>NC_139513.1:251310925-251830925 GCF_947247035.1 Vipera ursinii
ATGCATTATCCAACCCTACATGGAACTGAGTACTAGATTCTTACTGGGAGGGAGATATTATTTTTGGATTGCAGAATAATAGTACTCTTTTCATATGTAGGATTCATCTTTAATATCAAATGTTACATGTAATATTTCATTTTTTGTGAAAAGAATCAATGAAATATTGTTTTACCATGCACAAGCAAACCTCAAATTATCTACCCACAGCAATACTATTTATATATACTAAAGATTTATACTTTACACTTTCTAACCAGATAACAATAGTCCCAAGATAGCTAACAAGGCATTTTAGAAAAACCATTTTATAAAAGTAATATTTAAATCATTTTTGAAATAAAATGATGATACCTTTAGAGACAATTTAGAGAATTTACATTTTGGGTTAAAGTACAAGTCCAGTGAAAACTGTAACAAATATGTGGGAAATTATTTCAAATTATGGTGTTAGAGTGCTACTAGTATTGTGAAGATAGCATTTTTGAAATAATTCAAACACTCAAAAATACAGTGTGAATGCTAAATGCTTATACAGATGGGAAGGTTTGACACTGATCTCCTGTCTTGGCTTCCATAAGTAACTATAAAAGTTCTGGATTGCTTAAAACCTTCCACAGAACAAAACATCAAAAATGACTTTGTAGGAATAGAGATGAGAAAATCCATTTCTGAAACTCTCTGGCTTTATTCAGGCATCCTGGATTGATAAGAAATACACGAGAGAAAGCAATTCTCTAGGTCTTGGAAGAGGAAGGTCTGAAGAGAAGATCTTCTCTAAAACTGCAAACTACTTTTGTGATTATACCATAATCACATTATACCATGCAACTAAATTCTAAATAATAAAAGGAAACTACATTTTTCAGAAATTGCTTGGAAGGTAGAAACGCTGATAATGGAGATGCTGTTAGTCTTGTCTTCAGAATTTGTGGGTGCTACATCACTGAAGGCTTTCATAAAGAGACT
Source organism: Vipera ursinii (assembly GCF_947247035.1). Lineage (NCBI taxonomy): Eukaryota > Metazoa > Chordata > Lepidosauria > Squamata > Viperidae > Vipera > Vipera ursinii. The sequence continues at coordinate 251,311,895 of NC_139513.1, forward strand.
GGACAACCACTTGTCTGAAAAAATATGCTCAAGCTGGGGGTTGGACTGGAATACCTTCAAGGTCCCTTCCAATTCTATTGTTCTGTGTTCTATTCTCTTGGTCTCCTTTCACTGGATTGTAATAATGTGATGTCTACAAGATGTGAATAGGATATCAGTTCCAGGGAGAATACAATCTTCAGTTTATGTACTCTTGTATAGTAATTAATGTTAATATTAAGTATTTTTATATATCTCAAGGGTGCAATCCTAAAAACACAGAGAGCCAAACTACATATGATATTAAGCATTCTTCTTCTTCTAATAGAATGTTACAGGGAAAAAACAAATGGATATGTCTTTAAAATAGAAGGCAGGGTATTCTATTCTGCATTACAGTCGCAAACTTGAAATAAATAAAATAAATGGAATAAATGAAGAAATGAAATTTTAAAAAATCCCTTTTCACCTCTATAGGTGGTATGTGCTTCTACAATTTCAGGTCTTCTACCAGAGGCCTGGGAGTTTGAGGACGAGGAGAAGAGAGGAGGGGAGGGGAGGTGAGAGGAGAGGAGAGTGTGTGACCTGGAAAAATAAATACATGCAACACTCTACATACATACAACAGGTAAGAATACAAATATTCAAAGATTATCATCTAATATGTAAATGCAATATCTGAAGCTTTGGCTGCCTTTGTATCAATCCAGAGTCCAACCTATCATGACAACAAATAACAGTCGCATAATACTGTTCTATAGAACTTTATTGGTAATAAGCACCAATATGTCTGTATGTCTGCGAGCACACAGTTTTTTCTAGATATGATGTTAATATTATATATTAACATTGTATTTTAATATAATACTGTTCTTTTAAGTATCTTCCTTATAGTTTTCATGAACCTCCTGGAAATAGGATACAATCTAGGTCGGTCACTGGGACCAGAGGTATAGCCTTCCAAGCTTTCAGATGCATGCTGGAGCCCATCTTCAGGGGTTTAGCATGAGTTCAAAAGCTCAGAAGACAAAATCTCTAGTCCCAGAGACTGATCCAGATTGGATCCTGCAACATTGTCCTGGGATCCATATATTTGCCTTCATTCTGGAAATACTTTAAAGAAAAAACCTCAAATAATAGAAGTTCCTACATCATTGTTTGCTAAAATATTATTGAAACTGCTAGTATGTCTCAGGAAATAATGAAAAGTAAAAACCCCAAACCTACTTATGATAATTACTTGCTCACTTCCATTTTACAATTTTCATCATTTTTCTGCTATAATGACATAAATGACATTCATCCAAGTCCCTGGGAATATATGAAAGTTTGGGAATTTTCATCAGCTGGTTATCTTTTGCTATGTCCTACTTACCCTTTTTGTTTTGACCCCATTCTTCCTGAGAATAAGATTATCGAATATAATAGGACTTGCCATCAAATATGTAGCATCAATGTGCAAATATCTGCACAAGAGCTTTCAACAATTTGATAAGAATTTCTCATATTTGTAACACTATTTTTGCTGTACAATTATTTGCATGCTGTGTTTGGAGTATAGCTGAAGGCAGATGTAACATAAAAGCAGCTCCTTGCCTTCTTTTCTTTTCAACATGTAACTATAGTTACAAATGAGGCTGCACCAAAATTTCAGAAGGTGGCTGCAGATAAATTCCATTGCAACCAAAGAAATTGACCCAATGGCTGGGCTTACAGGGATAGAATCTGCCTCTAAGAGCACATCCAAATACGATTCTTTAGAAAAAAAGAAGCACCCCAATGTAGCATAGGCCAAATTCCTAAAGCTATATTAATTTCAGCTTATAGTACTTATAGTAGTACAAATAGTATTTCATCTGTCTATGGGTTAAGCTGCATGTTAACTTTTCTCAGCCCAAGGACCACAATTGCTTCTTTGGAATGTATCAATCATATACTGATAATAGTGCAGTTCAAAATTCTAGCTGTCCCATTTATAAAGACATCAAAAATTAATATTATACAAATAGTTAATATCATATAGGTAAACATAATACTATGTACCTTTCTGGATTCTAAATAACAGAGGTATCTCTTTATTGAAGAACATGGCAGGTGTCAGGGCCCACTTCAAACCCTCATCCTAAGAAAATAAAACTCATGGAAGCAGTTTCTTCCGAAAGGAGCTTTTATTAGAAGAAGTTGATAGCAGACATAATAGACAGGATCTGAGGGTTTCCCGCCAGATCAAAGTAGAATGAAGATCCCAAGAATGAATTTTGCAAGCTTATTTTTCTGCTTGTGATAGATATACCCTCTTCATCTCTGCTACCTAGTAAGTAAAGTAAAAAGAATCTACTGAGCTTTATTAAAATCATTGGATATAAACCCAATTTAAACCTTTTTTCTTCTTTCCCTTTTTTGAAAGATGGAAGAATTCAACAAATAGCATCAATGGCTTAATTTGGAAGGACTTTGCCCTTAATTATCATTCCCCCTTCTCAATGTAGCATGTTTACCTAATGCCAAAGACAGAAATTGCACTCTGTGTTTTTTTTCTTGTTCTCATTAAATTTAATCAAAGAGAAGTTATTCAGGAAATTGTTACAAAGGAAAAAAATAGTAAAATCTTGTTCTTCAGCCTTAGTTACAAGAAAGCTAAGGACTATTTATGTATCTTCAGTCTTAATTTATTAATTAATTCATCATACAATCTTCGCTTCCCTGATTCCCCACACTTCAATTAAATTCCAGAAGAAACAATGAGGAAATTCCTTCAATTAATATTTTTTGATAGCTGTCCTAATGTCACCAATGAAAAGGGAGTCCTACCACTGATAAATTGTGGACAATTTCTATTTGCCCTGGGGCATCTCTACCTGCATATTTGGTGGATAATTTCAAAAGCCCATTTCTGCACATCTCTTTGCTGACCTGAAAATTTCGTTCTAAAATTGAATTAACATCCATTTTTCCTTGCATTTGCTCTTCTTTGACCCAGTAATTGATAGTAAAAGTGCTTCTACATTTTCTAGGTATGCCTATATTTCACACACAGAGAAACAGACACAGACACAGACACACACACAGACACACACACACACACACACACACACACACACACCAGGAACTGCTATATATCAATGCTGTATTCTACAGTCTGTAATTATGTGCTCTAGGATTGATAAAGGGGAATGCACTTTATAAGTCAACCTTGACTTTCAACATTTGAGCATTGATTGTTTCTAGGGTTTTAGTTGTATAATGAGCATTCAAAGTGCCTTTCAAAAACAACTCCTAGTAATGAACCAAAAATCTGTTCAAGTGTCTATAAGCTACAAGTAACAGATGTTCATGCTTCTTTCACACAGAAAACTGGCATAAATCTTAAACATTTTTCTGTGGTTGGTTATAACTCAATAGCATCTGTCCTTTGCTTTATATCAATGTTTCCAAAACTCATCCCAGTATTTTGGAGCCACTGATAGAATAGTAAGTCTAAAGACATTGAAAGTATTAGTTTTATTTGCAGATGAATAAATCATTCATCTCAATGATTGGTATTATTCATGCAGGTCAAAGTAATACTACTGACATTTCAAATCTGTTTTTCCATAGAAACAGTTTTCAGAAACTATTTAGCATATCCATAAACAACAGCAGAATACCTTATTGTTCTATGTTATTATTTATTTATTTATTTATTTATTTATTTATTTATTTATTTATTTATTTATTTATTTTTGGGACTTATATGCTGCCCTATCTCCCAAAGGACTCAGGGCAGCTAACAACAAAAAAACACAATAATACAAATGTTAAAAAAGATTAAACTAACAAGCCCCAATGATAAAATGGTAAAATATTAAAAATATTCTACTTAAAAATCCCTATCGTCAGTCCAGGTCAGCCTGATGGAAGAGAAATGGTTTAAGGCCACGACAAAAGGACCAGAGATCCGGGGCCATCCGGAGCTCAAGGGGAAGTTGATTCCACAAGGCCGGCGCTCCCACAAAGAAGGCCCTCCCCCTGGGGGTCACCAGTCAACATTGTCTAGCCAATGGCACCCTGAGGAGGCCCTCCCTGTGTGAGCGCACCGGGCGATGGGAGGTCGTTCCTGGCAGCAGACGGTCCTGCAAATATCCCGGGCCTAAGCCATGTAGGGCTTTATAGGTAAGAACCAGCACCTTAAATCTCACCCGGAGGACAACCGGTAACCAATGTAGCTCACGCAGGAGGGGTGTAATATGGGAGTATCCGATCACAACCCACGCGGCTGCATTCTGCACCAGCTGGAGCCTCCGGGTGGTCTTCAAGGGCAGCCCCATGTAGAGAGCATTGCAGTAATCTATATGATTACTGCAGTAATCTATAATCTATAACGAGTGCATGAGTGACCATAGTAGAGCATCTCAGTCCAGATAGGGGCGCAACTGGTGCACCAGGTGAACTTGGGCAAATGGCCCCCTGGCCACAACTCCTATATGATCTTCAAAACTGAGTCTCCAGGAGGACGCCTAAGTTGTGCGGCCTATCAACGGGAGGTAACACCTCTCCTCCCATAACCAAAGATGGAACCTCTTGGACTAAACGAGATGCCGGTACATAAAGCCACTCTGTCTTGGCCGGGTTGAGCTGGAGCCTGTTCTTCCCCATCCAGATTTGTACCACTTCCAGGCAGCGGGACATCATGTCGAGGGCATCACTGGGTCAGTTCGGGGTGGAGATGAAAAGCTGGGTATCATCAGCATATTGATGATACCTCACCCCGAAACCACAGATGATCTCACCCAGTGGCTTCATATAGATGTTGAACAGGAGGGGAGAGAGGACCAACCCCTGGGGCACCCCACAACTAAGGAGCCTTGGGGTTGACCTCTGCTCTCCTGCCAACACCATCTCCGAACGGCCTGAGAGGTAGGAGGAGAACCACCATAAAACGGTGCCTCCCACTCCCAACCCCCCAAGATGTTGCAGCAAGATACCATGGTCGATGGTATCAAAAGCCGCTGAGAGATCTAATAGGACCAGGACAGAGGAATAACCCATATCCCGGGCCCGCCAGAGATCATCCACCAGCACGACCAATGCTATATCCGTGCTGTACCCGGGCCTGAAACCCGATTGGTATGGATCCAGATACTCAGTTTCCTCCAGGACCAAAAGGAGCTGCCGTGCCACCACGCTCTCAACAACCTTCGCAAGAAAGCGAAGGTTGGAGACAGGATGAAAGTTATTTAAAATAGCTGGATCCAAGGCAGGTTTCTTGTTAGCTAAACCCACAGCATACTTGCTAGTAATTGTGGCAGCTAAAGTCCAAATAATATTTTGTAACAAAGTTGGAAAAAGTAAAAATATGATTCTGAAATGTTGAGAGTGTCAATGTTGAGGTATTGGTGATATTGTTGGAATGATGGAGTCTATCTTATTTTTCCAGGCATAAAATCAGTTTATCCCTTTTCCCTTTTCTTCAATTTAAAAAAAAAATCACATAAATATTTTTATGGCTTTGTTTGTGTATTTGTTATTTATACACAGCATTTTTAATTTTTATTTTCTCTGAAGGCTTTTCTATGTGCAAAAAGCTCTGCTAATCTTTGATGCCTCGTGATCCCTTGAGAAATTGAACCAATTAACTCAACTCACTTCCTCTTCCAGAGGAAATTATCTGGAGATGGTACTGCAGCATTTTGTAACATCTGGGTGTTAGAAAGATATATTTATATTTTGCCAAATAATTGAATTTATATAAGCATTTTTACCCAACATTGCATGTTAATCTATTATTTGTGCTCTTTTATTTATTTTTTATTAGAGAACTGCTTTGAAAAATTCAGAACACTCAGAATAAAACAGCTTCAATGTGCAGTGTTCTTTTGTGGTTTCAATAAAGTTTCATGATGTTCCTTCTGATCAGCTAGTAAGAAGCTTCAAAGGGGGCAAAATGCTCCCCAATTCATCTCATTCTTCCCTAACTTTTTATGATGGAGTATATGAGAGAGAGATAGGCAGTGGCGTAGTGTGGGGGGTGCAGGGGGGGCCGGCCGCACCGGGTGCAACATCTGGGGGGGCGCGCTCGACGGCGCCGGGATCCGGCAGGGCGGGGGCACCAGAGCCCCAGCTGGGAAGGGCCTGACGCCCCACGGCGCGCCACACACACACACACACACACACACACACGAACACACAGCGTGACTCCTCCTTCGGGCCGCTCCGACCGGAAACTCCATAGGCCACAAGTTGGAGGCGCTCTTCTTTGCCCGGCCTAGAAGGCTCCGGGGAGCCAGGCCCGGCTGGAGCTCCTTTAACTTTTGCCAGGCGGCCTCCGCTCCCCCGAGAGGGCATAATCCCTCTCGCCTTCGGGTTGGCTGAAGTTCCGGCTTGTTTCCTGCCTGCCCTCCCCCCCTTCTCTGGCGCCGCCGCCGCAGGCAGCCACGGTTGGCGCCTATTTACTCCCGCCGTTTGTAAGGACGGCTCCCGCCAGGAGGGCCAGAGGCTGGAATCCGCCTTCGCTCTGGCACTGGACGGAAGCCTTCTCTCCCTCCTCCCCCCCCCGCAAAGGAGAAGGCGGCTCCTGAGCGTGCACAGAGCGCGGCCCTCCTGCAAGCCCGGGGCTCCGCTGCGGAGGCTCTCCCAAGGCGCTCCCGGGGTTGCCAAAGGCGGGGGGGGGCACGGCGGGGCTTGAAATAGGGTGGATTTCCCGCGGGGGGAGGATTGCTGCAGTGTCTCTCCGGGGGTCCCTGCTCTGGAATGAAAGCTGCGTCGGCAGGTTGCCGATCCAACCGTGCATCGGCGATCGGGACCGCCCCCCCGACACACATCGCCAGCAGCAAGAGTTTCCAGCCAGGCCGGCGAATCTTTGGGGTGAGGTGCCAAAGAGAAGGAGGCGGCTTGGCTTGGATAAGCAGCATCTGGGCAGAAAATAGGTCGGGCGCCGCAGCAAGTATGAATTCCTGGGGTTCAGCCTAAGCAGGCAAAGCTGCAGGGTGGGTTGGTTGGCTTTTCCGGCTTTGGAATAACCTTGGGAAGCTGAGACATTGTAAGTTGGAAGTCATTGTTTGTCGCCTAACATGTTGGGTCAACCCCACGCCACATGCTAAGCCATAAACCGTGGTTGGTATCCAGGGTTTAGGACAAGATGGAGAAAACTAGCCAATTGTGGGATCATAAATCTTGATGAAGCCCATCATCGCTCCATGTGATGTATGCACTCAATCTACAAACGTAGTCCAAGCCTATTCACATCTGTTGTAAGGTCATTCTCTCCTGGGGTTTATCCTGACGTCCACTAAGAGTGGAACAAACATGCCCCATTAACCATTTTCAACGCCATGTCCTCTCTTTGTCTCATCCTAAATCACAGCTGAGGCACCTTAAAGTTGCCTTGTTTCAGTTTTAAACTAGCATTTTCCCTCTTCTCCAGAGACCCTTTTTTGCCTTGAACCTAACTCAGGGGTAGGCAACCTTGGCTCTCTTATGACTCATGGACTTCAACTCCCAGAATTCCTGAGCTAGTGGAAGAGACTCGAGTGCTAAAATCCACAGGTTAGGGGGCGCAAATTACTTGCCTTGCCCCGGGTGCTGACAACCCACGCTACGCCACTGGAGATAGGGAGCAACTGGCTAGAATGTGGAAGACGTGGCACAGTCATCTCTTGGACTAATTAGGGAGGACAGAAGAATGATGGCTGTCCTCCCTAATGGCTGCAGGTGGGAAGGAAGATGGCTACAAGTGGGAAGAAGGAAATCATAGAAATCGGGTGACAGAATAAGAGGTGAGTTCCTGCCAATGTGAAACTATTTCATGCTTCTTGGAAGGAGGAAAAACTGAGAATGTATTTATTCCTTCTCAGGATCTCAAAGAACAGGACACAGTACTATATCATAGTTTTATTGAATCAAAGCTTGAATAAAATTGTCCCTTTAATACAATTCTCAATTCCAACTTATGCCTTTTGATAAATCTTGTTAGTTGGAAAAGGTGATATCAGACTCCTTCTGATTCATTGTTAATCAATATGATTTCCCCAACTAATGTAAGCATCAGACATCCTCTGAGCTTTTCTTAGTCTATGGCAGATCATTGTTTGCTGCTAGCAAACAACGGAACTTGCAATACGTAGCATGCATTTGCATTTCCATGGGCCTGTGCATTCAAATGGATCCTGTGTACTTCATTAGACTGAATTTTCAACATGAAGCTCATTAAGGTTGTTATCCATCATGATCACTAAAAAAAGTCATTTGCTGGTTAATCTGTTCAACCCTAGATTCTAGTTCAGCTAGCCCTAGCTTTTATATATCCAAAATATCCTTTCAACACCCTAAAGCTACAAAATACTGTAGCATCATTTCTGTTCATATAATTTCTTCTGAAGAGGAACTGAGCTGATGGTTACAGCAATTAGTTCAGCTTCTGACATCTCAGATCAGCACAGCCTTTGCACATAGAAAAGCCTTCACAGGGGAAAAAAAAAGTCTGTGGCCAAGTAAATAATTTCTTATGATTTGATCCAGTTGATTTTTCATTGGCATGAGAATACTTCTCTGTTTCAAGTGGAATTGCTGATAAGAATGGAAGATTCTTCTATTTCTGTCCTACAATCTTCTGTTGAAAATTTGTAGTCATGTAAAATGTGTAAGATTTGGATAAAAGACTGGATACCAATTTTGAATGATCTCCTCTGCTGATTGAAAAGCTTTCTATAGACAGAGGATGGTCTCTCATCCATGAAAGGCTTCTGCTGGATGGACTGTGTTATTTTTGATTAATGTAAAAAATGTTCCTCATTTAAACTTGGATTTATAGGAAACAGAACAGAAAAAAAGCTGGACAAATATAACTTGGCATTTAATTTCCTTCCACCTTCTTGAAAAACAGACTCCATCCTAATGAGATGTCTCACCAATTTCAAACTTCTCTTGCATCTCACTAAATGAAAAATGCAAAACTAGCAGGTTGAAAATGGCATCAGCAGCAGCAAGATTTCCAATCATTTCCCCCCCTTGTGCACCTCACTTTTGATTTTGCTCTCAGACACTTTAGCGCCTGCATGACAAATGGTGTGAACAGATGGGAATTTTTTAATGACTGCCTTCAAAAGCATCATCTTGGATATAATAAAAAAATGTAATATGATTATCAGTGTTCTCCCATTCCAGTTACACCTGTTTCTATCATTTATAACACCGCCATAGGATTTTATGCAAGTGATTTTATGAGGAAGAGTAGCAGAAAATTCCCATCAATCTTCATTAGTCATAATGTTTTGTCCTTTTTTTTCCCTTGAAGAATGTAAATGAAACATTTATCTATAGTGTTGCAGTTGGAGTGCATTGTGCAAGTGAACAACAAAAGCTGTTTTCCCTGACAATGTATATGATGAAATACTTCTGCACAGAGATATGCACTTCCCCAGCAGACATTTAAGGGCTTACTTATCAACTTGCAAACAATTGAAAAACAGCTTCCTGTTCTACAAAGTACATAGAGGCAAAATATGTCATGACAGAAAGCAACTTCTTCATTAACAACCAAAATCAATATACCTGTATACAATTTCTGTTTGCATCCCCTCTTCTCAAATTCAAGCAGGGATGGCTATTAAACACTTTGACCAATATTTGAAAACAGTTTTGGGACAAATGAAAGCAAATAAACAAAAGCTTAATTCAGAGAAGAGAAAAGTTTTGAGAATAGGTAATTGAATAATTTGACTCCAGGTATATTTCTGATATTAAATAGGTTTGCTCTGTTTTGGAGGAGCCATCTGGAGAGCTTGGAAGATTTTCTGGGCTTTTTGTCAACTGCAGAAACACAACGGTCACCTGGAACTAATAAACCAGAGGATGGTCTATCTGTAAAGACCAGCTTTCAGTTATTTGTGAAATGAAGGCATTTAGGCAACACTGTCACACTGATGAAACTGTTATAGTGAATGCCATCATTCAACACTGTCGTAGTGGACACTATCATTATTCAGGAAACACTATTATAATGAACAAGAGGCTGCCTTTAAAATTGCTTGAGAGGATGGAGAATGCCTGGGCTGCTATAGGATAAGAGTATCATTTCATCTTAATATGCCAACTGCATTTGTCAATGTATTTCCAACTACACTTCCTGGCAACCCAAACTAGCCTAGCCTACAGGTATCCCCTTTTAATTACCTTCACCAATAACACTAAGCAGGGTTGGACTGGGTTGGATTCTTGCTGGGAGACCCCTAAGAAATACTATAGCTTAGACTAAGAAGTAAAAAAAAACCTCTGAAACAATGCAGTGGCAAAACCACTTTTTTACTTTGATCAAGGAAATTATCTAGAGTAATTCACGTCCTCATAATTACACTTTTGGACTACTGAAATTCTCTTTATGAAAGCTTTAATTGGTAAAAAAAAAATAGAGCAGTCCTGCCAGCAGCATATTATGCCTGTGCTTAGAACTCTGCACTAGCTTCCAATAGACTTCCAAGTGCAATTTAAAATGCTTGTTTTGACTTAGAAAGCTTTCTATTGTTAGCATAAAGATACCTCCAAGACCATTTCTCCACTAATGAACAATCCATCTGGGTTATTTATCATAGAAGAAATTTTTGACAGTCTCATATTTCCATGAGATATTTCCATGAGACATTTCATTTCTCATCCAAAAATCTTCTTCAGTTGTGAATGAATGTTGTAGAATGGAAGGATTTATATTCCTGGCAATCATCTGTTTGTTAGCTTCTTGGATGAGCAATAGCACTAGCAATAGCACCTAGACTTATATAGCACTTCATAGTGCTTTATAACATTCTCTAAGCAGTTTACAGACTCAGCATGAAGTAAAGGTAAAGGTTCCCCCGCACATGCGTGCTAGTCGTTTCCGACTCTAGGGGCCAGTGCTCATCTCCGTTTCAAAGCTGAAGAGCTAGCGCTTGCCCGAGGACATCTCCGTGGTCATGTGGCTGGCATGACTAGATGCCAAAGGCACACGGAACACTGTTACCTTCCCACCGTAGTGGTCCCTATTTTTCTACTTGCATTTTTGTGTGCTTTCTAACTGCTAGGTTGGCAGAAGCTGGGACGAGTAGCAAGCGCTCACTCTGTTACGCGGCACTCGGGATTCAACCCGCCAAACTGCCGACCTTCTGATCGATAAGCTCAGCGTCCTAACCCACTGAGCCACCGCATCCCTTTTAGACTCAGCATATTACCCCCCAAAATCCAGGTTCTCATTTTACTGACCTCAGAAGGATGGAAGGCTGAGTCATCCTTGAGCCAATCAGGGTCAAATTGCTGGCAGTCAGCAGAATTAACTTGCAATACTCCATTCTAACCACTGTGCCACCACAGCTTGGTAAGAAGTGAAACATCTTCAAGAAAAAACAAAGTCCAGTTGCCTTTTGAAAAAGTACCTTTGGGACAATTGTGACCTGGATGACTGAGAATCTCCATAGACATTTCTCTGCAATGACTTCCATATTTTGCAACAACCATCTTTTGGATATCAGTCTGCTCCCACTTCTCTGGCTCCTAATGGTCTTCTAAAAAACATTAAAAACTAAACAGTTACAGAGAGCCTTGAATAGCTACTGGGTATCTGGTTGTCTTTCTTATGGTGAACTTGGGATCACACCGTGTTAGTTTTGTAAGACTGGTATGATGGTGAATAGTGATAATCATTATGCTTTGTGTTGATTAGTTTCCGTAGTTGTACAATGCAGATTGTTAATGTGGCTGTTATATGCTATTGTTATATAATATTAGAGGGGATTTGATTTTACTATGGGCATTTAATGTTCATATTCATATTGCAACATCATGTATGTTATAATTTTTGTATAAGCCTCAATGAGTATGAATGAAATTGGGGATGTTTCAATTAAGAGAAGGGAGGGAGGGAGGAAGGAAGGGATAACTTTATTTCCTTGGGAATTAGGAAATAAATAATTTCCCAGTGCTGGGGTTTAGGGTGCTTGTGGGAGCCTGTATTTTGAATATTATTGTTGCTTCATACACCAGGCACCAAGGGGTGGGGGTGGGGAGAGAAGACCAGGAAACCAGCTGGTACTAATAGGTAAGAAAATATAACGGTTGAGAAAAGTTAATACTGGATATGCTTGATTCCTAACAGATAAAAATCTGCATTTCCATTTGCTTTGCAAAACAGATTAGAAAGCACATCCTGCTACCATGCAATGCAATATTTATTACCACTAGTGGTGATTAAATGTTTTGACTCTGAAATATTTCAAGCTTAAAAATGCCACTTTGAGTGCAAACAGTTATTTCAAGCTTGAAACAGGTTGTTCCAACCTTATGGAAAGTATTGTGGTGTTTTTCTAGCCCTTTTGGAAGTATTTCAAATTCAAAACAGCTCTCTTTTAACTTCAAATATATTTGAGTTCAGAATGAGGCAATTTTAAGCTTGGAACATTTCCAAGCTGGTCAAAACAGACCCTTTGAATAAGGTTGGAACTTGGAAATGGGTAGTTGCAAGCTTGAAACATTTGAGATTTGAAACATTTTCTACATTGTTAATTTGAATTACATTATCTGGATATATAATTACATCTGTGCTCAATTATTTTACACATTAAACGTATTTATACATTTGGTTTCTGGTTTACCACTAAAGAACTATATAAATAGGCCCAATTGTTACTTAAATGCTTCTATTAAGGAGGTCTCCACACATAGCAGATTAGATGCAGTATTGGGTGGTTGCACAGAAGCTTGTTTCTTTGTATGTTTCATCATCAAAGGAAATAATAAGATGAAAAAAAATCAATTTTTGTTATGGAATAAAACAATCCACCTACTGACTAATGAGAATACTAGAGAAGAATTAATAGTAAATAAAGTACGAAATAAGCATGCAACATAAACATAAGTACTCACTTGATCATGAATGGATGCAAAGGCTAAATTCATCAAAATTTATTAGGCTCTTTGAAACAACAATGGAAATTATTTATGGAGTGATACATTGGAAATGTGGTGTATTAACCCCCCCCCACTAAAATTATGTCCCCCCCCAAAAAAAGTCTAAATGGCCACCTGGAATAAACTACTCCATGCAACAAAACTTAGAAATGCTTCTGAGTTCTGGAGAATTGACTGTCATTCAGCGCCAAACAAAACTTCTAGACAATTAATTTTTCCTGTGGTACAAGTGGGGTGCTTTAGCTCTATATTTATTTATTTAGAACTATTTCCACATGGTTCTTTGCCCCATGTGTAGAATACTCAGTGGATTGGCATCTGTCTCTGTCTGAGCATATTGTAAAACTCCCTTGCCTGCAAAAGATCAGTGGGTGCTATATGCTGATGAGCCAGTTTTATCCTTGTGGCAGAAAAGGAATTTGCAAGTGATAGCAACTTACCTAAAAACAATAACACTGACTGAGGGTGACTGTTTTTTGAAGAAAAATGGAATGGAGATTAACCAACACCCCTGGAGGGCATCTGTCACAATTTAGCAGTGGAATAAAATACCTTATTGGTGCCTGCATATGCCTATATGACCTGGATGAGAACAGGCAAGATGAAAGCCTTTTCCAAACTTGGCGACATTTTGCAAAAATCTACATTAAGTCTGACAAAAACATGTGGGAAAATGTGTTAAGATCTGATGAGACCAAGGTTACATTTTTTGGCCATAGTTTTACAAAATATGTTTGGCCCAAAAACAACACTCTGCATCACCAAAAGTACACCATTCATCTCACAGAGAAGCATGGTGACATTATGCTTTTGGGCTGATTTGTTTCAGCTGGAACTGGGGCTTTAGTCAAGGGAATTATGAACAGTTCCAAATATCACTCAATTTTGGCATAAAACCTCCAGGCTTCTGCAAACAATAGGACACCAATCCAATGCATGTCTCCAAATCAACAAAAGCATAGCTTCACCAGAAAGAAGACCAATGTTTTGGAATGGCCCAGCCAAAGTCCAGACCTGAATCCAACTGAAAATATGTAGGGTGACCTGAAAAGGGGATGTGCACAGGAGATGCCCTTACAATCTGACAGATTTGGAGTCCTTTTGCAAGCAAGAGCAAAAGCACTTAGACCAGGGGTGTCAAACTGCCAGTCCGCAGGCCAGATGCATCATCAGGAAACTGCCCACCCCATTGCTGGCAATGGAGAAAAAGCTCCGATACGTCATGCGACGTCACATGACGTCGCGAGTTTGACATGTCTGATAGACTTATATATTGCTGGATAGTGCTTTACAACACTCTCTTAAAGTAAAGGTAAAAGTTTCCCCGCACATGCGTGTAGTTGTTTCCGACTCTAGGGGCCGGTGCTCATCTCCGTTTCAAAGCCGAAGAGCCAGCGCTTGTCCGAGGATGTCTCCGTGGTCATGTGGCCGGCATGACTAGACGGCAAAGGCGCACGGAACGCTGTTACCTTCCCACCGGAGTGGTCCCTATTTTTCTACTTGCATTTTTTACGTGCTTTCGAACTGCTAGGTTGGCAGAAGCTGGGACGAATAACAGGTGCTCACTCTGTTACGCGGCACTCGGGATTCGACCCGCCAAACTGCCAACCTTCTGATCGACAAGCTCAGCGTCCTAACCCACTAAGCCACCGCATCCCTTTTAGCACTCTCTTAGTGGTTCACAATGTCAATATATTGTCCCCAAGAATCTGGGTCCTCGTTTTACCAGAAGGATGGAAAACTGAGTGAGCCTTGAGCCAATCAGATCGAACTCCTGGCTGTGGGCGAGTTAGCCTGCAATACTGCATCCTAAATACTGCTGCCATCACGACTCTAGCAAAGAAGAGTGAGAAAAGATTCCTATGGCAAGATGTGCCAGTCTGATTGGCTTCTATCCCAAAATACTGATTCTGTCATCATATCAAAAGGTGTTTCAACAAAGTATTAATTTAAAGGTATACATAGTTATGCAACCACATGATTGCAAGTTTTTCATCATTTTTCCTCCTGAAAGATTTCAGTTTATTTTTCAATGGATTTATGCAGCTTATATGTTATATTATAGGTGGAAAAAAATCTGAAGAGATTTATCTAGATATGATTTTTTTTACATCTCAAAACCTGATCTTTTCACAGGGATGTGTATATTCACTATATGTATATCTTTACATAGCTTAAAAATGTAATATAAAAGGAAATAGACATGTTTTCTTCTGGTTACAAAAGAAAGCTTAAAAAAATCCAACTTGCATGTAAATGCTGTAGGTCCTAGGAGCAAATCTGTAGTCCTAAACAAAGAGCTAACAACTTGTAGAATAGATACTGATAAGAATTAAAGAATGTTTATCTTTACATATTTTGCAGAACTGAATATCATGGGTAATTTATAATCCTACTAAATTGAATTAATCAAGCTGCATTTTAAAATGTGCTTAAATTTAATTAGAAAACTAGCACTCCTTGCTGCTTTAGTAATTGAAAGGCCAAATGTTGGGGAAAGAAAAATAAAAGATGAAAATAAAATGGGAATCGTTCAAATCTTCTGTGTTATGTGATACACTTTTATTTGTAATAGGAAGAGGAGAAAAAACTGTCCCATGATTGATTTTATTTTATTTTTTAATTTAAGTATGAAAACTTTTATGCAGTTTCATTCTGCTTGACACTAAACAGCTTTCAAAGTTAAGAATACAAGAAAAAAACCCAAAGTAAATTATCAATATACATACTTCATTTAAATATTTACAACACTGTATCTTATCCAGTACTACAAAATTCTGACTTTATCATTCCATCCTGGTAGATCAGGAAACAGACACACAAAAAGGCTTAAATTCTACTTTATTAATATAGACAGTAAAGATAGCATGTTGAAAGCTTTCCCTCTTTTGCAAAGAGATTCAAGATGGGACAAGTTTCTTTTTTTTTGCTGCCCTCTGTTTTTCAAAGTTAAGCTGATGTTACGCTGATGTTTCTGCAACAGCCAATACATGCTTACTTCGAGGCTATCTCTGCACTCCTCTATGACCCAATGATATCAACACAGTGTGTGTCTAAGTGTCAAAATCAAGAGAATGGCCAAGACATACATAAACATGGGTGGAACTTCAATTGTAGGCTTGTGGCCACCATCCTGATTAATCTGACTTCCATCCCCCAATAGATGTGATCGATCTTCAGCCCCAAAAGCTTTTTGGCTTAGCCAGATATTCAGACCATACTCACTTCAAGAGACAAGCTGTTTCAAATTAATTGGAGGTACACACTCAATTGGAGGTACACGCTCATCATACTGAGTGTCATAGTACATCACAAAGAAAAAGATAGAAATTTCACAAAACAGAATTTGCATTGTTTACTATGAGGGACCTGATCCAAAATTTCTGCCTTCCCCAAGCGCAGAGACAGGACTGCTTGGCATAGCCTCAATCTATTTTCAGTTCACTGCTGAATCTCTGCCCAACTTTTCTTGTTTTGAATTAAAGAGTATTTTCCAACTTCTGCCAGCAAAAGACATGCTGAGCACTTCCTTCTCCTGTAGGCAATGGCTTTCCTCTGACCAGGGTGAACATCTTTTCTCTCCCCAACTTCCCTGGGGGCTGCCTACCATCATCATGAAGCTTCAGAATGGTGGAGCACTGAAGGCCTGTTTTTCTTTTTCTTTGTTTTATTGGTCCTCTGCAATTGGGTGGACTTTCCCCCCCCCCAAAAAAAGGTTCAGCAGTAGAATAGTTAAAGTGTGAAGAAAGAGAAGGGAAGAGAAGGGTGAAAACAGATTGTCAATGAGCTCTGCAGATCTTGCAGAGTTGATTGGTCCTTTTTCTGGTGGCTAAGAAAAGAAGCAGGGGGATGCAATTAGCACACCTTAGGCCATTACAGTGACCAAAATGAAGGAAAATGTTGACATACGGAAAAGGGATTTCTTAAACTGGCTTCATTTGTAGATGGTTTATGCTTTGAAGACAAGCAACTGAAGGTTGCTCTGTGGAAGAGCCTTCATCTTGAAACAAAAGAGACAGCAGAAGCAGACAAGATCTTGTGCCTAGTTTCAACAAGGTGTCCACATTAAGTTTCATAAAGTATTTATAGGTATCTGAAGTGTAGGTTTCCATTTCAAAGCTTGAACTATGCAGCAGGAATGGGTTAGATCCAGACGCTCATATTTAGAATGGATGTACTGAAAACACTAAGTTTTGATTTAGTCATGGTACTAAATTTAAATTCTGTTTCTTTAGTTTAAATATTCCTTTTTTTTTATTGAAAAGTTTTAAAATACAGTTTTCCTTTAACAAACCCCCCTTCCCCCTCCCTACTCCCCCCCCTACCTCCCCCCAACCTCCCCCCTCCCCCCCTCCCTCCCCCCCTCCCCCCCGACTTCCCAGAGCTAAATACAAGGTATATATATATAAAAAGGCAATCATAAACAACCATATACTAACAACTATAAATTCTAAAATCCATCACTCTCTAACTTATATAGGATAAAACACACCTTAGCAATATTAAATATATATAAAAAACTAGAATAGAAAAAGAAAAAAAAACGAAAGAAGACTTATTCGAATGCTACAAAAAACTTCTTAACCCTATACTTATTCTGGATAAACTCAATCCATCTTCTCCATTCCATAATATAACGTTCTTGCGAATGATCTTTCAAGTAGGCCGAAATCTTCGCCATCTCTGCCAGGTCAGAAACCTTTAAAGTCCATTCTTCTATGGTCGGCAGTTCCTCTTTCTTCCAATATTGACCTATCAAAAGTCTTGCTGCCGTAACTAAGTTCAACATCAACTTGGAGTCCACAACTGTAGCGTCAACAATTATTCCCAACAAAAAAAATTGCGCACAAAACTTTATCCTCTGTTTAAAAATCTTCTGCATATTCCACCAGACTTTTATCCAAAAAGCCTTAACCTTTTTACATGTCCACCATATGTGAAAATATGTTGCATCTTCATCACCGCACCTCCAACATTTAGGCTGATAATTCGGATACATACTTGCAAGCTTTTTAGGATCTAAATGCCATCTATAAAACATTTTGTAAAAGTTCTCTCTTAGATTTTGAGCTTGAGTAAATTTTACATTCCTCACCCAAATCTTTTCCCACGTGTCCATTGTAATAACTTCCTGAATGTTTTCGGCCCATTTTATCATACAATCCTTAACAAGCTCTGTTTCTGAATCAATCTCTATCAATGGAAGATATATCCGTTTGATATGTGCTGGTCCCTGATTTCTAATTTGCTTTATCAAATTTTCATCAGTCATTGCAAATCCATTTTTCTGGTCTTCTTTCCACCTGGCCCGTAGTTGAATATATTGAAACCAAGTTTGAACAACCTTCTCTTCTCGCAAGAGACTATATGATTTCAAACACCAAACATTCCTTTCCAGGCTTAAAATTTCCTTGTACGTAGTCACATCATGTTTGAAACCAGCATGTATATTTTCTATTGCGTGTTTTGGAATTGCCCACAATGGTATCTTGCTGCTTAACTTATGTCTATACTTCTTCCAAACTCTCAGCAATGCCTGTCTTAAAATATGCATCCTAAACACAGTATCTACCTTCTTATCATACAACAAATATGCATGCCAGCCAAACAACAAATCATGGCCCTCAAGATTTAATAACCTCAATTGCGTCAAATTAATCCAATCGCTTATTCCTACTAATGCAGCAGCTTCATAATATAATTTAAAGTTAGGCAATTTAAGGCCACCTCTCTCACGAGTATCCTGCATAATCTTAAGTTTAACTCGTGGCTTTTTCCCTGCCCACACAAATTTGTTGATACCACACTGCCATTCCTCCAAATTAGAATCTTTCTTAAGAATCGGTATCATTTGAAATAAAAATAAAAATTTGGGCAGGACATTCATTTTCACTGCTGCAATCCGTCCCAACAAAGACAATTGCAATTTTTGCCAACTCTCCAATTCTTTTTGAATTTTCCCCCATAGTTTTTCATAATTATTTTTATATAGCTTTGTATTAGAGGGCGACAAAATCACCCCCAAATATTTAACCCTTTTAACAATCTCAAATCCGGTTAAACCTTCTAAGAGAGCCTTCTGTGAAACTGTCATATTTCTAGCCAAAATTTTAGTTTTCTGTGTATTTACTTTAAATCCAGAAACCTTCCCATATTGTGTTATTATCTCCATCAGGTCCACAACAGAGTTCTCTGGCTGGGTCACTGTAACAACCAGATCATCTGCAAATGCTCTCAATCTATAGTCCTGATCTCCAACTTGTATCCCCTTAATTTTTTCCGAGTTCCGAATCTTAACCAATAGTATCTCTAATGTTAACACAAATAACAAGGGCGATAACGGACACCCTTGCCTTGTGCCCTTCTCAATATTACATGCTGCTGTCAGGCTATTGTTAACTATGATTCGGGCAGTTTGTTTTTGATATAATGCCCTAATCGGTTGTAAAAATTTTTCCCCAAAATCCATTTTATCTAAAACTTTCAACAAAAATTGCCAATTCAATTGATCAAAGGCCTTTTCAGCATCTAAAAAGATTAGCGCTGCAGAGATCTGGTTGTGCCTTTCCAAAAACTCTAACACATCAACTATATGTCTCACATTATTTTTCATTTGCCTACCACTAATAAACCCCGTTTGATCCCCATGAATCACCTGTTGCAGAACCCTCATCAGTCTATTAGCCAAAACCTTAGCAAATATCTTATAATCTGTATTTAGAAGCGATATCGGTCTATAATTTTTAACTTGAGTAGCATCCTGGTCTTCCTTCGGAATCAAAGAGATAAAAGCTGTTCTCCAAGACGGTGGCACCTTTCCCCCCCTCTGAATTGTCTGAAACAGTTCCTTTAACGGCTTTATCATCTCTAATTGTAAATTTTTATAATAGGCCGCAGTCAAGCCATCCGTGCCTGGCGCTTTATCCACCTTCAGTTCCTTAATTGCTGTAAAAATTTCTTCTTCTGTAATCAGTTGATTAATCCCCTCTTTTTGTACTTGCGTAAGAACCGGGATGCTAGCATTCTCCAAATATATATCAATATCTTTTACATTAATTTCCTCTTTAGTATATAATTTCGAATAAAAGTCCACAAAAGCATCCTTAATAAGATTCTGTTGAAACACAACTCTTCCTTTGTACTCAATCTTATCTATATTAGAGGCCCTTTGTTTTTTCCTCAGTCTATAAGCTAACCATCTGCCTGGTTTATTAGCATTGCAAAAAGTATTATGCCTAGCGAACCGCAGATTGGTCGCCACTTGATCTGCCATTAATTTATCAAATTGTCCTCTTAGCAGTCTAATAGCCTCCTTGATCTTCACATCCTCTGGGTTCAAAATCAAAGCCTTTTCTTTTTCCTTTATTTCATTCTCCAGTTCTTTCCTTCTAGTTTCCACTGCACGTCTATGTCTATTATTCATATATATCAACACCCCTCTCATATAGTCCTTGCTAGCATCCCAAACCATATCCATAGAGGTACCCTTATTCATATTAATCTCAAAAAAATCCTTCATCCGCTGTTTGCATTCTTCCACATTTCTCTGATTTCTAAACAAATTCTCATTTACGCGCCACGAGCGCCTATCTCTTTTCTCCTTATCAATCTCCAACCAAACTGGACTGTGGTCAGAGATAGTTCTTGCACAAATCTTCACCTTTTTAGTTCTCAAAAAAAAATCATTAGTCAACAAAATAAAATCAATCCTCGAAAAAGATTGGTGTCTGTCAGAATAAAAAGTATAATCCTTCTCCTGCAAGTGTCTCTTACGCCAAATATCTCGCAATTCCAGGTCATCCTTCATTTCAAAAAAAGATTTAGGCAGTCTAGCATGACTTGGAATGCGCTTAAAAGCTCCAGCCTTATCCAACTGTACATCCAAAACACCATTCCAGTCTCCCATAAAAATAAAAGATTTATAATCCAACTGGGTAAGCTTTGTGTGAAGTAAGCTAAAAAAGTCAGCTTGTTGTTGGTTAGGTGCATATAATCCAACTAGAAGCGTCTTTTTACCTTCTAACAACAGCTCAATCATAACATATCTTCCATGCTTATCTGCTTCAATTAAGTCTGCTGTTAAGGCACTTTTAACATAAACAACCACTCCATTTTTCTTATTCTCTGCAGAAGCAACAAATTGCGTACCCAGTCTCAAGTTCAGTAAATGCTTTTGATCCAAAACTCTAATATGCGTTTCTTGCAAACATATAACATCTATCTTAAATTGTTTTAAATATTGAAAAACTTTCTTCCTCTTCTGCGGTGAATTTAGTCCATTAACATTCCAGGTTAGAAATTTAGTTGCCATGCATATCCTCCAAAAGCTCTTGGACCACAGCTTTGATAGGACTAACTTCTTTAGGCCGTGCTCCTCCCACAGCTTGACTATATGTACGTTGTGAAGAATCTGAAGACTTTTGCTGATCTTGTTCCTTTATTTTCTTTGCTCGTTTTAAAGCAGCACGCGTTACTCTTTGCTCTCTAGGATCATCCAAAGAAATTGTAGCTTGATCTCCTCCAGCACCACTTTCCTCTGTTTCATCCTCTTGATGTTCTCCTTCTCCAGATCCCTTTCCAGCTTCCAGAAGTGTTAATGGGGTTGCTTTTAAGACATTATTGTAGAAATCACGCGCTTGCTTCACAGTAATCAGCCGATACCTTTTACCTTCATGCATCACCATCAGCCCATCTGGAATCTCCCATCTGAACCTTATATCTCTTTGCTTAAGCTCATGCACGAGAAATGTATAGTCCTTCCTTCCCCTTAAAATCCTTGGAGGGATTTCTTTTAAAACCAAGACTTCTTGTTCAGCAATCACCACTTTAGCATCATAGGCAGCTTGTATAACTTGATCTCTAATTTCTCTTTTTGCAAAATAAACCACCACATCTCTAGGCAACTTTCTCTGTCTGGCAATCCATGAATTCACCCAAAACACTTTATCCATAGCTGCTCTTATTTCAGATGCTGGCTGGTTCAATACCACTTCGAGAGCCTCAGAGATCAGCTGCTTTAAATCTTCTTTAATATTCTCTTTTAAACCTCTGATTCTGACAGCAAACTGCATCTGGTAATATTGGGCTAGGCTTAACTCCCTTTCCACTTTGTCTCTTGCATTTTCATTCTCCCGTGCTTTTACTTCTAATATAGCATTCCTTTGAGCCAGATCATCCATTTTTTCATCTAATTCTTCCACACACTCCGCCACTTTATGCACTGAAGACAAAATGTCTACCTTCATCACGCTGAACTTCTGTTCCATCCTCTCTTCCATTCTCTCCTCCAATTTCTCCAATTTCTCCTCCATCTGTGCAAATTTATCAGCAATTGATTGATTAATTGATTCCAAAAGTACCTGGGCATGTTTATCCAAAGCATCTCGCAAATCCTTCGATGTCAGCGCTTCAGGAGGGTGCAACGCCTGTAGTGATGATTGTTGCACCGGCGAGGATCCACCACTCCGAAGAGTTTTAGGGGGAGGTTTCGCCGCCATCTTTTAATCCTCAATTATGACGCACTTTCACTTAAAGTTTAAAAAGTCCAACAAGTTCGAGAGTATAGTAAAATAATCCTCTTCACCTTTTGCTCTTGTACCGCTCTGCCTGCTCCTTTAAATCATAGTCCTTTCTTCAGGCAGGGATGGTTCGCAGACGCCTGGCTCTGCTCCAAGAAGTTCGGAGCAGAGACGCCGGCCAGCTGGGAGCAACCCAGGCTTCGGGGGAGTTCAATCCTTCAGCCGCCCAAGCTCCAAGCTCAGGCGGCCCCGGAGAACTCTACCCCTACCTGGGGCCTCACCCCCTCCTCTTCTCCCGAGGAGGGGGCTTCAATTTCGCCCGAACAGCTGATCGGCGCTGTTTCGGGCGAAAAAACAAACAGCTGAGCCGCGGGCAGCCCGGGAAGGCTGTCTTCGGCGCCGCGCCGCCACCGGAAGTCCAGTTTAAATATTCCTTAAATCTGGATCCAAAACACTCAATCAGCATAGTTCTATAATCCTGTCAATATTTCTGAACTGCAGCTTATGAAACCTCTGGCTATTGACTCTACTACCTGATGATTATAGGAAATTGAATCAAAAAATATTTGGAGATCTTAATTAGGAACAACCATTTATTTTGGGTTTTTTTTAATATGAAACTAAAATAAATTATTTCCTATCCTACATCTGTGTCTTGAAATAACTGAAATACAGCATCTTTGCAATACGGAATTGCAAAAGATTTTGTGAATCATAGTTCGCATTAATAACATGTCTTTATGTTTAATCCAGTATTTTATTCCTTTCTAAAATAATTAAGTATCTGCTAGGTAAAAATATATTTCTGTAAATTCAAAGAACATTAGAACAAAAAGAAGGTGGCCTTAATTATGATATAGATTTTATTGCAGAATATTTTATAATAGATAGTGACATTAACCTTACTGGTGAACATTTGGAACCATTTTAGACAATTAAATCCCAAGAAAGGTAATCTGTTAATAACAGATAAGTACGGTATAGATTATTCTAGTTAATAATTTTATTAATATTTATGAAGCATTTATTTTAAAGCTATGTGGCCACCAAACCCTGGCTGATACAACAATTATAAAACCTATAAATAAAAAAATCATAAAAATGATAAAGCATATAAAAACAGTATATTAGTTAAACACCATTTTAAAAAGTTATTGATTGATGTGAACGTTTTCAAAGTATTTAATATTTTTCTGCCAGCTTAAGTAACTAACAACTGGATCATTTTTTTTTCTTTTCATTTGTTCTTAGGTATTAAATCAGAATTGATGACTACCTAATAGACACACACAATTTTTCTTGCAGATACTACATAAGATATTTTTTGTAGAAATATGATCTCTACAAATAAATCTTATTCAGTTCATTTTGATTATTTTATTTCTTTCTTTTATTTAAAAGGGAACCTAGTAGACATGTATGAATTAGGAAAAAAATCTAGTTTTACTGAATTCAATTCACATTTAAATTAACTCAAATATCCTTACTGAATTGTCAAATTGATTTGATTCAGCCCTACAGACTGAATCAAAAAGAAGCTTTTGGAAATGTGCAGGAGGCTTTCAAACTGCCTAGATCAACTTGAATGTATCAGACTTGTCTCAATCATTGTAACCTATTTGCTGCTTTAATTTGAAAAGTTAGTTTGATCTGGAGATTCAATCATATTGCCTTGGAAAACAAAATGCAATCAATTATTTTCTTACTACAAAACATGCTATTCTCTAGAGTAAAACATCTCTTACTTTCTGTAAAGTTCAAGGCAGCCAAACAACCATAAATATAACTGGTTGTTAATTATATAATTGTAATTCATAAAGAACAAGAATGGCAACCCTATACATAAAATGCCTTTATAAAACTCTGGTACTCATTCTGAGATAAATGCAGGTGGTTTTATTCAATAAGATTTTCTCTTTTAACAGACATCCTTGAATGATGCATTAGTCTTTTTCATATAAAACACTGAACCATTAGCTAACTACCGTACTTTTGGCAGGATATGAACAACACATTAGGTTAGGCTAATTTGCAATTATGTGCTTTGTAATTCAGCATTTGGGGGATCGTTCATGGCACTTCCTAGATCTTTGTGCAGAGATAGCATCTTATCCTACATTTCTGAGTATCCACAGATGTTTAGTGATAGAACCCATGTATTTATATGTTTTTAAATAGAACTCCATAACTCGGTAAATTCGTCATGTTTGCAACATTTTCAGAAGTAATTTCTTTCACTCTCCATTTAATATTTATTGTTAAATTGGAGTGGTTGTGCCTTTTTTCTTTCTATTTTCCCTTTTATTATAGTGTTTTAATTATAATTATAATTTATTGTTATTTGTGATACATTTGGAAAGTAGTTTGAGTATTCTGATCATATCATTTTTGTAGGGTTCTGTACAATGTGATGTACAGTAAAACAATACAAATTTACTGTGCAGTTTAACAGGTGCTACTGTAAAACACACACACTTTTCTAGTATAGCTTTGGTAAAAAGTGGGACTATGGAGGTGACACTGAGGTGCTTTGCATCACTCCAACATCGTCCTG
Organism: Vipera ursinii; assembly: GCF_947247035.1. Classification (NCBI taxonomy): domain Eukaryota; kingdom Metazoa; phylum Chordata; class Lepidosauria; order Squamata; family Viperidae; genus Vipera; species Vipera ursinii. The sequence continues at coordinate 251,336,855 of NC_139513.1, forward strand.
ACAGATCTGAACCTATTAGCAGCACATCTCATAAACTTTCCTTATAATGGTGATGTTATGTAGTGGGCTCTGGACCGCATTGCCAAGATGGACGACTCAGGACAACAGGGTTCAGCATAACATTCTTTATTGATGAAGCACAGACTTGGCAAAAAAGGGGCAACTGCCCCTCTTATATACCTAGCCAGGTATACTTAGAACCAATCCTATTGTCCGGATTTCCTGCCAAAGACTGCCCTGCCAATCCTGACAGGGCACCCTGCCACCTGGTGGTGTCAGTGGCTATCTCTGTGTAACATCCCCTATATACATACATAAATAACAGGTGGCAAGTATGCTTTGAAGAGAAGAGAATTGAAGAGATTTTTTTAAAAAAAAAACTTGTTACTTTCTCAAACAAAACTAGAGCCCTGCATGACTTCACTCCATGTTTCCTTTCTATTTTTCTTGGGAACACCAGGTGGTTTGTCCAGAGACTACAGAAGCTAGTTCTGACAGAGCTTTGCTTTGCATATGTAAGGACTCAGAAATCTTTCTTCAAATAACTTTGGAATAGACACTTCAAAATCTCTGCTACAGCACTATCTGAATAAGTGCTACAACATTATGTTGGGGAAAGAATGTTATAAAAATAATGCATAAGCCTCAACTCAAAATAATTCAGAATTCACAGAGCATGGTCCCAGGGATGAAACTTCCTTTCACAGACCACTTCAAAAAGTAATTGCTTTGATATATACCTTTTAGGATATTTCACTCTTCTTCCTTCAGTTGTACAATAGTATTTCTTCCGTTGGCTGCTCCAATTCTATTCTACTACAGCTGTAATATGAAGAATAGAAGTGAAAACTATTGCAAACTTCCTCAAGTGCAGAACCTGATGGTTTTGTTCTTTAGTTTATTATGGCATTGCCAAGTCATACCTGGGAGGTGATGTTCTCCCATAGACAATGCTCTAGTATATGGAATCAAATGGAAAAGCTTTAGGGTGCCTATCTTTTGTTTTTCCATCCAAGCTTAAAACTAAAATCCTTGTAGTCTTATCAGAGTATAGAGTGATAATCTTCAAAAATGTACAAGATAGGAGCAAGGAAGAACAAAAATAGAAATCACTGAAACAAATCAGCATTATCTTTGAAATATTACTTTATGACATGCTATGACAAGGAATGGATAGCTATATGCTAAAACTTCAGAAGTAAAAAAGAGAACAGCAAATATCATATTAGAACCAACTAGGAGAACTGACAAAAATAGCAATAGTGCTTAGACTTATATACCGCTTCACTGTGCTTTACGGCCCTAAGTGGTTTACAGAGTCAGCATATTGCCTCCAACACTCTGGGTCCTAATTTTACCGACCTCAGAAGGATAGAAGGCTGAGTCAACCCTGATCCTGTGAGAATCGAACTGCCAAACTGCAGGCAGCTGGCAGTCAGCAGAAGTAGCCTGCAGTACTGCATTTTAACCACTGCACCACCACGGCTCATCATTATACAGTGATGTTGTATAATAAATGTGAGAATTTTACATAAAATCCCTGTGATTGTTTAAAACTCCATAGAAAATAGCAAATCTTGTTGTAGCTTTGGCAGAGGAATTTTTGATTTTGTCAGAGAACATCCTTAACCCTAAAAACATTAACCCATTAACTTCTAATTTCTGACATCTGTTCTAATTCTCTTAGGAGATTGCTAAGAGAGGACAGCCTTTTTAAAAAGTGTTCAATAAAATTAATCCTGGAGAAGAATTCAAAACTTGAGGCAAGAGCATATATCAATAGCAAAAGCAAAAATTACAATGAATGAGACCCTGCAATTTTTTTCAACATCCCCAAGTCAAGGCATTTACTCTTCTCTTTACTATTTATACTTGCCATGGAAGTCAAGGCCAATAAGACAAGAAATAAAAATATACACATAAACAGCAGAAAAATTAAAGAATAAGAATGTAGGATGAATTGTTATATAGATTATACAGCATTAACAACCATGAAATCATAAAGTCTCGTAGAGCAGTTGATGAAAGTAATCAAAAGATATTAGTTGCTTTTTTGGTTTAAAAATTTACAAAAAGAAAACAAAGATAGTAACAAGGTACTTATTCTAACTTCCAAGAAAAATATATATGAAAAAATAGATTTGCTGTTTGATAACAAAACATCCAATGACATATCCAGGATTTTACTTCACAGGACACAATAAAGACAATTTTTTTTAATGTTCCAGAAGAACGTCAAGGGTCGGTTATGCCATCAGGCCTAGATGTCCAAGGGAACCGGAGACTTGTTCAGATGGCTCCATTACTAAGATGAATATGGTCTTTCTCTTTCTGCTTGGGGGTTTGTATATATTTTGTTTTAATCATTTCATTTTAATGCTGATTTTTCTACTTTTAAACATTTGTTTTTAAATATGTACTATTTTTATTGAATTGTATGCCACAATGTCAGATCTCATGAGATATGGGGGAGGTCTATATACATTAAATCAATAAAATATTAACATAATTATAATAAATTACAGAAAGAAATGAAACAAAAGTTTGAAAGGTAGAAAAGCCTAAAGCTTCCTAGCTAGGATTTATGGCAATAATAAAAACGAATGTGTTAACTAAAATAAACTTATTTCAGATGGCACCAATTTAAATCCCAGATAAAATGTTACAGTTTTGCTTCAATAAAAATATTTCAGAAAAAATGATTTGAGTATTATAAGTCTGAAAAGCTATTTCTTTAGTTTGGCTGCATTTTGCCTCCCCCCATCAACAGAAAAGAGCTTCTGTTTCTTTGATATTTGTTGAATAATTACATCAACCTGTCATACCCTTCCATATGAAACATTGTTTACAGAGGAATGGGAAAATAAGTTTCTGGACAGTTTACCTTCAAACTAAGTGATATTGGAGAAGCCAGAAAATTTTATTCCTGTTAGTAGGACAATATCAAAGAACGCACCTAATTTCATAAACATAAGAAAAGATATTCTGTGACCTTTGTTTTATCTTCACATTTCAATTTCATTCCTTAAATCAGACATGTCAAACACAAGGCCCGGGGGCTGGATCCGGCCCGCAAACTGGTTTCATGTGGCCCGCAAAGCCATCCTGGAAACAGTGAGGGAACGGCCCCCACTGCTTTGGCCCTGGCCCAGAGACCCTCCTTCTGCCAGAGACCCTAAGATCTGTCCCATTCCTGCCCAGGCCCCCATAGGCGAACGATGTAGAGCTGGCCATGCCCACCCAGTAGGCCATACGCACTCTAGCCACGCCCACCCAGTAGCCCACACCCACCCTGGCCATACCCACCCAGCCCCCTGAGGACAACCGCAATGCTGATGCAGCCCTCAATGAAATTGAGTTTGACACCCCTGCCTTAAATCCTGAAACAGTTTTGTAAAGAGAAGAATCAGTTGTCAAATTTCTAAAAACATTCTTTGTGGGCCAGGGACTAGTACCTATCTGTGGCCTTTTAGGAACCAGGCTGCATAGCCGGAAGTGAGCTGTGGGTGAGCAAGCAAAACTGAAACCATACACCAGCCAGCCGGGTCTGTGGAAAAATTGTCTTCCACAAAACTGGTCCCTGGTGTCAAAAAGGTTCTGTAGGCAACATCCTAGTTTATTTTTGTGTTGATGCTGATGCTTTGATCTACTCTGTACCGGCCTAACCAGGATACGTGCACTTGACCTGCAGCCTTACTAGTCTGTATTTTTATTTTTAAATGCCAGGCATCTTATATGTAGGGCTCACAGTTGGCATATTTTATAATAGCAGATACATTTATTCAGCAAAGGAAATTGTTCAGATCAATCACATGGCAGAATAATGCAATCGTAGACTTAGAATAAATGAATGGAATGGAATGAATCGGAATGGACAATTAAAATAATTGAAAATGTTTCTGACAGATGGGTGTCCAGTTTCTGCCTGAACATATGCAGTAAAGGAGAGATCACTGCATAATTGGTTCTAATGTAAAACTCCTAACATTCTGCTTTCTTATATGTTCAGAGCACTATTCCATATCTCACTTACATCCTCAATGTAAGCCAAACCTTTTGCAGGATGCAAAGAAACAAAAATAGATGTGTGTCCCACCGGGAATATTGACTTCCTGGAAGACCTGCATGAGTCTGATATTCCTCCCAAAATTAAAAGAAACAGGCTGAGCCAGTGAAATGTCTAGTCTCTTTAGTCACCACAGCAAAAGTGACCACTGAGGGAAGGAGTGGGCTGGAGAGGCAGACTAACAGCAAGCAGATTGCCATACTCTTAAAGCTCCTTCTCCACGTGACATAAAGTGGCCACAAAATTCTGCCAGCCTAGGATGAAAAATATTACATTCATGTTGGAAACACTTCATCCCAATGTCAGCCAATCTTAGAGGTGCACTAGCAATGAAAGGGTGTTAACCCGGACTTAGGAAACAGTATCAATTGTCAATACATGCAGATGGCCCTGTTATCTCTGGCCACTTGCAGAACCATGAATGCAAGGTCATAAAAGGACAGCAAAGGAAACACCTAATATCCTTACCCACCTGGGAACATATGGTGTCTTAGGGAAACACCTAAACCACCCAAAAGGGAACATATGGTGTCTTGGGGGAACACCCAAAAGGGAACATTTTAGCTACTTCTGCTTCCTTCCTTCTTATCTACAGTGTGCCAGCCTTAAAGGGCAAAGTCTTTATCTTATGTGTGTCAGCCTTGCTGGGTGAATTGCTTATGTAATCAAAGAAGTTATAAAAATAAGGCTTTTCTGATATTTGGGCCTTTTTCTCTTTTTAGAGAAGCCCATCTTTGTTCAGCTGAATAAAAACGTAAAGCTTGAGGGCAACTTCTGGTTTCCTGTATTTTTTATCAAGCAAAACCTCAGAACCTGCACAGCAAGGAAAGGGCCTATCTGCAGACATATCTTTGCTAAATTGTTAGTGAAGTATGTTTATTTTCTCACCAACCAGGACATACAGATCAAACTTTTATTTCAATATCTTAATCAACTCTTTGCCTTTCTTTCTTTGCATAGGCTTATCACAATTTCTCTAAATCTCAAAATGTAAGGGTAGTACAAAATTGCCTTTGCTTTTTAGCAATGTCACACATGATTAATATTTAACTTGGTGATCAGCAATCGTTCTAAGATTTATATTTATTATTACCAAGTCAGCTATTCTTTATCTCACACAATTCTGCATTTTTTCCTAAGTTTTATCTTATCTATATTAAATTTAATTGTCTTATTTTCAGCCCACTGCTATGCTATGAAGATCATTTTTGTTTCATCTTTTAGGATATTAGCCAGTTTTGTCTCATCTGCAGACTAATGAAAATGTAAAAAGCACTGGGCCAGGGATCAAACTGTATGCCACATTGCTTTATAACTTAGTACAATATAATTGGAAACGATTGATGAAAGCTATTTAAGTATCATTTTCAACCTAGCTTTTGATCCGTTTAGTAGACATGGCATCCAGTTCAAACTGAGAAGAGATGCTTAAACTAATAACAATGTCATAGTATACCTCGCCAAATATTTGTTGAAGTTGATGCATTATGTCTAGAGCATGCCAATAATCTGTGAAAGAAACTATGATAAAATGCTACAAGATTAATATAACAATTCTTGCAGAAGACTCCTGAGAATACTGTGGACAGCCAACGAAACAAATAACTGAATCATCAAGTGAGCCGCCTCAAATAACCCCATTTTGGACAGATTACATAAATAAATAGGTCTGTAGAGAAGCTCTAATGCTGGCAAAGGTGGAAAAAAAGAGAAGAAGGAGATGAATAAATAAATAAAACAAATAAATAAACAAATAAATAAATGTAAGCAAGCAACCCTTATTAGTTACAATGGTGGTAAGTGAACCACTGGAAGACCAGTTTGGGAAAAGATAGATATGGAGAAAATTAATCTACTGCATGTGGTCACTAAGAGTCAACAATGACCTGAAAGCACATATAAATCAATCATTTAATCAATCAATCAATAACTCATTCTTGATGAGTTTCCATGCTGACTACAGTATAGTTTTTATGATGCTTAAAGATCAGTAATTTTATAATCCATTAATCACCCCAAATATTTAAATCAAATTGATGCACTATACTTTCCTTGACTTAAAAAACAGTACTTTTACCCTCTGTCTTTTGCCTGGTATTTCACAGATAGTGTAGGATTTTTAAATAAAGCATTAAACTTTTGGTGAAACCATCACCTAGTTTCTTTAGTAGCACAAAATGCAGTTTAACTGACAGTAGAAAATGAAGCCCATTCCATGAAAACTGATACATTCTGACCATGTTTTATCAATGTCAGGCTTCAATCCTGGTATTTTATCAGCTCTTCACAAATGCCATATTCTCTCTAGAGAATCTTTACATTTTATTTTGAATAGAGCTAAAGCAGTTCTTTTCATTCTTTTATTCTTTATTCTCCAAACTCAATTTATACAGGATTTTAGTTTTTCATCTCTACAAATATATTCCCGTATCACAATGGGTTGTTTTTATTTGTCCCTCCACTTATTTTAACGAAGCTGTTTTTATAGGATTAAATAAATAAGTATCCCAATCATTACAGTCGGTTATAGACTTGATGAAAATTATAACTCAGTATGGTAAGGTTTCTGGGTTTAAGGTGAATAGTAATAAGACTAAGATATTATCCAAGAATTTATCTATGAGTGAAAGGGATATGTTATCTAAATTAACAGGTTTTGAAATAGTGAAGAAGGTTAAATATCTAGGAGTACATATTGCAGCCTCAAATGTAAAATTGTATAAGAATAATTATGAAACACTATGGTTGAAGGTACAAAGGGACTTAAATAATTGGAAAAAATTACAATTATCATTACTGGGAAGAATTGCAGTTGTTAAAATGAATGTTCTACCAAAGTTTCTCTTTCTGTTTCAGATGATACCTATATTGAAAAAGGATGCCAACCTTGATCAATGGCAGAAGGGTATTAACAAATTTATCTCTTTATATAAGCAGAACCTTTTTGAGGGCATGATCTTTATAGTGAAGAGAAATATCTTAGCTCTTGATTTTAACACTTACTGCCTTTAATTCATTACATACCTTATCAGCAGGAAGAGGTGAGATTTCTAATATCATAAAATCATAAGACTGGAAGGGACCTTGAAGGTCTTTTAGTCCAACTCCCTGCCCAGGGAGTTCTCATACCATCCTGGACAAATAGCTGTCCAACTTTTTCTTGAAAATCCACAACTTCAGGAGGCAGGTGGCTCCATTGCTTAATAGTTCTCACAGCCAGGGAATTATTTAGCTCAAGTATGGATCTCTCACTGTAAAGATAGTTCTATTCGTACCCTCAGGTGCTAGGGTGAATAAATCTACTTCCTCTTCCCAGTGACATCCCTTCTTCTACAATATCAGAAGACTGCTATCATGTCTTACCCTTAGGCTTTTCTTCTTTAAGCTCTGGTGGTGTAATAGTTAGAATGCAGTATTGCAGACAAACTCTGCCCACAGTCTGGAGTGTGTTCTTGATGGGGCTCAGGGTTGACTCAGTCTTCCACCCTTCCAAGGTCAGTAAAATGAGGACCCAGATTGTTGGGGACAATGTGCTGACATTGTAAACTGCCCAGAGAGTGCTTTAAAGCACTATGGGATTGTATATGTATCTAAGTGCTGTTGCTATTGCTAATAAGCTACATTTCTTTACTAAGTTTCTTTAACCACACTTCATATGATTTAAGATATGCAGATGCCCATTGAACCATATTGCCAGTTAATAGCTTTGAATCTGCATGAATGAACATCAGGTACCATCCAAGATAGGAGTGCAAGACATTCAGAATGAGTCCATTTTGTGACCCTGCATAGGTCCTCCAAAATGGACACACTTTACATATGGTAGGGGAGACAGAGGAATTTAAGAGGCTAAAAAAGTTTATTTTAGAGATACTTAAGGCCAAACACATCTTTAAAAGCCCCCACAGGATTTGGGGCTCTGCTTATTTTGGTATGCTGCCCTTGGCATGCCAGACAAAGTGAAGCATGATCCTCCCATCTACAAAAATTGTATACTTTTGAGTGAAATTTGGTTTCAGGTAAGAAAGATTGCACCTATTTTTCCTCTGTCTCCTGTCCTGAAACATACAATCCATGTGTTTTCTATATGTCTAGCCATCCTTAAGCTATTCCATAATATAGTATTCTATAGTTTGCATAATAATATTTTCCCTTTAACCCAGTGTTTTACAAGATTCTCCCCGTGAAACCATATGTCACCATGCATGAAAATGTCACTATTTCAATTAATATTTCCACTCCTATTTTCACCTCATTATTGTAACCTGGGTCTAGTCACTGCTGGCTATGATCATTAAGACAAGCTGCTTCTTCATAATTAAAGTCATGTAATGGTAACACACAATCTGGAATGTCAGTATATAATGTGATGCTCAAACCTTTCTTCCAAAATGCTTCCAACTGTCTGGGGAACTATTCCAGATAATGGGATCCTTTTTTATGTATTCTATATGCTATTCCTACCAAAAAGCAAGAAATGAGCTTCAGGGTAAAATGCAGCCTATTCTGTAAACAATTTTATGATGTTGTGTAGCTCATTGAATAATATGCAATGCAGTTTTATATGACCAGTTAAGCTTCTTTGCAGTTATTCTTGGAATAACTATGTTTGAAATATGTAGGAAATTGACAGGGCTATCAGCGATAGTTTCTGGATTCTCCTTCTACTTTCCCATGCCAGAAATAACTATATTGATGGTACATACTTGAAAAGTTATACAATTATATTACATTTTATTGCTTCCAAAATAAGTTAAAAATGACTCCATCGGCCAATTTATCTGCAAGTTGGGTAAGCAAATAACAAGTGCCTACCCACTAAGCAAGTTCAAACAACACATTTTTTATTTCATTTTGTTTTCATAGATAGGAACAAACCCATAAAAAAACAACTAATGTATTGTTCTTTGCTGAGTGTGAGGGACTGCTTATATTTTGTGGCTGCAAAATAAAATATTATTGCTTTATTATTGAATGAAGAATAAAAATAACATTAATATATATATATGTTTATATACAGTATATATATATATATATATATATATATATATATATATATACACAAACTAAGTGAACACTGGGATGAAATAAGAAAAACTAAAACAGTTTTTATTGCTAAAAGATCAAGCTTTTGTTGGCTAACTGCCAACATCGTCAGGATGGAAACGCTGGGGTGGGGAGATCGCGTTTATACTGTTGGTGTCTGCACTCTGCTCATGGCGCGCACCACCGGTTTGTTTGTTGAGGTCGGCCATATTTCTTTGAGTTGTCGCGCATCTGTTTTTGGGGGATGTAGTTGTCTCTGAGTGTCTGTTGTCAAAAGTGGATTGCTGATAGTTCCATGTGTTGTAGCCATAGCTCTAGTCATTGCCCGTGTTCTTATACCAGAGGTTCTAAATAGTTGTTGCTCTTCTTCCCTGTGTTCTACAATGCAGGGTGGTTGTGTGTTTGTGCATTCTTGATTTTGATACAATGAGGTGCTCTGTGAATGCTTGCGCTGTTTGTCTTCATATCGCGCATGTCGTTCCTCTTCCCAATTCCTTAGTGCCTGGTATATATATGGGACAAATCTTATTTCCTGTTTCGAATCTCAGAAGGTTATGGCTGACTGATGAGAACAAATAAGTTTGAAATGCATATCAGTCTCCCTTTAATTCTTTGTTAGCAATCCAAAAAATTTACACAAATATGAGCTGTCACTGTTCTGACTACTGCCTGTGGATGGCCTTGAGTTAGGCTGAAACAGGAAATAAGATTTGTCCCATGTTTGGGGCCTAGAAAGGTAATCTAAATACTTAACAAACATTTAACACATATCTCCCTTGCTTCTCAGCTAACAAAGCGAGAAAGAGCCAGTGGCCTAAAGGTTAGAACAATTGCCTAAGGTGCAATCGGCCCAGGTTCGAATCTCAGAAGGGTATGGCTGACTGATGAGAACAAATAAGTCCAGATTCTACAAACAATAATTTAAAAGCTCAGTGTTAATAGAGCACATGAACATGTGTGAGCTACCCACTGATCAAAGAAACATAGTTTTTTGCAGTTATAAATTCTGTATCAGCAGGACACAAGAGTATGCACAAAGTATAAATACATGCCACATCTCTGTGAACCAATCTAATCTGACACTAAAAGTTATTTTTGCAATTTAAATCTTACTAGCAACACCTATTTCTGAAACAAAATAGTACATTCAAAAGAAAGGTATGTCCATCTGCAAGATAAAGCAGAGCAGAAAACAGATTTGCAACCCACCAATATAAATTCTAATAGGTTTGCAGCCTCACTCACTCAATAGTTTCGGTTAGCTATTTTACTGAAATTATTGTCTTGAAATAGGTGGTTAAAGTCTATGTGTTAATAGGGAGATATTAGGATTGAAGACTATTGCTTTGTTTGACACAGCACTATTCCCTCATATGTGATGTTTTCTAGTCCAGGGGCACAAATGTCAATTTGTTTCCAAACAAACATAGGAAACAGATTATGCTTATTGAAGAATATAGAACTTTAACTTTCTACTTGCCTGCATAAAAATATTTTGTGAGTCAGAATAATTTGTACGAAGGTCCAGGTTCATTTCAGGGTTATCCTATCTAAGGAGCTAGTCATTTATAGTTGATGGAGATGGTGCGCACATTTCTCAATTTGTTCTTCTTAAATCAAATGTGTGAAATCAGCCAAAGAACTATAGTTTTACATATAAATTAACAAAATAATAAAAAATCCATATATATATATATATATATATATATATATATATATATATATATATATATATGTATGTATGTATATGTATATGTATATGTATATGTATATATATATATATATATATATATATATATATATATATATATATATATATATATATATATATATATATATATATATATATATATGTATATGTAAAAAAATTTTTGATTGCTAACAAAGAATTAAAGGGAGACTAATATAGCTATTTCAAACTTATTTGTTCTCATCAGTCAGCCACACCCTTCACAAGCACGAAGCAGAAGACACCAACCTGAAGATGACGAGTGGGACCTCGTCGAAACGTCGCCAAGACACTATCAATCTTACACAGGAAAAGACCCGAATACGCCAAGACCTACATACCTGTACCCGTGAAAATCTATGAATATCTCTCTCTCTCTCTCTCTCTCTCTCTCTCTCTCTCTCTCCTCTCTCTCTCTCTCTCTCTCTTTCTCTCTCTCTCTCTCTCTCTCTCTCTCTCTCTCTCTCTATATATATATATATATATATATATATATATATATATATATATATATATATATATATATATATATATATGTAAAGGTAAAGGTAAAGGGGCCGGTGCTCATCTCCGTTTCAAAGCCGAAGAGCCAGCGCTTGTCCGAGGACGTCTCCGTGGTCATGTGGCCAGCATGACTAGACGCCAAAGGCGCACGGAACGCTGTTACCTTCCCACTGTAGTGGTCCCTATTTTTCTACTTGCATTTTTACATGCTTTCGAACTGCTAGGTTGGCAGAAGCTGGGACGAGTAACAGGCGCTCACTCTGTTATGCGGCACTCGGGATTCGACCCACCAAACTGCCGACCTTCTGATCGACAAGCTCAGTGTCCTAACCCACTGAGCCACCGCATCCCTATATATATATATATATATTTGGGATCATTTAGTGCAGGGGTCCCAACGCCCTGGCCATGGACTGGTACTAGGCTGCAGCCTCTTAGGACCTGGGCCATGCAAGCATTGGGCAAGCAAGCAAAGCTTCATGTGAGCATGCACAGATGTACGTTGCACATGAAACCACCCTCCACGATACATGGAAGACCATTTTTCTTCTGAAACTGGGGGATTGGGGATTGTTGACTTAGTGAATTTGTTACATGCATGTACTCATGCTCTGTGTAAGCATTTGGTCTGAATCACTCCCATTTTCTTTAAATTGAGAATTGTTATCCAGTTTAGGCTTTCTTTCTTAGAGGGCTACTTCTTTTAAAGGGATTCAAGACACCATTTCTTCTCTGTGAATTCTTTCCATCAAGTGGTGTGAAAAGTCATGGTATCAATCCCTGTAGAAGGGGGAAACTCTTGCATGCAGCATTATATTAGTGAAGCTTATTAATGCAATGAAATATCTCAGGATTAGAGCCAATGTGTAAAAATTTTAATGGCCTATGTTAATCATTTCTTCACACATTGATTCAATATTTTTTTAAAAAAAGTTTTGCTGTATCTATAATATCCATAGTGAGATTTTATTTATAGAATGATAGAAATCTAGTATTAATATATATGGCCTTGTACTGCCTAATAGAAACTTACAATGTAGAATTCTAATATCAAATTAGTTAACCTGGGTCAGCCTTTCATATTTCCTTATGTAAACAGAAACAGAATGACCACAGGCAGATTGCTTTTGTTTTTGTTTTAAAATTAAAGAAGAAAACATTTTATTAAAGAAGAAAGATTGCAAATTACCTATCCTGATCTTTCTCTTCACACAGCAGAAATTGACGATTTCTCTGGATAATAGGAGACAACAATGTGGGGAGATCATGGCACCAACACGATCAGAAATATTGTGCCTTATTGTGCTTGTCACATATATATGCCTTGATCCTTCTTTATTAACGCCTTGTTGTTGAAAGTGGATATTGTCATGTTGAGAAACTGTTGCAGTAATTCATGTTTCCCACAATTTCCTTGAGTTGATCTTCTCTTTCTTCCTCCATCTGTTCTTGTCTCTTCATTCTGTACCTTTCCTTTTCACTCTGGAGATGTGCAGCCCTTTCACTCTATCTTTCTTCATGTCTCCTCCTCATTGCTACTGCTACATTTGGTGTCATCTTTTGATTATGATATCTTACCTCTCTTTCTACGTGGCATAATTATGCTGATGATATTTTAATTTATTTTTTTAAAAAACCATTGTATTTGTTTTGGTGTTGTATGGTTCCATTATCACCTCAGAACAGTTAAGAATCCCTGCTGTCATCTCCATTGACATGACCACCACTGGCTGGTGGGCATGAACAGCAAGGGATACATGGAGAGCATATGACGTACTCATGCAACTTGCAATCTTGCAGGGAAGGTTCCCCAATGACTTTCCTCACATAAGCTTCCCAGGAAGGTAGTTGTAAGTCTAAATTTCCTACTACACTCCCACTGTCAGATGCAGTCACATGATCCCCATATTTTTGTTGTTGTTAGTTGCGAAATCATGTCCAAACCATTGCGACCCCATGGACAATGTTCCTCCAGGCTTTCCTGTCCTCTACCTCTACCATCTTCTGGAGTCCATTTAAGCTGACACCTACCGCTTCAGTGACTCTATCCAGCCACCTCATTCTCTGTCATCCCATTCTTCTCTTACCCTCAATCTTTCCCAGCATTAGGCTGTGATCTCCTCTAGGACTCACCGATTTGATCACCTTGTAGTCCAAGGGACTCGTAGGAGTCTTTTCCAGCACCATAATTCAAAGGCCTCAATTCTTTGGTGCTCAGCCTTTCTTATGGTCCAACTAAAAGGATATATATATCAAAAAATTATTTAAATTGAATATAAGTTGAATAAATAAATGTTCTGTAGATCTTTGTTGCCATCTAGATTTTTGCAGTCTCTAGTTCTCTAGTTCTAATAATATGATTCAAAGGAAAAATGTACCTGCACCTTTATCAGATATGCCATGCATAATTTTGTATATTTCTACCATGTCATACAAGGCTTTCTTGGTACAAACAAAACATTAGGCAATTACAGATCAGAAACCATTTATTAGCATTTTGTTAATCTTCCATTAATAACCAAGGCAGAGATAGGGCCACTGGTTTAAAGAATAAAAAGACTTGGAGAGTTTAGAGACAAGCCTTTTGCTTTTAAATTATGCCAGTATCTAGTCTGAAGAGTTCAGAGGTTAGGAAAATGCTGAGAAGCCGAAGATGGTTTATGGGTTAAGTGTCAGAAAATTCCACAAAAGCTGATCCAGAATTCAAACAAAGGATTAAACACTGTAAGCAGCAGGAGAAACCCAAAAGAAAACATCACAGAAAGATCTGTCAGTTAGGAGGAAATGGAGATGGAGTCTAGATTATGTTTTTATAAAGTTAGCATTCCTGGTTCTGCTTAGCCAGCCGCACCAACAGGCTGAAAAACAGCTTTTATCCATGGGCTGTTAGGCTTTTGAACGGGAAATAATTTTTATAAACTTTATGCATAATTGACTTGCGAGGCCGGTGTGTTGATTCAAGGTGCTGGTGATGACCTATAAAGCCCTAAATGGCATGGGTCCGGATTACCTTAGGGAGCACCTGCTGCCAGCATCAGCTTCCCATCGTCCTGTGCACGCCCACAGGGATGGCCTCCTTAGGGTTCCGCCGGTTAGAGATTGCCGGTGGGTGATTCCCAGGGGGACGGCATTCTCTGTGAGTGCGCCCGCCCTGTGGAACGAACTGTCGATGGAGCTTCGGACTGCCCCCGACCTTCGCTCGTTTCGCCGGGACTTCAAAACCTGGTTGTTTGAATTGTCTGGCCTGGACTGAGGGATTTTAAATTATATTAATTAAATTACATTAAATCAAATAAAATCAAATTAAATTAATTTTAATTTTAATTTTTAATTTTTAATGTTATCTTAATTGTGGGCTGTATTAATTTAATTTAATTTTATTCTCTCTTTTGTATTGTTTTTAATTTGCCCTGTGAACCGCCCTGAGTCCTTCGGGAATAGGGCGGTATATAAATTCAACTAATAAATAAATAATAAATAAATTAGTTCACATGGTGTAATAAGATGGAGGGTTTGTGTCACTGTAAGCTGGGGGGTGGGGGCATGAAGGGAGGCTCAGCCAATCTCAATGTATACATGGTTGTACTTTGACAATAAAGGTTCATTCATTAAGGAAGTTAACACCTTTCTTCTCAAGGAGCCATACAAAACTCTACTACTCTGATCTTTTTGGCTAGTGTAAAATTTAATGCTTGGCATTTTACCAGTTGGTCTGATTTGACGGAGTTCCAAAACAGCTAAGTTTTATCAGTTTTTCTATGAAACAACCTACTGGGCATGATTTTTCATGTGAGACTGTTGAAGATTCTACATAATGTTTGTTGATTCTCTTCCTTGTCAAAGTTATTAGAAAGTTTATAAATCTCAATACATTGTTCTATGGCCAGGAATATATTGGAACTACAAAACCTAGTGTTAATACTTGACTATAAGAACATGAAAAATATTGCAAGCTGAAACAACTTGAAAAATCTCTGGTAGCTGAACATAAGTTGCTAGATAATGGGCACAAAGTTCAACTTGAAGACCCAACTATTAGACATCATGCCAAAAATTTGCCATAAATTAAATTTAAAAGAGATTTTTTTACAAAATGGTGCACCATTGAAACACGACTCCAGATAAATTATATAAGAAATATAAAGACACTTCTAGTCAATGTTGGAATTGTAAAATAAAATTACAAGACATTTTAACATGGTGGACTTGGGAAAAAGAAAAAAAAAGTTACATACAAATAGACATGACAATGTAAAGGAAAAATGCAGACCTCTGTGCTGCCTTCTTCCCCTCCTGTTTGGTTCTTTTCTCCAACAGGGCAGTGTTGCCAATAAAAAGGGAACCTTGAAACAGGTGTGGGAGGAGATGTGTGTTTTGAAAACCCTGCAGCGACCAGAAAAGACAGAAAGCAGCCAAACAAAAGGAAATGGTTTTCCTTCAAAGGAAGAGAATAGTCCACAGCAAAAAGAAGGAAAAAAAAAGCATAGAGGCACAGCAAGGAAAAGTACAAATATAAAAGCACAGTGTGGAAAGTTGCAAGTACTCTACATGCTGGCCAGGAACAGAAGAAAAAAGCAAAAGAAATTCTTCAGAGAGGAATTAAGACAGAACAGTGTTTGTACAAAGAAAACATCATTATATAATAGTATTACTATAGAGCATGGGTGTCAAACTGCCAGCCCACGGACCGGATGCATCATGGTGGAACCGCGCCCACCCCATTCCCAGCAATGGAAAAAACGTCGTGATACATCGCAACACGTCACGTGATGTTGCGAGTTTGACACCCCTGCTATAGAGTATTGTACTGAAATGGTAACTGAATTGCAATTAGTGTAGTAATACAGAAAAATAGCAGTATAGTAGAATATAGAATAGAGACAATGGAAAACACATATATAGACTTGTAAATTTCAAATATTAGTTTTGTATCTTTTTAAGTAAAACATTTCCCCAACCCTTATAGAGAGATGTAAAAATACTATTTTGTCAATCTAATTGGGTACAGTTTTAAAAAAGAATCTATGACAGATGTCACTCAGCAAATTTCTCTGGATTATCTTTCATAACTCTGATGCACTGGTTTCTATGCAATCCACGATCACAGCGCAGATTTAAAATTACTCCTAAGTAATTTTAGAGAGAAGAAATATGCATGCATTTTTTTTATTGGGATACATTCCCTTCACCCTCCCTCCCTGTAATAAATACAAAAAGAAAGTGCCTATGTAAAAAATGTCGGCAAGATGATACATCAAAGAAGTAGGGCAATAGATTACAAACAAAAATGAGATAGTCCTTAATCACAGTAAAAAATTCTAGAAAAACCAAAATGTGTTTGTCTTGTGCCAACATTTACTTAGTCCTGGTGAGAATATTTGAGTGCAGCAAGATTTTTTTTTCTCAGTAGTCCTACAAGGATATCTAAAGAATGGTAGAGAGAAGAGTTTCTGAAGGTAACATTGACACAGGTAATTTAGTACTTCAAAAATATGTTCATGCACTTTTAATTATGTCAAATTGAATAAGAGATTAATTCAAATTAGTGAAATCAGAGTTTTATGCCAACTGTCCTTAAAATCTGCTTAAGTTACCATGGATTAAACAAAGTTATATAAAGTTTTACTCATATTGAGTCATTTTATTAGCATGGTTTTTAACAGTTAATACTGAAATAGATGGCCTATATTATGGGATCAATTTGATTATGCTGATTATTAATTTCCACTTGGTACTGAGTACCTGTCTATCTGTCTACCTTGAACCCTGGGTATTCAGCATAGCAAATAATTTCAAGACTAAAAGAATAACTATTTAGCATAAGAGCAAATTAATTAAGCACATTGGTAAGACACATAGGGACGTGGTGGCTCAGTGGTTAGGATGCTGAGCTTGTCGATCAAATGGTCGGCAGTTTGGCGGGTCAAATCCCGAGTGCTGCATAACAGAGTGAGCGCCTGTTACTTGTCCCAGCTTCTGCCAACCTAGCAGTTCGAAAGCACATAAAAAATGCAAGTAGAAAAATAGGGACCACTACGGTGGGAAGGTAACAGCGTTCCATGTGCCTTTGGCATCTAGTCATGCCGGCCACATGACCATGGAGACATCCTGGCTCTTTGGCTTTGAAACGGAGATGAGCACTGGCCCCTAAAGTTGGAAACAACTAGCACGCATGTGCGGAGTAACCTTTACCTTTTACCTAAGAGACATGCCTGCCCAAAATTAAAAGAATCTCAGATGCTAGGTCAATGTACACATCAAAAGATTACCTAAATGAAACAAGCATTTCATTGGACTTCTGGTAAGAAGATAACAAAAAATTTGTCTTACCTACAAGAGCTTTGGAGAATAAGTCAATGTGTTCTTTTCTGTGGTAGCCCTTCATGTGCCAGAAGATAGCTATTGTGTCAATCCCTAAAGTTTCTCTTTCTTAAGCTAGACATACCTAGTTCCCTTAACTATACTTCATATAACTTAGCCTCCTAACCCCTAATCATCTTTTCTGCTCTTCTTTGCAGTCTTTCTAAATTCTCAGCATCTTTTTTATATTGGGGTGACAGAAGTTAGTTTAGAAATTAGTTTCTTCTAATTTTCTTACAGTAATGTTTCCAATGGCATCTGGACCAAAACACCAACCACAACAAAATCTCACCTGAAGATTTTAAAACCACAAGGCTTCACAGAGAACAATTAAATTTAATTTAATTTAATAATATTTCTATACTGCCCTTCTCCCGAAGGACTCAGGGTGGTGAACAGGGCAAGAATAAAAATACAAGATTACAAAAGTTAAAAAATAATTAAATACATGCCCATATACTAAAAACAATTAATACATCTTAAAACCCCAATAAAATAACAATAACAACCCCCCCCAGTCCCCCATCAGGCCAGGCCAGCTTGTTCAAAAAAGTATGTTTTTAGCTCGCAGCGAAAGGAGTGAAGATCGGGCGCCATCCGGAGCTCAACCGGTAGCTGATTCCATAGCTCCGGGGCACCCACAGAGAAGGATCTCCCCCTGGGGGCCACCAACCGACATTCTCTGACCGGTGGCACCCTGAGGAGGCCCTCTCTGTGGGAACGCACAGGGCGGAGGGAAGTTGATGCCAGCAGCAGGTGTTCCCTAAGGTACTCCGGACCCCTGCCATGTAGGGCTTTGAACACCATTACTAGTACCTTGAATCTCACCCGGAAGACAACTGGTAACCAATGCAGCTCACGGAGCAGAGGTGTAACATGGGAGTATTGGGAGACTCCCAACACAACTCTCGCGGCTGCATTCTGTACCAGTTGGAGCCTCCGGGTGGTCCTCAAGGGCAGCCCCATGTAGAGAGCATTGCAGTAGTCTAGTCGAGAGGTCACGAGTGCGTGAGTGACCGTGCATAGATCATCCCGGCTTAGATAGGGCCACAACTGGCGCACCAGGCGAACCTGGGCGAAAGCCCCCCTAGTCACAGCCCCTATGTGATCTTCCAAGGTAAGCCGTGAATCTAGGAGGACTCCCAAGTTGTGAGCCCTATCTACGGGGGGTAATAATTCACCCCCCATAGAAAGAGGTGGAATATCCAAATAGACCTGGGATGAAGGTATGCAAAGCCACTCAGTCTTGTCGGGGTTGAGTTGAAGTCTGTTCCTCCCCATCCAGACCCGAACCACCTCCAGGCAACGGGACATCATGTTGAGGGCATCACTGGCGTTGTTTGGGGTCGAAAGGAAAAGCTGGGTATCATCAGCGTACTGATGATACCCAACTCCAAAACCACGAATGATCTCACCCAGCGGTTTCATATAGATGTTGAACAGGAGAGGCGAGAGGACCGACCCCTGAGGAACTCCACAAACAAGAGACCTCGCGGTTGACCTCTGCCCTCCTATCAACATCAACTGCGAACGTCCCTGGAGATAGGAGGTGAACCACTGTAAAACCGTGCCTCCCACTCCCAATCCCCTGAGACGCCGCAGCAAGATACCATGGTCGATGGTATCGAAAGCCGCTGAGAGGTCTAATAGGACTAAAACAGAGGAATGTCCCCTGTCCCGAGCCCTCCAGAGATCATTCACAATGTGAATTCTCAAACAGATTGGCCTGAAATTGAGTAGTCTTTTATAACCAGAGCAATACAATGTATCCAGAAATAGAATGATAGGTTATTAAGCTATTATGACTATGAAATAACCAGGTCTAAAGTTTTTTTATTATTATTATGAGATCTTAAATTGTTTATTGTCATACATGGGCTCATACCCTAATACTTGGTCTACATTTCCCAGGCCCTAACTGATGGATTTTCTTGATTCTTTATTTCTCCTCTCCTACATACACTAGGAAAGCAAATAACAATCATTTCCATTTCCACATGCTGGTCTTTGAGAACATGTGGTTTCCATTGATGTATCTTTTGTATGGTCTCCCTGCTCCAATTGGTACTACTCTTCCCAATTTTAGAAAGAAGAAAAGAATTCCTTTTATCATTTTTTTTTCTTGTGGCTTAGTCTGTAAGAGGAAATTGAAAGAATTCTTGTCAATGGCACCTGGAAGAGTAAAAACAAAATACTGTTACTACTTATTATTTGTGTTAGTTACCAAAAATACCAGTTATAAAGTCACTGTGAACACGGAAACCTCAGCTAGAAATGTTCATGTCATATCCTTCTGCTTGTCCATGGAAGCACCACAAGTATTATTTTTGTGGTTACAAATAATTTTAGTGAGTAGGTGAATTTGCAAACACAGGATGACAATTTACCATACATTTTTTTCACTACTCCATTACAGAGATCAGGGCTTTTTTTCTTATAGAACGCTCAGAACGGAGTTCCGGCACCTTTTTTGGATGGAACCTTGTAGGGTAGGCAAGGCGGGTTGCATGGCATGTGTGAGTTCCGGCACCTTTTTCTTTTACAAAAAAAGCACTGACAGAGATAGTAAGCTTACTCCATCTCTAGAGCTGTAAAAGAAGAGAGATCAGCATTTTATTGTTCTGCCAGTAAAGGTGTTCTCCAGTGTTCAACATTTCAGCAATCTAATACGAAATAGTTCTGAGGCGAATAGCAAGTATAGGCGAGAGAGAGGTTTGGCTCCAATTATATGAAGTTCAGCAGACAAACTGCGTAGTACTTCTTGAACTGGCACAAGTTGGGAAACACTATTTTTGACACCTAGCAAGAAAAAATGAGTTGAGGTTGCCTTCTTGATGAGTTGAGGGTAAACAGACAATAACATACATTCTGTTAGAGAGAGGTTCCCCGAGGATGGACTCCAGCATGAGTCCAAAAGCTCAGAAAACTAAACTAATCCAGACTAAATTGATAATCCTGCAATATTATCCTGGGACCCGTATATTTGCCTTCATTCATGAGACAATAATATTATGTATTCCCATTTTCAACAATTCTTAATTCTTCTGGGCAACCTGGATGTATGTGTTGGTCCCAGGTCAGCAGACAGCACATTGTGAACCAGCTGTGACTGAACATTTTTCACAGACAGTCCCATTATATAATGCTATTGAATGCCATAAATATGTCTCTCAGTGCCTTGGCCTGCCAGTTTACTTTCCTTCCTTATTTAGCATTTCTTCATGACTTCTAAAATGCATCTTCACATTGTGTTACAGTTGTGATTCAGAAATATGGCCAAATATGCGAGTGTATGAGAACAATTACATTATGCTGAACACCCAATTTCAGTTCATTTAGGTTTCTTTGGAAAGAAAAAAAAAGGGATAATCGCTTTGTGAGTGGATTAGCATTTCATAGAAAGACACCATGTATTTACTTTCTATATATGAAAAATGACAGGATAACAATGGGAAGGAAGAGAAGAACTAACTTTATAACAGATCTATCTTCATGTCATAGAATATTTTACCAAAATACTTCAGAGAGCTTAAAGAGAGAGATTATGAGTATTAGTAATGGTTTACTATAAGCTGCTATTTTAAAATATTTTTCATTGGAGGGATCTCATCGGAGGCAAGAAAGAAAGCTACAGTAGTTGTTCAGGGTTCATGTTTCCTCCTGATCAATTAACTTTTTGACAGATTTTCATTGTAGCTTTCCAGCCCTCTTTCTAAAGTATTCATTGCCCTTTCCTCTCCATTCAATTCACATTCAAATTTCCTTTAAGAGATTCCTTTATTTCTGTTACCATCTTAGTTTATCTCCTTTTCAAACAATGCCAAGCAACTTAAATATGTATGATGTTCATTGTCCACCCAACCACATGACAGGAGACATGAATATCTATAAAACAAATGCAATAAAGTTTCTTTCCCACAACAAAATCGATTCTGATGTAACTTAGCATAAAGACCTTGTAGGAAATCACCTATAATTTTGCACTGTTCTTAGCAAAAGTAGGTTTCCATTAGGTATATTGATTTGAGATCTAAATACTGCTTAGCTGGGTTTCAGTTAAGACTCATACTTTAATCTTTAGCCATATTATTCATTTCAGCATAATTTTGCTCCTTTGAAGCTCTGTTATCTCTGAGTGCTCCTGATTCTAATTTTACTATATTTTAGATAAAGCAATAAGCTAAAACATTTCACCAGGCAACAGTCTATTTGAAAATAGTAGCAATCTGAGATAATGTCTTTTGCATATGTGTGTTTCATCTTTTTATAATATTAATTTTCCTGCTCCTTTTAAATTTTCCCTTTAGATTTCTTTGACAAGGAGTGAACATTTTCCCAAGTATTTGTAAGCAAACTGAGAAGGCTTTTCAGACATTATATGGCAAATAGTCCATACTTGTACCCAGGGCTTTTTTTTCCTCATAGAACGCTCAGAACGGAGTTCCGGCACCTTTTTTGGATGGAACCTTGTAGGGTAGGCAAGGTGAGTTTTATGACATGTGCGAGTTCCGGCACCTTTTTCTTTTACAAAAAAAGCACTGCTTGTACCACATTATCCAAACTTATTGCAACTTACTATCACCTCATTACAGGGGTAGGTAACTAATCACCAATGGATTTCAAATAATCTCACAGCATCCTATTTGTATTTACTTTCATGGCAAGTCAGAATGTCAATATTCAGTAATCAAGTAAATGATATGGGGCTTCAGGATTCTTCCCTTTCCCCAATAAACAAGACTGGGGGCAAAAAAAGTAGAACACCTCTCATAAGAAACCTCTTTCTATCTGCAGCCTTAACTTCTTCCAACCCTCCAATAATTATATCATCAAAGTTAAGCCATTAGACTTCTAATTTTTCAGCCAGGCAACTTTGGATCATTTTGGTGGAAATAACATTGGAGAGTTTTTAACTGAATAAATAGGAATAATTTAACTTCTGGGGGCTTCCCATTCCCATATTTAACTTCCTAAACACTAAAACCCTAGCCCCAGATTCCTCCCTTTAAATGTTTGCTATTAATAATTCTGAGATTATATAGCAGTAGCACTTAAATTTCCCATAAATGACATGATTAAATGGATATCAGCTTCCATGATAGCTGGTCTTGTTTGGTTCCTACTTTCACCAGGACTGGTGTCAAGCTGGATTGAAATAGAGATACGATAAATTATTATTATTAATAATAATAATAATAATAATAATAATAATAATAATAATAATAATAATAATACTACGGTAATAATAATAATAATAATAATAATAATAATAATAATACGGTAATAATAATAATAATAATAATAATAATAATAATAATACGGTAATAATAATAATAATAATAATAATAATAATAATAATAATAATAATAATAATAATAATAATAATAATAATAATTTTATTTGTATACCGCCCTTCTCCCGAAGGACTCAGGGTAGTGAACAGGGCAATACATGTTAAAAGACAAGAATACAAAAATTAAAAGAGATTAAACAAGATGCCCAAGAACTATAACAATAAGTTAAAATACACAAAAAGCAATAAAACCCAAACCCATCACCCATCAGGCCAGGCCGGCTTGTTCGAACAGGTATGTCTTTAGGTCACGCCGGAAGGAGCGAAGGTCGGGCGCCATCCGGAGCTCAACCGGAAGATGGTTCCATAAATCTGGTGCGCCCACAGAGAACGCCCTCCCTCTGGGGGCCACCAGTCAACATTCTTTGCCCAGTGGCACTCTGAGGAGGCCCTCTCTGTGGGAGTGCACTGGGCGGAGGGAAGTTGATGCCGGCCGCAGGTGCTCCCTGAGGTATTCCGGACCCATGCCATGAAGGGCTTTGTAGGTCATTACCAGCACCTTGAATCTCACACGGAAGACAACTGGGAGCCAACTGGTAGTTCCCTGGAGAACTACAGAGAAATGGGTATTTGTCTGTTGTATATGAAACACTCTTTGATTTTAAGATCACCTTCAAAACCCTTTTTAATTTCCTCCACTGGGTGAGATGGGGAAAATGGCTTGTAATGACATTCCCTATTGTGATTGTTGTTGCATGGCTCATTGAGTCGCAAACAAGCTAACCCAATTTTAACTTAGTATGTTGTGCCAACCTTATCCACATGATTAGTTTATAGTTCAGTTTATTGTGAAGACCTAGAAAACAAGCTTAAGCAGACCAGGATTCAGTCAATACAACAACTGCAGTATTTGTTTGCAAAGTGATCTCTTTTTTTCCTTTTAATAGTATCTGGAGTTTTGGGAAAGTTCTTTGCCCTGATGCTGTTTTCATTCTGATTCTGCTTTAGCAGGTGAGAATTCTATTTCTATACTTGTTTTGTTTTGCTCGTGAAAAGAGTATATTTTCCCAATGTAGAAATGTTCTAAATAAATAAAGGATTATTTGAAAGCAAGGCCAGCATGTTAAAGTATTCTATAAATCAATAAGTTCCATAAACTCTAATTTATGTATGGCTTCAGGTTAAAAAGTAATATCCCCAATGTGTGCTACTATAATGATTTTTAATCTGGTTAGAACAATTTGTCAAGTAAAATTAATCCTTAGGGAAAATAATTGAGTTTAATATCCAGTAAAGATATATACTTGTACCATTGTTAGCTAAGCATAGCTTCTTGCCATATGAGGTGCTGCGATTCAAACTAATAAAATACCATAGCTACAGATTTTCTGAAGAGCAAACCACTGCACTCACTGTATCCTATATTAACTGGCTGGTTGGGGAATTCTGGGAGTTAAACTCCACACATCTTGCCAAGTTGCCAAGGTGGAAAAACACTGTTCCATGTTGTTAAAAACATATTAAATGCCCCACTAAACTATAATTTAGTCTCTTTGACATGTCCCATCAACATCTAAAGTGTCAGTTGTAGTCTTGAGATGAGCAACTCAAAAATATCTCACATTTTTCTAGTGTGCGAAAACAGTCAAATACTTGACATCCCTGGTGTCTTGCTACTATGATGGACAAGACCCAGATCTGTGCATTTCCAAATAAAAATCCAATCCCATCCAGAATAAGAAAACAACTTTTCACCAGAACAGATCACATGTTTATCTGACATCATTAGAGAAAAGCTAACACTCAACCCAAGGCAACTGAGCTATAGGGTTTCCAATGACCTATCCATCCAGTGGATTCTTGCCAGAGATATATATTCATTGTGGAACCAGCTTAATGTCCATGTTATGGTCAGTGTCCTCCAGAATAGGTGTCCACACTAAAGAACAAGTGGACAAGGCAACCCCAAAATAGATGAGTAAAAGAACATGAGTTGGTCTGTGCTATATCCACTTGGTTTCACAGTGAGAAAAGCCTGTCTGCTTTAAACCTTTAGAGCCCTCAGCCCTCCTTCACCAACCAGATGATAACTTTGTCCTTTGTCTGTTGGATCTGGAGGTTATTTATCAATTTTGATTCATCATCCACAAGTCAGGCAAAGACCATTGTCTGTAGTTTTCCACTTTTTGTATTACTTCGCATTTTGTTTAATGCACTGGTAACTACACACTCTTACTGCAACCAGCGCATGGCAACTAACAGTATAGATTCAAGCTGAAACAATAATCACAATAAACAAAAAAAGAAACAGCAGTGATATCAGACATCATAAAATCACTGAAAATTATTAAAATTGTTAACATTAAAATAACTTTGGTGATAGACTAATATATGTTGCAGCAATTAAAACATGAATTCATTAATGGGGAAGACTAAAATTTTTAAATAATCCATTAACCTCTTCTGGTATGTGACTTGGGAGGGAGGGAATGGAACTTGTAATGGAAGGGTATTCTATAAAAAATTTTTTAAAAAAATTCTCATTGTTTCCAAGCAGTCCTCCTTGTGGGGTAAGAACTTGCAGCAATTCTTTTGAGAATGATCAAATCTTCAGATTAATAATGCACAAAGAAGTCATTCTTTCAGGTAGCCAGGGCCAAGATGATTGAAGATGATATAAGCTTTGAATTTTATTCAGAAATCTAATGAAGACAGCACAGCTTTGGTAGAACAGGTGTTACATGTACCATTTAGTTAACACCAGAAGAAGCCTGTCATGCACTGCAGTTTCCAAATTTCTAGTAGCATCGCCCCTTAAATTACATTTTTTGTATTCCATACTTGTTTTAAGTACTAAATAATACAAGGAAGATTTCTTTTTTCTTTTCATTCATTTCTTCCTATTAGTTGTATATGTAACCCTACCCCTTTTAATTGGATAATGAAATCTAATGGAAGTGTAGCATATAAAGAGAATCAAACTTCACTGTGCAGTTCTGAGCATACATGCATGAAAAATACATTCATTTAGTAACATGTGGACAAAAATTACATGCCAAGAGAAAATGGCATCCCAGCAGCCTTGATGGAATGTTTGTGAATCATGGTTCGCATTCAAATTAGCCAACTGCTTATTTTTTTATTAGTAAAGGGAAATGTTTGCCATTGGGAGGACTGAGAAGCAGTCAATGATTTCAGAAATAGTTCAATACTCAAGAAATTATCATTTTCTAATTTTCAAGTAGCAGCATGCATATTAAATATCATGTAGCGTGTATCACACTGTGCCAAGTGTGCCATGGTTTGCTTTATTAAGGAAGCCATAGAGGTTCAGTTAATATATAATGCTAAGTAATAAACCATGTTTCATAAATAAGAGTTACTGGGTTTCTACTACACATGAAGTCCAAGCAAAACAAATCATATTGCAGTTTAGCATGAAAGGCTAACTACTAAGAAGATTTTTCAAGATTTCAAGAGCGGGGGTCAACATTATAGGGCCAGGTTTATCAGATCAGATGCAGAGATGCCTGCCAATTTTAAAAGGGTTCAAGACCATTAGAAAAATTATTTGGCATGACACATCTGGATTATTTTAATTTTTTTAAAGCTAACTTCACTTTTTAATTTTTATTTAAGTTTTTATTTGCTTTTTTGCATTTTTTAAATTTATTCTGTGTTCAATTCAAATTCATTCTAATTATAGCAGTGGGGATTATCTACATTATTAGAGTCAGTACCTTTTTGTGTAGATCTGCCATTTACACTGTGCTTTTTCAAACAGCAATTAGTGCTTTTACTACAATTAACTTTCTGAGTGACCTTTTTGGCAGAGTTTAAAGTAGTTTTAAATATGGCATTCCGTTGCCTTAACAATATATATAGCTGCTGGAACCATCTGCTATTATAAATTCATTGTGACCTTTTGTTGAGTTATTTTGGTGGATAAATAAGAAATCTGACTTTTTCTTAGAAAGCCTTCAAATCATTAAGCTTTCTACTGAGTTAATAGGAAATGTGCTTTGGAAATGTTGATTTTAGCAGTTACTGAGTTACTGCAAACTCCTGTTAAAAATTCAAAACAAAATGTCAACACAGAAGAATATGCATATAGGAATAAAATCTTATCACACTCATAGCTCCCTGGTGGTTTTATCTAAAATGAAGCAAGTATTAAGGATTTTTTTGAGGCCGTCTAGAAGATGGATAACAGCATTAACCTTTATCAATACTGTGGTATACATTGCATAACAATACTTAATATATGCCACTACCAGAGCAACCACATACTATATAAAATAAGGCAATGTGTACCTAGCAGGATACTCTAAATCATTTTTTTCTGCCTGCCCAGTATAATCAATTAAATTTGATTTGATTCAATTCAATTCTCTGTATACCTCTTTGTTACCATGTGTTCTGTACCAGCCTGCTACCAGCCCTGCAGAAAAGGCAGGGACAACCCCTTTACAAACGGCAAGAGGCTGGAATAAAGCCTGCCAAATTTATAGCTACAAAAACAAACAAGACACGAACCAAGAAACAGGAGCTTTAAGAAACACGAACTATCCAAGTGGTTGCCTTCAGCAAACCAGCCCTCCCCACACATTCCCCTTATATAGAGTTCAGGGCGTGGCTTCTCTCTGCCTCCTTCCGAGAAGCCCCATTGCCTTCCTCTGTTTACTCCTAATTGACTGCCTCCTGCGTCGGGCGTCCTTGAACAGGGCCAGCTGTGGGTCATCTTCATCCACGCTGTCAGGCTCACACAGCTGGGTCTCCGTGGTGACCAAGTGGGAGGGGCCTGGCTGAGGGCTCTCATCAGCAAGATCTTCAACCCCCTCAGCAAGGTCTTCAACACCCCCTCTTCCTCCTCTGAGTCGTCCAACCCAACTGCCAAACCCACAGGCTGACCCTGAATCACAACACCATGTAGGTTTTTAAATATATGAAGTATATGACTGATTAACTGAATTTATTCACTTTGTTGCTGTTTGTTCTTTTCTTCTCCTTCCTTCCCAGCATTATGGTCTTTTCAAGAGAAGTGAGTTTTCACATTATGTGTCCAAAATAAAATAATTTGAGCTTAATCATTAGTGCCTCAATAGAAAACCTTGGGGTTGTTCATTATCACCATTGTTATTTATCTTAATTTTGGAAGTTTTAAACAGAAAATACTAGACAAGTTACAGAAATTAAAGGTCTAGAAATAAAAGGTGAAACATACAAATTGCAAACATTTACCAGATGATTTGGTATTTATTCTAGAAGACCTTTGGAGATGATTCCTAAAATACTGGAGAAGATAGAACAGTATGGAGAAATAGCAGAACTGAAAATAAACGAAGTAAAAACTAAAGTAATAGTTAGAAATCTCTCAGATAAGCAAAAAAAAAAAGAAGAAAGAAAGAAAATGTCAGAAAAAATAGAACTACAAATAGTTAAAAAGGTTAAATACCTGGGAATATACTTAACAGCAAGATGTTCAATGATATTAGAAGATAATTATACAAAATTATTGAATCAAATAAGACTGGACTTGGAAAATTGGAAAAAATCTGCAACTGTCGATATTAGGAAGAATTGCTACAGTAAAAATGAATATATTACCAACATCTAGTTTCTATTCCAAACAATACCTATAAAACCTGAGAAAAAATTCTTTGAAGATTTAAATTCATTAATTTTGAAGTTCATTTGGCAAGGAAAGAAAGGTAGAATTAAGATGAAAATGTTACAAGAAGCCAAGGAAAATGGAGGTTTTGGTTTGCAAGAATGAGTCTTATATTATCAAGCATCTGTATTAACATGAGTAAAAGAATGGATAACTCTTAGAAACAAAAGGTTGTTATATTTGGAGGGACATGATTTACAACTGGGTTGGCATGCTTTTTTATGGTATGGGAAAAATAAAATCCATAAGTACTTTCAAAACCACTATATACGAAATGCATTACTACTAACATGGGAAAAAATAAAATGTAAAATATACTTGAAAATTGCAAGATAGCTTTCAGCAATGGAAGCATTTGTACATCCAAATTTAGTTAATTTTGGAAAAATTTGGACATACAGAGATATTCTAAATTTTGAAGGGAATTTAAAATCTAAACAAGAAATGGAAAATCAGGATATAAATCTATCATGGTGGGCATACTTACAAATGCAAGTTAGATATGATAAGGAGCAAACATTGTTTGATAAGATATTACTAACCTCTGATGAGAAATTAATTAAGAAAATCTATAATTTTCTATTGAATTTGAAAATGGAAAGCGAACAAGTTAAAGAAACAATGATAACATGGGCAAAAAATGGATATAATATAGAATTAGAAAAATGGCAAAACTTGTGGGAAAGAAATTATAAATTGACAATGTCAACTCCTTATAAAGAAAACTTACATAAAATATTTTATAGAAGGCACTTGCCACCAGCAAGATTAGCAAAAATGTTTAAAAACATGTCAGATAGATGTTGGAAATGAAAACACAAGTCAGGTACTTATTACCATGTTTGGGGGACATGTGCCAAAGCAAAGAGTTATTGGGGGAAAAATACATTCGTGGCTAGAAAAGATGTTGGGAAAACATGTAAATTTTAAATCTGAACCTTTTTTATTATGTATAATGCCAGAAAAGACTGATAAACAAACCATATATTTGATTTTATATGTAATAACAGCAGCAAGAATTATATTCTCACAATATTGGAAAAATGAAGAAATACCATCAGATGAAGAAATAATTAAAAAAAAATACTAGAATGTGCAGAGATGGACAGACTGACTTTGAGGTTGAAAGAAAAAGAAGAAACAGAATATTATCAAATTTGGGACTTATTTTATCAATGGCTAGAGAAAAGAATAAAGGATTAGGAATTAAATCTGTATTAATGAGTGTAAAACTCAGACAACATGTTTGTTGAACAAGTACTATTGAATGCATGAAAAAATCAATAAAAATCTTATAAAAAAAAGAAAACCTTGGGTTGATTTGTTCAGTTACATATTAGTGATACTTGGAATGTATGGGTAATTTCACAACACAATTTTCTTAACCTTTTTCAGTTTCTGGTCATGGAAAAATAATGTATGTAAGGGAAGTGGACTGTGCCTTTAAGCACAGTGTCCGTCTCCTCCCCCATTCCATAATTTTTCTCACTACCTCATCATATACTAAACAGAATAAAGTGGAGATTAATTTGACCTTCTTTCTCATGCTTTCCACTTCCCCAGAACTATTTGCAATTTATCCTTCTTTCTCTCAGTTATTCCATTCCTTTCCCAAGATCATTTACACCCAGGGCTTTGCTTGCAGCGACTTCTCTTAAAACAGTGGTGTCACCAGGGTACCTGTGTTCCCCTGTTGTTGAACTTCAAATCCTATAATCTCTATCATTGACATGCAGGCTTGAACTGATGAAAATTAAAATCCAACAATAGGATGTAAGGTTAAAGCAAGAAACTATGTTGTGCTGCAGCAGATGATAATCAATAACCTGTGTATTTGATCACAGAAGTGATGTGAAAACTATACATTGTCAAGGTAAAGAAATATTTTCAAAAGAAAACAAAATTACATAGAAAATTCACACTGGAAATAGAACAGGCTAGTTTATATGCAAACTCTCATCTCTTCTGATTTTTCTCTTTGTTCAGAAACATTTTTCTTATTTACTTTTTTCACTCTGTTACAATAAGCCCCAAAGTTGTCATTAAAGGTGTCTGGCAGAGAAAGAATAATAAAAAGGGTTTTATTTATTGGCCCAAAATAATAAAATCATACTAAAATATAACTGTAAAATAAACACACAAATTCTGACATTGATACATTTTTAACAATTCTTCCTTCCTAATATGATGAAATAAATAATTTTATTATATTCAAGATACCAAACATAAAAAATTACAAATGTATTAATCCTTAAAGCCCCACTTAGGAACTACATATATTTTTCTAAACAAATATATTTTTTGAAACAAATTCTAAGGTTTAGGTATGCAAAATTTAAGGTATATTGTCTTTTCAGATTTAAAAAGTTCATAGAGCATTTCTTTCATCCATTTCAAAAGTGGACAAAACATTTCAAACAAAAGTAGTGCATTTCAGTAAGATTGGCAGCGGAGACACTAAAATCAAAGGTCAAAAAAGAAAAAAGAACATGGCAAGATATTTAATAAATGAGTTTTGAAAAGGACCAATCTTTGAAGAAAAATGACTGTATTCAATAGGCACTTCAATGGGACCTTGAATACAGCTATTCTACTATCAGTAGGGAATAAAAACAATATCCCCTTCTTATTTGCATTTCTATGTCTTGATTAAGAAAAATAAGACAGATGTAAGAAAAAGTTATCTGCAGAAGGTAACATTGCAGAGCCATCAACTCTTCCTTGGCCTTTCCTTCTGTTAGCCACAGGAATAGGAATTTGCTTACAATTGACTCGCCCCCCCCCCTTATTCTTTGAAATCTTTTTGTAAACTATGTAATCCATGCCCTTCTCATCACCTGGTTAGACTTCTGTAATGTGCTATCCATGGGCCTGCCTGTAGAACAGGGGTCCTCAACCTTGGCAACTTTAAGACTTGTGGATTTCAACTCCCAGAATTTCTCAGCCAGCTGGCTGAGGAATTCTGGGAGTTGAAGTCCACAAGTCTTAAAGTTGTCAAGGTTGAGGGACCCTGCTGTAAGTTCCAAAATGCCATGGCCTGCATACTTTTTGGCTCCTAGCATTGGGATTATATAGCATTAGTTTTGCTGATCAACTGTGGGTTGATAATCAGTTTCTGGGTAATGTTTAAGATGCTACTACTAACCTATAATTACAATGACCATTCACCCTTTACTATAAATGATAGTCCTTTATTTCAGAAAGCTAGGTTTATTTATTTTTCAAAAAACTCACTTTTGTCCTTCATTTTGGTCATTTAACTTTCACCATACAAATAATGCACCATGTTTCACATTCATATAAAATATGGAAAATTTTAAAATAAATTTATATATACTGATTGATTTTATGTAGTTTTATTAGAATATGAAATTTTGAACTGTATTTTTTTCTTGGTTTTGCTGTTGAATATGTATGAATAGAATAGAATAGAATAGAATAGAATAGAATAGAATAGAATAGAATAGAATAGAATAGAATAGAATAGAATAGAATAGAATAGAATAATAACTTTATTGTCACTTTGAATGTACACTAATCAACATACATTAAACTGAAATTTCATTGCATACAGCTCTCAAAGGATCACTACTGCCAATATACATAAATATGACAAAAATAAATAAATAAATACAGAATTATACATATACCCACATATATTATATGACACAGAGAAACAACAGTCTAGTTTGGGTTATGTATACATGTGCATGGTGAGAAAAACAAACCTTGCGAGTTTACCAGATGGATGGCATAGGGAACAAAGCTATTACAGAATCAGGTAGTCCTGCTAGAAATACTTGAAAACCTCCTCCCAGAGGGAAGCAAGAGAAATAGACCGTAAAGTGGGTGTGTGGGGTCTCTAACAATGCTTCAAGCTCTAAGCAGATGGCGCTTATAAGCAGCATCCTGAATACCAGGAAGCAAGATTCCTATGATCTTCTCGGTTGTCCTTACCATTCTCTGCATGGACTTTCTATCTGAGGCACTGCTGCCACAAAACCAGACAGTGATGCAGTTTATTAAAATGCTCTCAATCGTGCCTCTGTAAAAAGTGGCCAGTAGAGAAGGAGAGAGATGTGCTCTCCTCATCTGATGCAGGAAATGCAGGCGCTGTTGCACACTTCACTAAGGATGAGGTGTGGAGAGACCAATTCAGATTGTTAGTTATCTGTACCCCCAGATACTTAATACAGCTGCATCCTTGATACTAAAATCTACAATGATCTCTTTTGTTTTATCAACATTTAGAACCAGGTTACTTTTATTGCACAGTCCACCAGAGCCTTCATGAGGACCCAGATTGTTGGGGGCAATAAGCTGACTTTGTAATAATGCCGCTTGGTGTGTGTGTGTGAAAGCCCTAACAAGCAGGCATACAGTATACATAGAATGAAGGCTACTGCTAAGCTTGTAAGCCGCCCTGAGTCTTCGGAGAAGGGCGGGATATAAATGTAATAAAAATTAAAATAAATAAATAAAATAAATGTCTCCCCTATAAACATTTTCATTGCCATCCTGGATAAGACCCACCACTGCCATGTCATTTGCATATTTCACAATATGATTTGTAGCAGATTTGGCACAACAGTCATGGGTCATCAAGGTGAACAGTAATGGACTCAGGACACAGCCCTGTGAGGAACCAGTACTCAAGGAGATGGAATTGAAAACACTCTTTCCAACTCACACAAACTGGGGCCTATCAATAAGGAAATCAAGTATCCACTTGATTTACATATGTATGAGCAGTCCTTACTAGCAGTGTTGATGGTACCTAGTTAGGGTAATGAAATGTCTGCAAGAAAACAGGCAAGGTCAGAGAGCACCAAGGATCCCATGTATGTATGTATGTATGTATGTATGTATGTATGTATGTATGTATGTATGTAATGATATAGTTATGCCCTCTGGATAACCTCAGCCACAGATCCAAGGGAACCATGATTTTGGGAAGTAAAAAAGTACCCTGAATAGACCCAGTCAAAGAGCATTGGAAAGCAATAATTGATAGGGCATTCCATCTTCCTTATACTTCAACTATTTCAAGATCCAGTTAATGCTCAACTTTGAGAAATAGAACTATGTGTGTGAATAATCCGGCATCACAAAGGAAAGGTATTTTTTTCCCATCTCACTTTTCAGTACAGGTTTTCTCTAGGTGTGTCATCAGGTTCTCATTGATTTTGTCATTCTAATGAAGACAGTGGTACATTTCATTGCCAGTACTGCCATTTCTAGCATGTGTGTGACATCACCCACCCATGGATGCCACAGCTTTTTTTCTATTTTATTCTCCTGTCCCAATGAAGGCAATTCCCGTGTAAAAGGTGCTTCTTCCTAGCCCATGCATGCATGCCTAGATGTGATTGCTCATACATATCTCTTCCTCTTTGCTGTGATACAAAACAACCAGAAAAGAAAGAAAGTCAAACATTTAGACTTTCTTTGCTGCAACAAAAGTTTATATTTTTCTTTGTCTTCTATAAACAAACACTGTTTAAAGTGAACCCTCCCTTGAAATTCCCCCCATTTCCTCTTAGGATTTCCAAAGTGCTGCTTGATCTTTCTATCACTGAATTCAAAACACTATTCTTGGACCCTTATCTTTTCTCTCAGGTGATTGACTGATGTGCCGAATTCTCCAAAAATTTCCAATTGCTTATTAGTTGATTGCCTGTGGCGTGTAACTCCTAATATTATTTAACATGTTGCATTTATTGGCTATTAATTAGAGATTCACTTTTAGTTTTCTAGAACTGTTAAATTACCTATACTGTTAAAGTGCCACCAGAATTGGCACTGCAAGTGCCCTCAGCTAATAATAACACAGTATTTTTATATTTATATGTATTACAAAGTAAGATGATTATCAGAAATTCTTGTGAAGTCATGGAGCAGTAATAATTAATGCTTCGAAAATATCCATCCAGCCCTTTGTTTTTTGGGTGTTTTTTTGAAGTGTAAATTTAACAATACCTCATGAGACTTGGGAAAATTGCTTCACCATCCCGTCAACTCATTAGTTTGGAGTATCTTTGTGAATGACCAGACATGCTGAAAAGACACTGCCAAACTTTAGAAGAATTTCTGGGAGACTGTCAGCTGCTTTTTCTCTTGCAGGTTTTATCTTGTCAAAATGATAAGAGAATGTGTCAGTTTTTATGCTTGCTAAGTTTAAATTGCTGGCAGAAGTAATGAGAGCAAAATATAAGCGTTGAAGTCTGCCTATATGAAAGTCAGATCTTTTCCATGGTGTGTGGGATTTATTCCCCTTAGATTATTAAAATTATTCTCCCCAAAAAGAATATATCTTCTTTTTAATTGATCATAGAGAGTATTGAAATAAAATCTTATGTTTACTTAGAAGTAAATTCAACTCTAAGCACATTGGTTTGTGCTTAAATTGTAAGCCGCCCTGAGTCTTCGGAGAAGGGCGGGATATAAATTGGATTAAAATTTTAAAAAAAACACCTCTGTGCTTACTTCCAGAAAAGTGGAATATTTTATTTTATTTTATTTATTATTAAATTTATATGCCACAATCTCAATATCCAAA
This sequence comes from Vipera ursinii, assembly GCF_947247035.1. Lineage (NCBI taxonomy): Eukaryota > Metazoa > Chordata > Lepidosauria > Squamata > Viperidae > Vipera > Vipera ursinii. Next base: position 251,372,083 of record NC_139513.1, read on the forward strand.
GCAATTCTGGACAGTTTATATAATAAGGCTGCAATCCTACAATCACTTACCTAAATCTAAATGAGTTCATTTCTGAATAGATACATTTTCAGATTATACTAATTTCTATCAGACAGGAAGCACCAAGAGGAAAGCACTATCTGTGGTTTATTATTACATTCTTCTTTTAAAGTGCTCCCAGGATGGTTTCCAAGAGCAGTTTTGTAACTGCCCAATATTTATAATACTGTATAAAATTTAGGACTATCAATATTCTTCAAACAAAGATGATTTGGAACATCCAGTAGTGTATACAAAAAAAAAGCTATTTAAAAAGGTAATTAAAGCAGTCATGTCATTTTCCCAGTCCTGCTCAGCTTCTTTGAAAGTGTGATTCCAAGTCTGGGAAGGATCAACTTAAAATGGATATGTGTGTCATGGAAGCCAAGTCATTTGGAACCCACTTCTGAAACAGCCATGCAAGCTTGGGAAAGACTTGGCTAATTTTAACAATTCAGAAGGGTGCTTCTGATATCTCCATGAATGTTCTGAACCAAATCTTTTGAATAGTTTGCACAGTGCAACTATAATATAGAGTGCAAAAGAAAAGGCATTGGGGAAGGAAAAAGAAAACTCTAATATGAAACAAATTTTTTTTCTAGGAGGGGAAACAAATGGTTGCTTCAAACATCAAAGGAGTAGCTTGCTTCCAATGCATTCTTCTACTACAGACATGTCAAACACAAGGCCCGGGGGCCGGATCCGGCCCGCAAAGTGGTTTCATGTGGCCCACGAAGCCATGCTGGAAACAGTGAGGGAACGGTACCCACTGCCTTGGCCCTGGCCCAGAGACCCTCCTTCTGCCAGAGACCCTCAGATCTGTCCCACTCCTGCCCAGGCCCCCATAGGCACCCTTGATGTGAACGATGTAGAGCTGGCCACGCCCACCCAGTAGGCCATACACACTCTGGCCATGCCCACCCAGTAGGCCACGCCCACCCTGGCCATAACCACCCAGCCCCCTGAGGGCAACCGCAATGCTGATGCGGCCCTCAATGAAATTGAGTTTGACACCACTGTTCTACTACAATTGTATAGATAGGTGTTGCAACTGATATCTGATGAGCTATTGCTATTTCCCTTCACTCCTTGTTTTAGAATTAGATCATGAGTCTCCAAACTTGGCAACTTTAAGAATTGTAGACTTCAACTACTGCAATTCCCCAGCCAGCATGGCTAGCTAAGGAATTCTGGAAATTGAAGTCTAAAAATCTTAAAGTTGCCAAATTTGGAGACCCATGTTTTAGATTATCAGCCATGAGCTACAAAACTGCATGGCCAGTAGATTGCATCAAATCTAGGAAGTCATCTAATGCTCCTCTGGATTTCTGCAGCTCAGATATAGTTAAGTCCAGGATCTAAAATTATTTAGCAGCACCTGAGACAGCATAATTTACATTCTAAGACAGAATTCAAAAAGTTGTAAGATTACAAAAAAAAAACACCAAAACCCCAGTAAAATAGCTGTTGAAAACTCACCTGTAATCTTTGACACGATTGAATGAAAATAATAATAAAAAAAACAGCTATGGGATGTGCTATGGCTTCCTTAAAAGGAACCTTTAGAGAATCACTAAAAGAAAAAGAAACTCTGCCTTTTTATACTCAATCTGGAGAGCAAAGAAGAGTGCTGTTGGAAGATGTTGAAAGGGCCAAAATAGTTTTCCTGGCTGAAATCACATCACAAAAGTCCAGGAGACTGAGGAACAAACAACAGAAGGCTGGCAAATCACCCATTAAATATAATCAAATGCTGGGCCTGATTCTTCTAGAACTGATTTGAGGGGTTTGTTTTCAGAGGAATTTGTGTGTGGTAGAAAAAATGCTTGCACAAGTAAAGTCCAGTCCACATACATCCTCTCTTTTCAGGGATTATATAACATCGCTATGCAATGCATGGTTATTTCTAGGAAATCCTGGAGAAGACCTAGAAAGGGCTCCTGGAAGAAGTCCTGGGGAAGTCCTGGAGAAGAACTAGACCAGGGGTAGGCAACCTCGGCTCTTTTATGACTCATGGACTTCAACTCCCAGAATTCCTGAGTCAGCATAGCATAGCTGACTCAGGAATTCTGGGAGTTGAAGTCCATGAGTCATAAAAGAGCTGAGGTTGCCTACCCCTGAACTAGACAAACGCTCCTGTAAAGACTTGATGTAGCACAGAGCTTTCCTAAATTAAAAGTTACATTTGGATAATTTCCCAAACAATCTATATGTATGGTTTTTTTAAAAAAAATGTAACGACCATCTAAATGTATCTTTACTGAATTTAAAAACAGTCTTTCTGACAGAAGTAATTGAATGGTGAATTGCTGAGGATCCACACACAGTATTACTAATTATCTACAGAGAGTAACATTATAATGGTAGAGAAATAACATCGGACAGAAAACTGAAATATCTAATCCTGAAATTGCTTTCCAGGACTTAAAACAGCAGGGAAAAGATGCTGTATTTTATGAACACGTCCCCTGGGCCCAGGGTTTTCAAACAGCAGGGTGGTGACAGATATGGAATCCTGAAAGTTTGATACCGTTTTTGGAGACCAGAAATTAGAGGAATTTTAACAACTCTTTAACACATTTTTTCCTAAAAAAAATCAAGTTCTTGAATTAAATATCATCACTAGGGTAGATACTAAATTCTTCTTTTCTCAAAAAAAAAACCACACACAAGTGTTTTGCATCAATTGGACAGTAGCTAAAAGGTTCAGTAGCTAATCATACTTTTTTCTAGAGCTGAGTTCAGGCATTAATTCTACTTTGATTTACTTTAAACTATAGCAATCTGGTATTTTTCTTTGTATTGCTGCTGCTCTGCAGAATTCGTGGGTGGTTGATTTTTTTTTCCACTAGTGAAAACTCCTCCCTCCTCCCCCAGTTCCTGAGCTCAAGCCAGCCACTATATTTCCCTCTCTTTGAGGACAGTCTATCCCTGTATGCATTGGTTGCAACTTAAACCCCACTCCCCAGCCCATTCAATTGTGCTGCCATGGCAACATGGGAAAAACAATATCCAGATATGAGTAACATGCCTAGTAGCAAAAGTGGCTGCATGCTATGATTTCACCATCATAATTGACAAATTGTGTTTGTTTTTTAAATCAACAAAGGAATAGCAGAAAGATGGATAGAAAGCTATTAGTGAATTATAATGTTTTCTTTTTGCAATGAATTTTCAGAACTCATGCTTTCCTTTATAGCAGTCTGAGAATTTGAGGGGAACTATTAGATAACACACAAAAATACACATTCTGAAAAAGGTTGGATTGTGTGTGCGTGAGTGAGTGCTATAAAATGTATTTTATTTTTTTCTGTAGTGGTATTGAATGAGTGTTGCTCCATAATTGTGGTAGCTCAGGGGACTGGCTGGTTAATGGCAGTTTTTGCCCTCTCCTATTGTACATTGAAGGATGGGGTGAGGAAGAAGGCAAACACTGATTGACTATCAGATTCTTGATATGTTCTCCCTCTTTTGAGATTTTCAGATTTGAAGATGATTGTGGGTAAGATTCAAACAACTTAAGCAATTTGTAACAAAAACTTTCAGTAACTGTAAAAAAGAGATGTGAGAAATGCAGAAGAATAGTCAGAAGATAACAATGAATACATCAGCTAAGGCCATAGAAATAATTAAGGAAGGAAAACTGACAAAAATCAGAGGAGATCTAGGGAAAACTAAACAGTTTAATGAATGCAAATTTCCTATGACAGTCGAGAAGAGATAAAAAAGGTATACTTGAAATTAACAGTATAAAAATTAAAAAAAAACCAGAATAAAAAGAATAAGAGATTTAAGAATAGCAGAGAAACCCTGGGAATGTTCCAATCTTATGTTGTTTTCATAAGCAATTGATGATGGAACATAGTATGAAAAAAGGGATGGAAGAGATACAGAGAGAACCTGCAGAAGACCAGTAACTGAATAACCATTGTTATCTTTCTTTTTGTACTCAAAAATATGTCCTGCCTACATGTTTAGTTAGAAACATACATTCTGGTTGATTCTAATATTTTTGCCAAATGTCCAACATAGTGTGACAGCTAATAAGATTGAGGCAAGCAGATTCCGTATCTACACTGCAATGTTTATTAGTTCCTTTATAATTTATAAGAAAAGGGCATATGCCTAGCAATATAAACATTAAAGATTATCAATTTATTGAATCATGTAAAATAATATAATTCCCAAATATAGTTTACATTTAGGCAGAACCAAATTCCTATACTTCTGATTTAAATTAAGCACACATTTCCAAAGGCTTTGTTGGTTTTAATTAGAGTTGGCAAACATTTTGTTTCTTTATTCCACTTGCTTTCTCTTTCAGGAAGATAAGAAATGTACATGGTCAATGTAACTCTCTAAAGACCAACACCAAATAAAACTGCTATATCTAAAAGACTGATCTATGACACTAAATAAAAACTGGTACCCGTAGCTATTTTTCTTCAATGTGATGGCTATAGTAGTGATAATTTACCTTATGGAATCATCATCTTTGTCTTAGTGAGTCTTTTGATAAGTAGAAATTGTGTTTGGTCATAAATAAATTGGCAATGAATACATACATAATTTATCATAGAAAATTTGTGTATCTTAATAATAGACAATTTTAAGCAAAGAACTATGGTCAAAAGAGATGCTATCATGGATATGTTACCACAAATATCATGGACTGTAATGATACACATTTCAGATTACTTAATAGTGCACTGTGGTATTGCAATATTTAAATTCTACACTCTTCACTTTGCTGATGCAGATTAATGGAATAATGTTGTATAGTCAATTTTTTATTAACCACGTAGATTACTCCATTGTCTGTGGACTTTCTGAAAGTTATCTACTGGCTTCTATTTTATCTGATCAATAAAAATAGTAAATATCAATAAAAAATAAAAATACCATAAAAGTTATAGCACTAAATTCTAAAGTCCCATGGATGTGAATTATTTCAAAATTCGCTCTTTAAGTCGAAAGCTAAGCATTGCTTCACTGTGGCCCTACCACATTATAGGCTTCAATAGAAGACAGGTCAGCTTCTGTTTTAAGGTCAGCTTCTGCTCCAGAAGAAAGATTACAGGATTTTCTCAAGACTTCCAAGGTAGACATTTCCCATCAATGGGAACTTCTACGTACTTCATTGTATCTCTGAGCAAATAAGAAAGCTAAGAGAAATGCAATAGATGGAGAATCTTTCCTCTTTTGCATTGGCCAGCTGGTTACTACTCAATTCTCTTTCATTCATCTACCAATGCTCCAGGTTTTAGACTTACAGATTTCCCTCACTTAATGACCATTCATACAGTGACCTTTTAAACTTATGGTGATGGTGAACAAGTGGTAAGACTAGTTCTTGTACATATATTGGTCTCAACATCCCTATCATCATGTGTTCACAATTTGTGACCTTCTTTGCTAGCTTCCACAAGCAAACTCAATGGGGAAGCCAACAGGAGGTCACAGATGGTGATTATGTAATATCCTTGTTTAATGAGCCATTGTGTTCTGCTTAATGGTGGCAACCAGAAGTTATGGAATTTCCATCAGTAAGTAGCACAGTCCTGTGTTGTCACACTTTAAAATCCCTTAGTGATAAGAAATTTTGGTCCCAGTTATCATAGTTAGCTGAGGCTACCTGTACTTGCTCATTATATTCCAGATGTCTTCTTTCCTATTGAGTTCACTTATTATACTATAGATTAGTCACAGGTTGTGCCTTTGCAGATTCTAAGGTATGTGGGCTTGGTCTCTGAAAATCTGTTGTTTCATTTTTCTTTCCATTATTGTTCAGACTTCATTTTTGGCTTTAGATTGTTAACTGATGTTTTTACTTCTTTGTTCTCCATTCTATGTTTCATGTTCTTGTTCCATTTCAAAATTGCCTTTTTTATCTCATATTTTAGATGCTGTATTTTTCAATTTAACTTTTGTTGTACTTGGTTTTGTACTGGATGTCTTTCAAGTTTATATCTGCTCATTCAAGATATCCCTTCCTTGAATATTTTTTGAGTTTGGTATTTTAGCATCCCACAATTCTATCTGTTATCGCTGTGTAACAATCCAGAATTGGGAAACCTTTTTTTACCCAGGTAGATGATTCCAAAACTACAGACCACTAAATAAGAGGAGGGAAAAGAAGAGCTAATTCCATGCTTCTACATGAGTTAATCCTATGCTTTTCTCTTATAGTCAATATGTACAAGGCATGATTACCCTTTTATCACATTGAAGGAGATCCATGTTAGTGTAAAAAAAAACCAAACCAAACAGTTCTGGTTGCACCTTGTCTAACTAACCATTTTATTACAAGGCATAAGCTTTTGTGACATGCAGTTTACTTCAAAAGATCCAGAGTGGCTAGTTCAGGGGTAGGCAACCTTGGCTCTTTTATGACTCATGGACTTCAACTCCCAGAATTCCTGAGCCAACTTGGCTGGCTCAGGAATTCTGGGAGTTGAAGTCCATGAGTCATAAAAGAGCCGAGGTTGCCTACCCCTGGGCTAGATGCACAGAAGGAACTATATTTCACCAAAGCTTATACCTTGCAATAAAATGTATTAGTTGAAAAAGATGTCATCAGAAAGTTCTGGGGTGCCCTGTAAAGGATAAATGGAATAGCCTTGAGAGACAGAAGGAAGTTTCACCACCGCAACAACAGTCAGATAAAAGAGTACTGAGTCTAAGGCATAAATGTAACCTTGGTAAACAACTCAGACAAATACCTCCCTAGTTCTCATGAAAATAAAGGGAGGGAGGGGGGAAGTCCATTCAGACTTCCAAGATTTTAGTACTATAGCTTTGCAATAAAAGTAATTCTGATCTACAGACATTGGATTCCTAATCTTATCTAACTTGAAGAGATGACATGGCCATTCATTAGATTGACCTTAAATTGACTCCTGGGTAAATTTTTAATCCTAAATAAAACAGTCAACCCTATGTGGCATACTACACCCTGCAAGCTCTTTTTAGACCAGAACAAAGGTCTGAGTCATGATATTTTTTCAAGATATATTTTCTTTTAAAAAAAAACAACTTGGGTGAGGCTTTTCTCTGATCTAAGATCTCCAAATGGAAGAATCATCTCCATGTATATTATCAGTATTTCTCTTTTATTATATTTAGCTTAGGAATGCAAGTATAATCTTGCCCAAAGCCTATTGTAATACTAAAACTACTGCTATTTGAATTCCCTATATCAGGAGTCTTCAAACTTGGCCCTTTTATGACTTGTGGACTTCAACTCTCAGAATTCCTCAGCTAGCATATAGACCCCTGGCCTATATGCATGTGTCTTGCTGAAACCTGTCACATTCACTCATACATCCTAAGCTAGTTTTCCACCAAAGACCAAGCTGAGAGGCAAATAGTAGGAATAACTACTAGAGATATTAAGAATCAAGACCACTGACTTTGTGAAATTGTTGAATGTGATCAAGCTAGTTAAATGATAGTTTTTAGAATCAAACATTTTAAATAAAATGAATCAGAATGTAAAAACAATAACTGAAATATTTTTATATTCAAACTAAATAATGTGGACAATTGAGTATTAAGAAATATAAATTTGTTGTTGTTAGTTGCGAAGTCATGTCCGACCCATCGCGACCCTATGGACAAGGTTCCTCCAGGCCTTCCTGTCCTCTACCATCTTCTGGAGTCCATTTAAGCTCACGCCTACTGCTTCAGTGACTCCATCCAGCCACCTCATTCTCTGTCGTCCCCTTCTTCTATTGCCCTCAATCTTTCCCAGCATTAGGCTCTTCTCCAGTGAGTCCTTCCTTCTCATTAGGTGGCCAAAGTATTTGAGTTTGAGCTTCAGGATCTGGCCTTCTAAAGAGCAGTCAGGGTTGATCTCCTCTAGGACTGACCGGTTTGATCGCCTTGCAGTCCAAGGGACTCGCAGGAGTCTTCTGCAGCACCAGAGTTCAAAGGCCTCAATTCTTTGATGCTCAGCCTTTTTTATAGTCCAACTCTCACTGCCATACATTGCAACTGGGAAGACCATAGGCTTGACTATACACAGTTTTGTTGGCAGGGTGATGTCTCAGCTTTTTAGTGTGCTGTCTAGATTTGCCATGGCTTTCCTCCCGAGGAGCAAGCATGTTTTAATTTCTTGGCTACAGTCCCTATCTGCAGTGATCTTGGAGCCCAGGAAAATAAAATCTGTCACTACCTCCATTTCTTCCCCATCTATTTGCCAGGAATTGAGAGGGCTGGATGCCATGATCTTGGTTTTCTTAATGTTTAGTTTCAACCCAGGTTTTGCACTCTCCTTCTTCACTCGCAACAAGAGGCTCTTTAGTGCCTCTTCACTTTCTGCTATTAGAGTGGTATCATCTGCATATCTTAGGTTGTTGATATTTCTCCCGGCAATCTTAATTCCAACTTTTGATTCATCTAGCCCTGCCTTTCTCATGATGTAAATAATAGTCACAGAATAACATCCAAAAGCAATAAAAAAAGGATTTAAGACAGTAGAATGACCTTAAAAATGTAATCAAAATGAATTGTATAAAGTTATATTGTAAATTTGTAAATAAATTTATAAATAAAATAAATAATATGGACAATTGAGTATTAAGAAATATAAATAATCACAGAATAACATCCAAAAACAGTAAAGAAAGGATTTAAGACAGGAGAATGACCTTAAAAATGTAATCAAGAGGAATTGTATAAAGTTATACTGTAAATTTGTATCTCCCAAAGCATGTCATAATTTTCCTGGTTTTATGTTATTCAATTATAACTTACTCTTAATCCAGTGGAATCGGTCATAGATCTTTATACTTTCATCAGAGTGAAATAATGGGAAAAGAGAGGAGAACAAAATAGACAAAGAAAAACGTTCTGAAGTTCAGTGAAATAAGAAATGTGCAATGTTTTCTTATATTTTCTGGAAAATATTTTTATAGTGATCAGAGATATAGCTCCATTACTCATGCAAAGTGTGGAATTTCAACCATGCAGTCATTCCCTCCATCTTGGTTTTTTAAACAAGAACTCTTTGACCGTTTCCTTATATTTCTCTCTTTATTGGCCTTACCGTCTCTAAAGATCCAATTTCCTTTCCATCTTGCAATTTTAATTTAACAACTCTCTGGCTTGCAACAACCTTTTTATTTATTGCATTTTTATTTGTCTTTCATTTGAGAGCTTAAAGTAATGTACACAGAAGCCTTCAACATACACACAATAATCTATTACCAATGCCTCCATTGCAAAGTAGTCTGGCAGAGATCCTTGGAGACAGAGAGGTGGGGAGCTGACTAGCAAGTAACAGAAAAAAGAAAAAACCCACTAAACTCTCCAAAGATATAGAGAATCTGCTGAAGTTTATTCTCCCTGGTCTTGAAGATATAGTGACAGGGAATAAAAAAAAAAGAAAATCAAACCCAGACTGAACACCAGCAGCAGTTGCCTCATGAAGCAAAAGAAAAAGACAGCCAAGGTCAACTAAGGGTGGCAAACTGCAGGGTGGCAGAGGTGCAGAGTGGCAGGAAAGTAAGGATGGTGGGGTAAATCTTACCCCCAAAGGGTAAAAGTTAGGGAGAACAAGCAGGTGTATGGGAGGGGGGACTGCATGCTACAGAAGTAAATGCAGGTGAGCTGCCAAGTCCCCAAATTTTGATCGTGTGACTGGGGGTCACTATGTCTGGCTGTATTCAATCAACACTGTTATAACTCTGAACAGACAATGAATCTACTCAAAGTAAGGACTACATGTAAGCCAGTCCTTACTTGTATTCTCTGCCCCTTTACTTCCCTTTAAGAACTACCTTCCAGCTTGAGGAATCATCTGTCTTCTGTGCCTGGGCAAAAAATCATGTCAGCAGCATAGAGGGGTGGAAGAGTTTATTTACTGAGGGCTGGTAAGGGTATTCTAGCAGATGCTTTCTGGGCAAGCTTCTCTTCGTGCTACCTCCCTCAATCCTCTTCTCCAACTATCCCCCTTGGACTCCTTCATTAAAGCAGATCCATAGGCACTGATTCTGCTGTTCATATTTACTCAAAAGGAGACTGATGTTCCTTCACCACAACTTTCCTCTCCTTCTCATGTGCTCCCTATTTTCTACACAGATAAGCTGGATAATTCTCCATTAGATAATCGGAGCATCATTTACAATCAACTCAATAATAATAATAATAATAATAATAATAATAATAATAATAATAATAATAATAATAATAATAATAATAAGTTGGAAGGGACCTTGGAGGTCATCTAGTCCAACCCCCTGCTCAGGCAGGAAACCCTATACCATTTCAGACAAATGGCTGGCCAGTCTCTTCTTAAAAAACTTCCAGTGTTGGAGCATTCACCACTTCTGGAGGCAGGTTGTTCCACTGGTTAATTGTTCTAACTGTCAGGAAGTTTCTCCTTAGTTCTAGGTTGCTTCTCTCCTTGACTAGTTTCCATCCATTGCTTCTTGTCCTGATTTCAGGTGCTTTGGAGAATAGCTTGACTCCCTCTTCTTTGTGGCAGCCCCTGAGATATTGGAACACTGCTATCATGTCACCCCTCACCCTTCTCTGCATTAAACTACACATACCCAATTCCAGCAACCGTTCCCTATATGTTTTAGCCTCCAGTCCCCCAATCATCTTTGTTGCTCTTCTCTGTACTTGTAGAAAGAGGATGAGAAAGGGGTTTACAACAGTATCTCAATGGGTGATTGTAAAACTTTATATTGGATGACTATAGTTAAAGAAAACAAGAAATCAAGTAGTTCACGTGAATGATAGATTAATTAAAGGGAGAAAATTAGCAAAACTGGAATTGACTATATTGAGAATACATTTTTTCCCCAATTAGGTTAATACACCTGTTGTTGTTGTTGTTGTTGTACAGTTGGGATTTAGCCTAAGAGCATTTTCTTTTGCTCTTCAGGTTTTTACCAATTGTACATACCATAGGTATGGATGTTGGCTCAACTTTCTTAAAGTGCCTTATAGCTCTCCCAATCTACTTTGTTTATTATCTGCAAACATTCTTCGAAACAGAGGCAGCCTCAGGGATCAATTTAAACATTGGGTGAAAGCCAACATCATGCAGGCAAGCTCCGCTTCACTTCTTTTTGCAGCTTGGCAGCAACTGGTACTCTCCCCAGATATGCCCTGGAAGGGAACACAGATGGGGGTTCTTTGGAGATGCCAATCCATCAGCAGACAGACACACCAACTGGGGAAAAAATCCCACCATAAGAAGTTTCTGCAGAAAAAAAATCACAGCTTGTGATCAAAAAACCCTAAACACAAGATCCATTCAGCCAATGCTGGATGCAAACGTGGTGAAAATAAGATGTGAAAAAGCATATGCAGAGTGATCCTGAAAATTAACCCTAAAGCAACCTTTTTTCTGCAATCTCTTTCTAAAGCTTGGATACCTCCCAAGACCATAGAATACTGCTAGGTCTTAAGTGTTAACATGCTTAAAATGAATATAATTAGTGGCTAGGTTCACATTTTCTGTTAAAATTAGTATGGTTTGTGATACAATATTAATGATCTTATTCATGCAGAACATTAAAATATAATCTATGATTATATCCATAATGACTGATATGATGCAACACCTAAGGAAATCAGATTTTAGTTTAGAAATATGTGAGATTCACCCAGTGATTAAAGTCATAAAAGAATTTGTATATTATCCTACTGTAGGTAATATGCAAAGACCTACCTATCTCTTTGGAGGAGGCTCTAAAGCTGAGAAAGGTAGAAAGAAAGAGGATGACCAGCAGTAAGGTGGATGGATTCAGTTACAATAGCAATGATTGCACTGTCGGAAGACCTAAATGACCAGGTTAGGAGTAGAAGGTCATGGAGAAAATCTATGTGATTGTCAACAACCAACAATGATTTGATGACATAAAATCAATCAATATATATCTTGTGTGCCTCATGATGGTGAGATCTTATGCCTAGATGTTTAGTATAATGTATTTTGTAGGAGCAGACAGAGCTACAGTAAGGGGCAGAGTTAAGTATGTCATCAGTTTAGAGCTGTTGCATTCCCACAATTGTTCCAAAACTAACCCATCCTGAATTCTGTGGATCCTTATCTGGCACCAATTTAGTGTGGAACTTTATCTGACTAGATTCTTGTGTATAGGCTTGATTACATCTTCTATGGTGCAACCTTACAAATAGTCCTGATTCTTTGCATCTGACAATTTTAGTATATTTTGTGTTGATCACCTTTATATTATTTTGGTTTACTTTTAATGTCATATGTTGTTTTTCTTTGTTTTCTGGTTTTTAATGATAATGATAAAGCCCTTCATGGCATGGAGTGGGTTATTTGAGACACTGCCCCTCCCCCATTACATCTATATCAACTCTACATCCCATCTGCTAGGGAATACCATTTGATGTGGCCCAGGGAGGGAGCCTTTTCTATTGTGGAATCTGCCCTTTGGAGTATTGCCCCTGGAGATTAGATTGGCCTTGGCCATGCTAACTTTCTGTAAGGCCTTAAAGATCTGGTTTTGCCATTGGACTTGATTATCAGCTATGCAGATTGTTGCTGACACATCTTGATATAACTTGGCAGCTGATTATGTTAGCACTCAGAGTTGCTGGCAGGTTGAGCAATATACAAATTTAATACATTATTTTTCTTAGTAGCGGTAGTAGGCCTATATATATATATATATATATATATATATATATATATATATATATATATATATATATATATATATATATATATCTCAAGTCCTTTAAAAATACCTAGGATCTTATATTTATTAATTTATTAAATTTTATACCACCCATCTCCCCTACAAAGTGGTTCTGGAATCTGTAAAATGTCAGCATGGTATAAGTGTGAATCCAAACAGTGTGGCCTTTTGTAATTGACAGATGGAAATTTTGCCGATGCATAGAATTTCTAACTCCCATGCAAGATTTTTGGTATGGCACCCTCTGTGCCAATAATTACTGGGGTCATCATGGCCAGTTTATGCCAAGATCTTTCCATTTCAGTTTTCAGATCTTGATACTTTGTCATGTTTTCCGATTCTTTGTTCTCTATTCTACTCTCCCCTGGTATGGTGAGATCAATTATCCACACTTTCTTCTTTTCAACCACAATTAAATCTGGTATATTATGAGCCAAACTTTATGAGTCTTTCTTTGAAAATCTCACAATATTTTAACCTGCACATTTTTGTCTATTTTTTCTTCAACTATAGGATCCCACCAATTTTTTGCTTGATAATTTTTGCAAATATTTCACTGAATCATTTTTATTCATGTCATCTGTCATTGTTTACAGTCAGTCTGTGTGATCTTCCTGCATGAGCTTAGTATATGATCTACTATTTCTTCTGCTTCTTTGCACAATCAGCACTTTGAATCATTGGATGATTTTTTGCAGTTCTTGCCTTGATTACATTAGTTTGAATGGGTTGCTCTGTAGCAGCAAAAGTCAAGCCTTCATATTCTTTGTTTAACTATTATGGTTAGTATCACTGTCAGGCAGATGTTTAGATTGCATTTGGCATTTTATCCACCTATCGAATCCTTCCCAAAGACCAGGAATAGGCAGATATTGTGTAAATGTCTTAGAGGTATCATCACAAGATGTAAGCTGTTCCAAGTAAAGTGCCTTTTGCAATTGACTGATTTTGTCAATGCTGATAGTGTTCAAATGGTGGTCCAGATGTTATGTAATTGCACCCAAGGCACTAATTACTATATATTATATTCTATTACTTTATTTTGCCATAGTCATTCCACTTCTATTTGCAGGTCTTTGTATTTTGTTATTTTTCTAGTTCTTTCTCTTCTGTTTTGCTGTCCCCAGTTACTGCCATATAGCCTTTTTAGTCTTTCTTATTGACAGTTATGTGGCAGATGTTTGTCTGTTTGAATTCTAAAGTCTCAGAGCAATTTAGCTTCTTCATCCTCTATTATTTTGACTGTTTTGTCACCAGTTCTTGCTTGCAGGCAAATGACATTTCTTGAAGATATTCCAATGTACTATTGTTGCTACTCTGTCATGCTGTTGTTTGTAGTCAGTCTGTGAGATTGTCTTGCAGTAACTAACTAGGTGGTCTGCTGTTTCTTCCATTTCTTTGCAGAGGGGCATTGCTGTCTGTTGCTATCTTCTCAGTTCTCACTTTGTATGCATTTGTTCTTGAAGTTTAGTCTTGTGCATCCAGAATTAGCCCCACCCCACCTGCCAGCCCCCAACTCTTCCTTCAACTTTCCCATTCTTATTCCACCCATTTTTAATTTCCATTTCACAAAAAAGGTGTCGTGAAAATCCTGATCTTTTTTATCACACCCAGTAGATGCCCTTGTCCAAAAAGCAGTCTTTTGTAGCCAGAGCATATATATCAGGGGTGTCAGACTCAATTTCATTGAGGGCCGCATCAGCATTGCGGTTGCCCTCAGGGGGCCGTGTGGGTATGGCCAGGGTGGGCGTGGCCTACTGGGTGGGCGTGGCTAGAGTGCATATGGCCTACTGGGTGGGCATGGTGTTCTGAACCAGCCCTTCTGGCCTTGTAGTAAGGCAAACCCCTTTTTAGAAAGAAGGGACTGGAGAGCGTCCAAGGCTAAAAGGCATCTGCCAAGATTTAATTACGCAGTTAACAAAAACACCAGAGCTTGTCTTCTCAAGCGGAAAAGTTGCTTTCAGCAACCAGCCCCTCCCCAAACACTCCTTTTATAGAGAGCTCAGGGCGTGGTCTCCCTGTGCCTCCTCCCGAGGAGTCCCATAGCCTTTCTTTGTTTGTTCCTGCTCGACTGCCTCCTGCGTCGGGCGTCCTTGAACAGGGCCAGCTGTGGGTCATCATCCTCCGCACTCTCGGGCTCACGCAGCTGAGAAGAGGTCCCCGGCTGAGGACTCTGCAAAGCCTCCCAACCATCATCAGCCGGTTCGTCTCCCTCCTCCCCCTCATCTGAGTCCTCCGATACGTCGGAGCCGGCTGTCGGACCCACAGGCTGGCCCTGAGTCACAACACATGGCCAGCTCTACATCGTTGGCATCAAGGGTGCCTATGGGGGCCTGGGCAGGAGTGGGACAGATCTGAGGGACTCTGGCAGGAGGAGGGTCTCTGGGCCAGGGCCAAGGCAGTGGGGGCCGTTCCCTCACTGTTTCCAGGGTGGCTTCGCGGGCCACATGAAACCACTTCGTGGGCCGGATCTGGCCCCCGGGCCTTGTGTTTGACATGTCTGATATATATGGTTTGGCTCTTTCTACTGCTTCAGAGAGAAAGAAAAGAAAAAGAAAAGGTTCATTCTTTCCACTGTAATCTCACATTAAGTCACAAGAGTAGATTATGTTGAGCAAAACACTCTTTTGTTCCTTTTCCCCCCCAACAATGTTTCAGTGGCCATCTAATATAATCTTTAGTTGTTAACATTTTGTAATGGGCAGGCACAGTCTCAAGAATTGATTACATATATTGATTCAGACTACAGCAGATTTACTAGCCCTAGTCTACCTTGGAGAATACCTGGATTCTGAAGGTGTAGGATAATTAATTAAAAACTTTTTTTCCAAATTGTCCATTAGGAGAAAGGTATTAGTAAGTAATAGAAGTTGATGTAGTATTGGGTGAAGTTCAGCATTCTTTTCAGCAGGTGCACAGTTGTGGAGTGGGAAGTGGTATAAGATTACTTTCTTTGAAAAAGAAATTCAGTGCTAAAATAAGACTTTTCAAATTGTTAAGAATGTATGGTTTATTTTTCTTGAAATAAAAACAATTCTGTTTTATTTGCAATGGATTGAACAATTATTTGTTGAAGCAATCACAATTCTGTGGACCTTCAAAAACATGTGAGCTTTCACAAATCAGTAGTTTGCTTCTTTCATGCAATTATTTTCCTTTCTTTCAAAATAATAAGATACATAATTGGAATTTGCGTCTGAACACTCAAAAACCCAATCAAATTATAATTTCTATTTAATACAATTCCTCCACTGTAGACTTCATATTTATACTATTGTAATGACAAATCACACAATAGATTTATGCTTTTCAGGTCAACACCCAGGCAGTGAATAATAGGAGTTAGAATGAAATATATTGCATTTGAAACTTAACTGATTACTGAATTCTTATACTAAAGCTCTTGCTGGAGAAACTCTTCTGTTACTAAGAGGGGGAAAAAGCATCAAAGCTAGCTTTTAAGAAATGAAATTTCTTTCTACTAAATTAAACCTCATTGATTAAATAGAACAATTGATGGCATTTGTTATTGTCTGCTTCCTATTTGAAATTCATCTGAGAAAGGGAATTAATGTGGCTTTTTATATCTGTAAACTATAGCTATTTCTCATTCTTGTTCTAAACTCACACAGGTCAGTAGATTATTGACCAAACATACAGGTAGTCCTCAGCTTACAACCATTCATTTAGTGACCATTCAAAGTTATGACAGCACTGAAAAAGTTGCTTACAACTAGTGCCCACAATTACAACTGCTGCAGAATCCGCACAGTGAAGTGATCAAAATTAACGTCCTTGGCAACCAGCTTGTATTAACAACAGTTGCAGCATCTCAGGGTGATGTAACTGCCATTTGTGACTTTCTCGTCTGGTTTCCAATAAGCAAAGCAAATGGGGGAAAGCCAGATTCCCTTAAGGACTGCAGTGATTCACTTAACAATCATGGCAAAAAAGGGCATAAAGTCAGGCGTAACTTACTTAACAACCGTCTTGCTTAGCAATGGAAATTTGGGTCCCAATTGTAGTCACAAGTCAAGGACTACCTGTGCTTTGCATTGGTGGAGATTCTCTCTCTTAGAAGTTATAAAATGTAGATAATTGATTTTTGTTGAAATGTTGCAAGAAAACCATGATTTATAGATTTGGATAGCCCTTACTATCAAAAGCTTTATCCCAGATGGATTCCTCATTAGATCTGCCCCAAGCGCTCTCTCTCTCTCTCTCTCTCTCTCTCTCTCTCTCTCTCTCTTTCTCTCTCTCTCTCTTTCCAAATTGCTTGATGTGAAACAACTTCTCCCTTCTCAGTGAGCAGAATGGAAACCGAGGCAACTGTCCACCACCCTACACAATGCGAGGCAAGGCAAGATAGGAAAAAACAAACCAGGGCAAGTGCCTGCATTTCTAAGCCACGGAGTAAAACGGAGAACTACTGTACTTTCACGTTAAACAGTACAGAGCACTTCAACAGTTCTTGGGCTGAGGAAGCAGATTCTTTCTTCCCTCGGTTCCCAACTCCTGTTGTTTACAAGCTGTGTGGTGAAAAGAGGTGCTGCTTCTCAGTGCGCACTGTGGAAAGGCAATAAATTGCCGCCAGGGCGGGAGGACAAAATTGGTCACTGCTTTTCCATGCAATTTGTGTATGTATGTGTATAAATTAGAGCTGTCAGATCAATCTCAGCATGGTCTGTGTCCGTGCTGCTGGTTATATTATTTCATTCTCTAATGGCTGCTGCTGTCAAGGCTGCTGCTGGTTAGCGTTTTAAAATAGTGCTGGGAAATTTACATTCAATGTCACTTGTAACTTTGTGTAATATATGGAATTCCATATGCAAATGTCCCTAATGTACTCTAAAAAAAAAGAACAGAAAAGGGTAACTGCTACTAAGAAATGTTTGCTCCTTTACAAAATGCATGCTCTTTGGGGATGCATATTTCTCACATATTACAGATATGTGATGCATAAGGATGATATTTCTCACTTGCCACCCAATACATCTTTTTTGCTGCTCTTTTTTTTTTAAACAGAGCCAGGCTGACCCTTATTTGTTTATTGCTGTCATCTATGCTATGAAAGAATTCATTTTAGGTTATTTTAATTTTGAGATGATGGTATGATATGTATAAAAGCCCTTCTACAAAATATGCTCACACAATTTACAGAATGACTTCACTGTCAGAATCCATTTATATCATATTCATAAATGGAATGTTTCAAACATTATTCCATGGATTCTGCCATCTCCCGAAGAGAAGAGGATAGATGTGTATTGAACCGGTATTAGGCATTTCAAAGGAAAGGAGAAGCCTTTTGAACTGGGGAAACAAAAGGGGGGGCTAGCATCTGGCTTTTGTCATGGAGGACAGCAATAAACATGAAGGGTCCTAAGTTCCTTTTTCCCACAAGATGGATGATACGAGAGAAAGGATGGGGGACTGACCAAATGGGGTTAAGGGGGGTTAAGCCAGGAACTCTTTATAAGGGTTTACTTCATGGGATAATATTAAGTCCTGTCTCTTTTCCTACAACCAAGCATGTCATAGTAAAGATTCTTTTTGGAATAGATTTGACTCTAAGAATTTTGTCTTCCTAAGACGTGGTTTGGGGTGGGTCCTGACATTCACAATCCTACAATTCTCCCTCTCCAGTAGCTGAGTCAATTTACTGCCAGCCCATCTGAAAAGTAAGAGTACTTCTGAAACCAATATCCAGTTAGAAACACTGGAACCCTGTAGATATTGCAAGCTGTTTCCTCCTGAGAGAGAATTCTTGCCTCACACTCCATCCAGTGTGTAAGCCATAGCTAAGAGGAAAGCCGAGGTGTCTTTGCATCTTGCCCTCAGGCCATGTAAAGTGAATACATATAAAATTAACAAGGTTCTATCTATTCCCCTCCTCTGGATGGCTGTGGACCAGTTGCAGGCAAAGCTCCAGTCTGTTTCATTTGCTTTTTCTTGGGGGAGGGGTGAGAAGAAGGAGGGGAAGAACAGCTGGTGTCCTCTGAAAAGGTTGAATTAAGTAGCAGGGTGATGATTTCTGAGTCTTGTTCTTAGCACTACAAGGTCAGTGGCAATCAGTACAATAACTGGAAATAATTTTCAAACAGCATTTGAAGTGGAAATTGTGATGGCCTGGAGTAATGTTTCTGAAAATTGGCAACTTTAAGATATGTGGACTTCAGCTCCCAAAATTCCCCAGCCAGTTTTTGTGGAATTGAGAAGTCTGAGAAACACTGCCCTAGATGTATCCTAAGTTTCTTGGCTTTGCTGTATCATCCTTTTTAAAAATGCTTTCCTAAACTCTTACTATTCAGTTGAAATTCAGGGGAAGATGTCCTAAAGAAGGGTTTTCAAATTCAAAAATCAGGTTAGTAGAAAAAAAAAACATCAGAGGGATAGAAGGTTGGCCAGTACCAGTAAAAATGTAACCCAGCCTTTAAGACACACTGCAGTGATAAGTCAACACTATTTCTAAAGAGAATTCAAAAGAGATTCAGAAGACCCTTAATAAAGCTGAGGAAGGAAATTTTTCATGAAGGAAGAAAATTTTCACAAAGGGAAGAAATTTTCACAGGACTAAAACCCACAAAGACCTGCATAGAAGATTTTGTCCTGGTTCAAGTTGTGGGGGAAAGAAAAGCAACTGATAAGAATGTCAGTTTCACTTGAGAAGAAATTCAAAAGCTTCTGTTATTTTTACAATTAAATTAGATATATATTAGAATACCGGTGCAAACCCGGATTCAGCCGGTTTGCACCGGTTTGGCAGAATCAATACCTTTTTTTTGTTGTTGAGTTCAGCAAACCAGTCAGGACAAATCTGTGTTTTCAGGAACACATCTGGTTTTCATTCAACTTCCTTCCAGCTGGGGGGGGGGGAACCTCCCCTAAAGTCCAAGAGTGGAGTGACAAAAAAACAAATGGAGATGCGGCACTTTTGATCATGTCACTCAGGCAAAAACTAGTTGGTGCTTCTCAGAGGTAATTTCAGGAACAGACACTTCATTTTTCTAGTTTCCTGATTGGTGCATATAGGAAAGGGGACCTTTCGGTATATCATTTTTTTTACACTTAAAATAATCACTAGGGCAGAGAACTGGTTGTTAAATTATTTGAATCCCACCACTGGATATATAGACATAAAAACATAAATCTTCTGGCTAGATAAAGCAACTGCTTAAAAATTACTAACTAACCTGAGATTAGTACATCATTCTCCTTCATTAAGGCTGTTACAATTGTGTTCTCCAGCGTATGCACAAATTTTCTCAAACTTGGTGTCCTTTGGAGGTGTTGGACTATTAGTTTCATGGTCTTCGAGCAGTGAAAGGACTAGCCCAATATAAGATCTTGTTTAAAACTTGTAACTATTATCCACATGAGTAGCTGCTGCCATCATTATTAAGCCAGGGAAGCTACAGACTGAAGACATAGAACCAAAAGAAACTGCTTTTTTTCTCACCTCATCACAATAGAATTGTTCTGTACCAGCCTGCTACCGGCCCTGCAGAAAAGGCAGGGACAACCCCTTTACAAACGGAAAGAGGCTGGAATAAAGCCTGCCAAATTTATTAACATAAAACAGAGCAAGACAAGACACCAACCATGAAACAGGAGCTATGAAACAGGAACTATCCAAGCGGTTGCCTTCAGCAAACCAGCCCTCCCACACATTCCCCTTAAATACAGTTCAGGGTGTGGCCTCTCTCTGCCTCCTTCCGAGGTGCCCCATTGCCTTCCTCTGTTTACTCCTGATTGACTGCCTCCTGCGTCGGGCGTCCTTGAACAGGGCCAGCTGTGGGTCATATTCATCCACGCTGTCAGGCTCACACAGCTGGGTCTCCGTCGTGACCAGGTGGGAGGGGCCTGGCTGAGGGCTCTGCAGAGCCTCAAAGCCATCATCAGCAAGCTCTTCAACACCCCCCTCCTCCTCCTCCTCTGAGTCGTCCGACCCAACTGCCGAACCCACAGGCTGACCCTGAATCACAACAAGAATAACCACAGAATTGTGGCAGATTATAATTTCTTTTATCTGCAAATTAAATCAAACACAATTGAGACTATTCTTGAATCCTCAAAATTGTCCATACCATTGATTCAGCTTGGTGTTTGTCCACATATGGAACTTACCATAAGATTTCTTCTTGCCAAGAACTCTACAGAATTGCAACCATTAAGTTCCTTCTCTGTTTTTCTTCCTTTCTATCTCAAAATTGCCCACACAAAACCCCAGTGGAAAGGGGAAAATAACAATCAATGCATATATGTGAGCAAGTAATTAGATGTCATTGGTTCAAAGTTTATTCTTTGCAGGATTTGTTTCATTGTTCCATTGGGTACAAGAAATTTTCTTCAAAGTTCTCATATCTGGGCATCTATCTCAACTTCACATCAGCTGTTCAATCACTTGCAGGAAATTCTTTAGTCTTCTGCTTTCTGCTTGCTTTCTCTCACTTATATTTCTGTCATATATCCAACCCCTATGAGAGGTGCCTTAAGCAAACTTTTCCCCCATCTCTTCAGGTTGCATAAGATATATGCATTAATTAAAGGAATATGCATTCATTTGTATTTCATCTGCTGTAAGGAAGTGGGAAAAATTAAAAGAAATCTTAGGAACTAAGACTTTTAAACTATAGGAAGACAAATTCTGCAGTGCATTATATTGTTAGCAGTTATTTCGTACACTTTATGTATTAGGCTTACAAAAAGGAGACCTGATATTACTTTATCCATGTGATCTACAGTAGCCCTTGGCCCTCTGAAAGGTTCCAGAATCTCTGGAACCGTATCAAATCCCTTCCCATCATAGTCTGTCTTTCTTCTTGCCTTGCACAGTGAAAGATAAAATCTCTGAAGTGTGTCAAGAGCAATCCTCTGTTTCATCCAGTTTGTTATTAGAGCATAATGCAGTGCATCAAAATCAGCATTTTTATCTTGCTGGTGAAACTTATAGTTAAAAGAATAGGATTTGCTTCTAGATTTGTAGGCTGCTGTCCTTAACTGCTGCACAACAATGCATCTCATATTGGAGGACTGTTAACTATAAAAATCTACCTGCCATAATCCTTGCATAAAGCAGAAGGAAAATTGTTGTTCCCCTATGGAGCAGAAAAATAGACTATTTTCACAGAGTAATGTTTGTCTCTTAAAACCCTTAAAGTGTTTTAGAGTATGTAAGAATAAGTGTGTGCTTATCTTCATGTGAAGTATATAGCGCCTTCCTTGCTGGATAATTGGTGAAATAACTACTGTTCTGCTTTCATTGGTTTGGAGATTCATATTTAGCTTATCAGCAGGTCTCAAGCAGTTGTCTGCTAAATTCACAGTGGGCTAAAAGGTTTTAGCTGAAAATGCTTTGACTTGTTACAGCAACAAAAGTTATCCACTAAACTTTAGAGCTGATGCCACAAAATGACAGCCGGCAACAACTATGAAAGGCTCCTCAGCTGGCTTAATCTTTATATCTGGAAACCAGCTGCAGATATAAAATGATGAAGCGCCAACTGTATCTATAATCCAGGTCAGCCAACTGAGATAAAGCCATTTTCCTACAACAAGCGTTTACCTCAAAACACATTATGGATTCATATTGCCTTATCTACAACAATTCTGAAGAAGGCCAATACATTAGCAAAACATCTTAATTCCACCAAGCAGAGTTTGAGTTGCAATAAGATTTGGAGAATGAGCAAATTAGGACAAAGTGCCTCCCCATCACAGACAATCCTGTTTGTTTGCTAATTTTGAGCTACAAGATTAAAAGGCAGAAAGGCACTGTGAGAGGTAGAAGCACAGAGCTTTTAAAATAAGTATCTCATTGATAGATAGCTAAATTTTGTTTTGCTAATTTTATACTCCAAAGACTGTTAAACCTATTCACCTGCACCATCTTTTTTAGGAATACCTGACCTGTCCTTTTCCAATAAATTTGGAACCTAATGGACAATGTAATTAATGTATAGGTAAGGGGTCAAAGATGGATGATAAAGACCAGATTTTAGCCTCAGGCCAGGCATGCAGCTTGCTTTATAATGGGAGGGGGACAATTATTTTCTTTCTCAGCCAACCCATTTCCCTGACTTGTGTATGTAAAATAAGAAAAAAAACACCTTTAGCTTTCATAGAAAAAATGAGGTGTCAATGCAGACTTGGGGATTCTCAAATGGGAGAATTATGTAAAAATGATAAATGCATCATCTGAATAGAATTAATGAGTTTTGTCAAGAACCAACAATCTTAGTTGGTTCTGGCAAGCCTCTCAGTTTGTAATCTCCTTCACATTTTCTTTGGATCCCCTAAGAGGGATTGTTTTTGTATAAAAATATGAAATATAAAATAGACATCTTTTGACTGACAATTAACATAATATCTCCAAGCTAAAGACTTTTGTTTTCTGTCACTTCTCCTACATATGATTATTATTCTATCATAGTGTAGCATAACTTCATAGTAAGAATAACCCTAGATCATTACAAATAATCACTACAAGTTCCACAAATAAATATGATAGATAACTATTTAACAGCCAGACTGTTAGAGCTCAGATGAATTGTCAGAGATATAATTTATCTCCCTCAAGTTGTCTTACTTCATATATTTATTTCATAAAAGTTGATTTTTATATATTTTATCACTGCTGAATAGAATCAGTTCAAGGAAAGCAAACTAATGTGAATTCCTTAATTTATTTAAAAATAACTTTCAAAATAGGAATAGTTATCTATCATATTTATTTGTGGAACTTGTAGTGATTATTTTAACAGATGGTTTTCCAGTAGGGTAGTCTGAGAAACATAATGTGCTTGTTTTGAGATTAGTGTAAAAGGAATTTCCTAATTTTAAGATTCCCGTTGCTTCTGTTGTTGGATTGTTTTTGTATAATTATGTTCAACCAATAAAGTCAGTGGTTTAATAGTGTCAGAAGGATCAGACACCTTCTTGTCTCACAGTTCATTCTCAAACTGAGAATCCAATAAAACACATCAGGCAATCAGTGGATGTCAAAGAAAATATGTTTATTCAACCCAAGTTTCTCATGTAACATTGGATGCTGTCCATGGTGAATTGTTCTTCCGTCTTCCTTTTTATTGTTTTTATTTTTAGTTTAAGGATTTAGCCAGTCATTAGCATTAGAATAGAATGCATTAGTTTACTACAAAAAATTTCTCTATCTAGAGTAAAACACGTGCCTCCTTAAATGGGCATTTTATATTTATATATGTTTTTCTATACATAAGATATCTTTTCCTTTATATGCTTCCTTCTTTGCTACATGATACACTCATTTTTTATAATCACAGAATTCAGTCTTTTGTATTTTATAAAATGGCATTACTATTCCCTGTACAATCACTCGTCGATCTTTAATTTGAACCTATTGTGAACATATTTAAAAACATTCCAACAATGATGATGATGATGATAATGATGATGATGATGATGATGATGATGATGATAATAATAATAATAATAATAATAATAATAATAATAATAATAATAATAAGAAGAAGAAGAAGAAGAAGAAGAAGAAGAAGAAGAAGTAGTAGTTGGAAGGGACCTTGGAGGTCATCTAGTCCAACCCCCTGCTCAGGCAAAAAACCCTATACCATTTCAGGCAAATGGCTGTCCAGTCTCTTCTTAAAAACTTCCAGTGTTGGAGCATTCACCACTTCTGGAGGCAGGTTGTTCCACTGGTTAATTGTTCTAACTGTCAGGAAGTTTCTCCTTAGTTCTAGGTTGCTTCTCTCCTTGACTAGTTTCCATCCGTTGCTTCTTGTCCTGCTTTCAGGTGTTTTGGAGAATAGCTTGACTCCCTCTTCTTTGTGGCAGCCCCTGAGATATTGGAACACTGCTATCATGTCACCCCTCACCCTTCTCTTCGTTAAACTACACATACCCAATTCTTTGACATTTTATCTGAATATGTTTATCTCTGTACCTATAAGATGTGAAATGCCTGTTTTGAAGCAATATTACAATCTAGCTGCACTGTTACTCAAATTCCTATGAAATGTGATTTTATATGCTGGTCCTTGTCTGTTTTGTGTTGTCCTCCATGCAATGGCAGGGGAAGAAAAATTTATCATGCTTATGTGTCACAATATTTTAAACTTGCACTTGCAGCAATGGTGGGAGATGAAGAAAATCACTTTTTATGCTTGACAAGTTATTGCTGTTTTGGCTACAGAATACTGATAATAAGTGTTTGGTTGAAATTAATAGAACTGAAAAGACATTTGGTATTCACAATTTGGAAACTTTTGAGTTTGTTGTTTCAAGTTAAGATCTAACAATATGCTTCTTCTCTGTTGCCACTTGAAGTGATTACTAAAGACAAATGTATTTTGTGAATATTAAGCTCCTTGGGGAACTTGATAGCTTTTGGTTACTGTTTGCTTCAAGGTATGGGGAGAAAAAGTCACCAGTCAAATTTAATTAGGGAGCAGAAATTAGAACTAAGAACAGAATTTGTCCACCCCAAGGATAAAACACCCAGACACAAACTGAGCAATGTGATATATGCAGTACAATGCAGTAAGACATGTGCAGATCTGTACATTGGAGAAACCAAACAACTGCTTTACAAATACATGGCACAACGTAGGAGAACAAACCCATTGGGACTATTTCAGCAGTCCATTTCCATTTGAAAGGCAAAGGACACTCTTTTGAAGAGAACAAAGTCCACCTTCTGTACAAAGATGGCCATTGGTTTGAAAGACGGATCAAAGAGGCCATCTACATTAAGACTGAACAGCTTTCTCTGAGCAGGAGGGATATCTCCTGTTTACAACACCGTTCCAAGAAGATTCCACACTCATTTTCACCTTGAAGGCACAGATAAACCTCCAAGTGGCCTCAAGGACTCTCTGAAAGAATGCTAATGAGCAGATGACTGCAAGGAATATAAATCCTTCCATTCTCCACAATCCATTCAGACCTGACGAAGCTTCTTGGATGAGAAGCGAAATGTTTTCAAGCAAAAAACAAAGCAAGTCCAGTTGTCTTTTGAAAAAAATACCTTTGGGCCAACCATGGCCTGGATGACTGGGAATCTCCATAGACAGTAACTTATTAAATCCTTTAAAATAATAATAAAAACCCCTATTATTAGTTTATATGAATATTAGTTACCAATAAATTGTTTTGATACACAGACACTAAGAAACGAGTGGAACAAAAATTAGATGTTCCTGTATTGCCTAGACCATGGATCAATGCCTGAACTTCTATAGCAAGAGTGTCAATGAACCTCAAATAATGACTTATACAGCAAAAATAATATTAAGATTTTATTGCATTCCATTTTATTTGTTTGCAAAAAGGTCAAAAACAGCGTATTGTTGGAGATATAATAAGGATAATGTTTCTTTAAAACACATGTTTTTATAATGTTCTATCTTACTAGGCTTTGTGAAAAGTAGTAGAATATGATTGTGTGACAAAATCTAAATATAGGACAATATTCTTTTGAATTACATACCTAGTAAATGGAATTTGAAAACTGAACAATATAATGGATTCTCCGTGCTCTTACTATGGTTAAAGGGCTCATATTTCATTATTGGAAATATTAATGTATAGCCCCATTCACTCAATGGATTGAAGACCTGATTACACTGACAACCTGTGAGCAAATTTGCTATAGATTGTATATGTTGTATGAACAAGTATAATGCAATCTGGAATTCATTTATACAAAATACAGTAGATTTTTAAAAAGGAATGATATAGTTAGAGTTATAAATAATTATAAAGTGTTACATGGGAAAGAGGTTATTCGTTATATCTTAAATTTATATGATTATGTTTAAAATATTTGTTATTATTTCTGGTAATCTTTTTTATGGCTTGTATTTGATTGGTGTTTTTTTGAGGCCTTGTTCAAGAACATAAAAGAAGGAAATTAAATGAGTATAATAGTTTATAATAGAACATAAGGTAAGGTTGTGTATCAACAGAATCTTATTAAGGAAACTTTTGTTGATTTTTATACTAAATTATATGCTAGAGATAAGATTAATGAAGCAGATATTGATGCATATTTGAGGAATGCTAGTATTCCGGTTCTTACACAAGAACAAAAGGAAGAGATTAATCAATTGATAACAGAAGAAGAAATTCTTTTAGCAATTAAACAATTAAAGGTGGATAAAGCGCCAGGCACGGATGGACTGACTGCGGTGTATTAAGAGATTATTTGTTGTATTTCAAGAAATGGTAATAAATTGTTAGTTGTATATATATACTTTATATGATGAAATTATTTCTTTTTTCCCCTCTTTTCTCTTTTTTTCATTTTTTTTTTCACTTTTCACTTTACTTTTTGAACATGATCTACTGACATTTGGAGTTAAATCAGCATATTAAGAGTGTTTAAGAAAGAAGTGGGCTTGAAATATACTTTGGAAAATGTATAGCCTTCTGAAAACATTCCAAGTAAATAAATCAAGCTAAACATACAGACTGTCTTAGCATACAGATGTTTTCAATAGCGGAATAGGAGAAGCTAGTACTTTGTCTCTGTTCAATATGAAGTTCTTCAGTTCTAAATACAACAACAGGCAAGTAAATTATATTCAATATATACAAACTTGCTTTCAGATGAGAAAATTGTCACCAAATGCAACAATGACCTGATTCCTACTGGAAGTAAGCATATCAAGAAGTGAAGCTTTTGATAAAACGATAGTGTGCAGGAAAGTCTCCCAATTGTTCAACTATATTGTTTTAGGGAGTTGAAAATCTTATTTACAATAATCTATTTACTATACAGTAGTTAATTATAACCTAAGAGATCCAAGGCAATCGAATATGAAACCATATTGCATAGTGGTGCACTGGTTAGAATACAGTATTGCAGGGTAATTCTGCCCAAACCCAGGAGTTTGATCATGACTGGCTCAAGATTGACACAGACTTTCATTCTTCTGAGATCTATAATGCTTTAGCTAATAAGCAGGCGAGACAGCAAGTTAACAGTTTAACTTTTTATTCTGAACCAGGCAAAGAACAAGAGAACAAGACATCTATTTATATTGACAGCTGCCGGCGGTTTGACCAATCAGGGGTGAGTCCGTTCCCGCGCCGTTTGTCTCCGCCAATCGGGGCCGTCCGGTTTTGACAGCTCGGAGCTGTCATCGGTAGCGCGTGTTGAGCTGTCAATCGCTGGCGCTTGCGCAGTTCCACCCGGCAGCTTTTGACAGCTGTCAAAAGCTGCCGCGGTTTTACCTCAGCCCTGTTAACTTCTATTTAACTCAATGTGTGAATGCATAACAATAAGTAATACACAACACCCCTTACCCCTCCCTCTGATTGAGTTGATTTTTCCCCAACTGTTTCTTTTTCGGGTTTCCCCATTCGAAGTCTTTTAGGTAGGTGGGAGGTCTTTTTATTCTTTCGGAGCGCCGGGGGGTTATCTCGGTTGGTTGTTCCTTTTCCCCTGGGGCTTCTCGGTTTGGCTCCGGGGGCAGGGGGTCTGGCTCCGCAGGTTCCGCGTTGCTTGGAGCGGGGTGTTGAAATGGTATATTCCGGTCGGGAGAATTTTGGCATGCAAGGCTTTGCGGCGGTGCTTCTGTCATCATTTCGTCGTTACCCCTTCCCCCTGTGTTTTGAGGACTGCGCCGCCGAAGTTGGTCTATGTGTCTGCGGATATGTATATTCTGTCCAATGTCTATGATGTATGACAGGGGGCCTGTTTGTTCGATGACTACCCCTTGTGTCCATTTGTTGCCCCCCCCGTAATTCCTTGCCCAGACAGCTTGCCCTGTGTTGAGAGTTCTATGTTGGAGGGGTGGTTCTGGGTCTGGAGGGGACCTGTCAGGATGTAGACGGTCTAGTCTGGTAGTTAATCTTTTGCCCCAGCGAAGCTCTGCTGGGGACTTCCCAGTAGTTGTGCATGGTGTGGTGTGTTGTGATAAAAGAAATTGTGCCAGTCTTTGGTGCCAGTTGCCGGAGATGATTTTCCGCAGTGCCTCCTTGATTGATTTCACCATCACCTCTGCCAAGCCGTTCGTCGATGGGTGAAAGGGAGCCGTGGTGGTGTGCCTAATAGAGTTCGCCGTTGTGAAACTCTGGAATTCATAGGAGGTAAATTGGGGGCCGTTATCGGAAACTATAACATCAGGAAGCCCATGTGTAGCGAATAATCCCCTTAAAACTTGTATTGTGGCTGATGAAGTTGTGCTAGCTACTGGCGCTACCTCTAGCCATTTCGAATAGCTGTCCACGACAATTAAGAATGATTGTCCTTGGAATGGACCTGCATAATCTATATGAATGCGAGACCAGGGTGTCTTTGTAGTTTCCCATCTATGTATGGGAGCCTGTGGCTGGGCGGCTCTAACAAGTTGGCAGGAATAGCAGCCGGCTACGTGTGTTTCAATGTGTTTGTCTAATCCTGGCCACCAGACATAGCTTCTGGCCAGAGCCTTCATTTTGACGGTACCAGGGTGCCCTTCGTGGAGGCTCTCTAACACCTTGAGTCTGTGTTTGTCGGGTATGATTACTCTGCTGCCCCATAACAGACATCCCTGATGGGTGGATAATTCCTTTTGCTTTAAGATATAAGGTTGGAATTCTGGGTCTGGGGGTGAGTATTGCCAGCCCGTCGTGACATAGCTTAAGACTCTGCCTAGGATTTTGTCTGCAGCGGTAGCTGCAGAGATATCTTTAACAGATAATGGGCATTCAGGCAGTTCTGAGATAGCCAGTATCCTTCCAGCAGGTGCTGGGTCTGGGTCAACTATTGGTTGGGGCAGTCTGCTTAGGCCATCAGCATGGCCCATGGCTTTCCCTGGCCTGTATTCTAACTTGTATGAATAGGCTGACAGAAAGGTAGACCATCTCAGGATGCGGGGAGATAATATTTGTGGTGTTAGCCTGTTTACTGTAAAAAGTCCTAACAGGGGCTTATGGTCTGTAAAAATGGTAAAGGGTCGGCCGTAAAGGTAATCATGAATTTTTTTTACGCTAGCTACTATAGCTAAAGCCTCTTTGTCGATCTGAGCGTAATTACGCTCAGGTTTTGACAGCGTTCTGGAATAGAACGCTACAGGGGTCTGTATTCCTTCTTTAGTTAAATGGCTTAGGACCGCTCCGATGCCGTAGGGGGAGGCATCGCAAGCTAGACATAAGGGCAGCTGTTTGTTAAACAGGGCTACCGTTGTGCTGCTGGAGAGTAAGTTTTTTAATAGATTAAAACTTTTATCATGCTCAGAGGACCAAGTCCAGGTTTTGCCTTTGTCTAATAGCCTATGTAAGGGTTCAGCTATGGAGGCTTTATGAGGTAGGAAGGTGTGATAAAAGTTAACTAAACCTTGGAAGGCTTGAAGTTCTTGTTTATTTTTAGGGGTTGGTGCTGTTTTAATAGCTTTAATTTTTGTGTCAGTGGGGTGCATTCCCTTAGCGTCTATTTTAAAACCTAAGAACTCTGTTGAGGGTACCCCGATGGAGCATTTGTCTCTTTTTAATTTGAGACCAGCCTCCCTGAACCTTAGGAGCACCTTAGTTAATTTGTCAGCTAGGTCTTTTTCTGATTTCCCTGCAATTAGGACGTCGTCAAAATATGGGCAGACCCCGGGGATCCCTTTAAGTGTCTTTTCCATGATTTCCTGGAAGATCCCCGGGGCTGCAGAGATGCCGAATTGGAGGCGGTTAATTTTGAATGCTCCCTTGTGGGTGACAATTGTTTGAGTCAAGGCGGTGTCAGGGGTGACAGGCAGCTGTAAATACGCCTGTGCCAAGTCTAACTTGGCAAATATGGCGCCTGACTTAATGGCCGCGAGGACGTCTTTGACAGCCGGGACCGGGTAGGCATGTGCATTTAATGCGAAGTTGAGGGTCGCTTTATAATCGGCGCATAATCTTATTTGGCCATTTGGCTTAACTGGGGTCACTATGGGTGTCTCCCACTCTGCCCCTTCTACTGGTTCGAGGACCCCTAAGTTTGTTAATCTGTCAAGCTCCGCTTCTATTTTTTCCCTCAAGGCGAAGGGAACCCTTCTTGCCTTGATTCTGACAGGCATTACATTCGGGTTCAGTTTAAGTGATACGGGCGGTCCCGTGTACTTCCCTAGCGAGCTGTCAAAGACGTCCGCGAATTGAAGGCAGACGGGTTCCAAGTTTGACAGCTGAATGGCGTTGACACCTGTCAACGCTATCCCTAGTGCCTCGAACCAGTCTAACCCTAGCAGGCTGATTCTGTTTTCTTGGGTCACAAGAATAGGGAGGGATCCTTTAAATTTCTTGAACTCTACGGGGACGGAAGCTTTTCCCCGGAGTTTAATGGGCGTTTTCTGGAAGTCGGCTAGGCGGAGTCTGGTGGGTCGAAGGGCGGGCCGTTTCCTACTTCGGTTACAAATGTCCCTGTAAGTTTGCCATGAGATGAGTGAGACGGAGGACCCAGAGTCCACTTCCATCTCACAGGGAATTCCCTGAATCAGAACATCCACCTTGACCTTGGGCTTAAGAGTGCTGTGAACTGTATGTTTCTCCGCCCTCCCCCTTACATTAAGCACTAGGGGTCTGGGACTGTGCCTGGCTCTGAGTGTGTGTGGGGTCATACCTTCGGCTGTCACCTCCAGATCATGCAGGTTTTCCCGGCTCCGGCTGCGGCACACGGCTTTGAGGTGACCTGTCTTCCCGCACCCATGGCATTTGGCACTGCGGAACCGGCACATCGCTCTCGGGTGGCTTCCGCCGCAGCTGGCACACTTTGCCTTGTTTGGCTGGAAGTTAGGGCCCCTCTGATTGTTGGCAGGCCCCCCTCTGTAGTTGCGTTGCAGCCTGAGTTTTTCGAACCGCCGCTGTACCGCATCTATGTCTGTGGGGCCGTCATCATCTTCGGAACCGCTGAACCCGCCGTCCTCCTGGTGCACGGACCCCCTGGGTCCGCTGTCAGGTGCACGTCGGTTGTCTCCGTGGCAGTCCTCATATGCAATGACTTCTCTCGCCACATCGGTCATCGTCATTTCAGGCTTGGCGATCAGCTTCTTCCTCAGCCGTTCGTCTTTGAGCCCTATGACGATCTGGTCCTGGATTCGGTCTTCTAAGTCCAGGAACCGGCACCGACGTGCGGCGTGTCTGACCCAGGTTATGAAGTCATTTGCTGGCTCGTCAGGAACCTGAAGTTTCTGTGCGAAGTTCACTCTCCAGTAGAGTTCTGACTTGATGGGCATGAAGTATTTGCTCAGCCCCTCGGTAAGGTCGGCGTAGGAGATAGTGGCGATCGGCTCAGGGGTGAAGATCCCCACAACGGCATCATAAACGGCGGGCCTGCTGAGCCAAAGGAGGGCGGCTGCCTTGGCCCGGTCGTCCGTAATCTTCTTGACTACCAGGTATCCTTCTACCTGGCCCAGATGAGATTCCCAGCCTTCTGGGTGGCGAGTATCGAATTCTCGAATGTGGCTGTGGTTCGTCAAGCTGTCTGTATTTGTGGGTGCCGCTGCTTGCGTTGAGTGGGAGTTCTGCTTTCCAGTGACTTTAGCAAGTGACCAGCTCGGCTAAGGGGAAAAATCTCTTCTCCCCTTAGGTAGTGACTTCAGCTAGGCAAGCAGGCATCCCACCTTCGTCGCCAGTGCTTTAGCTAATAAGCAGGCGAGACAGCAAGTTAACAGTTTAACTTTTTATTCTGAACCAGGCAAAGAACAAGAGAACAAGACATCTATTTATACTGACAGCTGCTGGCAGTTTGACCAATCAGGGGTGAGTCCGTTCCCGCGCCGTTTGTCTCCGCCAATCGGGGCCGTCCGGTTTTGACAGCTCGGAGCTGTCATCAGTAGCGCGTGTTGAGCTGTCAATCGCTGGTGCTTGCGCAGTTCCGCCCGGCAGCTTTTGACAGCTGTCAAAAGCTGCCGCGGTTTTACCTCAGCCCTGTTAACTTCTATTTAACTCAATGTGTGAATGCATAACAATAAGTAATACACAACATATAAAATGAGGACCCAGATTGTTGGGGGCAATATGTTGACATTGTAAACTGCTCAGAGAGTGCTGTAAAGCACCGTGGGATGGTATATAACTATAAGTGCTGTGTAGGGAACTACTAGTTCTTCCTTGTAATTAGAATGGATTTTGATTTGCAATATCTTGACTAAGACTGTAACTGTTTTAAGCATTTGCCTGTAAGTAGGAAACAATGAAAATTTATAGGTCATTTTTGGTCCTGGGATCTAATTGCAAAACTTTAGCAAACATAATTATTTCTACAAACATCCAAGATTGCTCTTCAGGTTAGAAAAAGCAAATACAAAGAAGAAATCAATGAAAAAATAGTTTAAAGTGCTCCTGAGTAAAAGCATGATTTACTGTGTCTTCTTGGCAATAAGCTGCTTATCCCCTTTTATTTATGGTGTACCAAAATAGTTTCTATCTCTCCTACTGAATTTTTAATAGCTGCACAAAAGAACAAATCCATGAAGATTTTGCTTAAAGTGGAAAAAAATGTCTTTCCAAATGATATCATGAAAAGTTATTTAAAAATTTAGCTGGCATCATGTTAACTGAAAAATGGATCTCTGTGAAACAAGAGAAAGAAGAAGGAGGAGGAGGAGGAGAATATTGTAATACAGAGTTTCCCAAATTTTTCAGCTTTGCAGACCAGCAACTGGGGGGAGAGAAATTGGTACCGCGCTTGCCCACTGCTCACACAAGTAGAGATGCACGCGTGCTTACCCACCACTTCTGTGGCTTGTTTCTGAAAGGCTCAAGGCCTGGTAGTGGCCCATGGCCCAATGGTTGGGCACCCATGTTGTAATAGGCAGAGCTGCCTGTCATAATTGCAGGCACTATATACCATCCACCACCATTACAGTTTCTAGTTTTTTCCCCTTGTTATTCCAACTCAGTGGAAGATGTTCAGTCTTTACTCAGTGACATAGGATTTGTTTTGAAGTTTTTAGTGAGGAGGTTTTAATACACTGTACATTTGGACTACTTTAAGCCTACTGTGGCCACTTTTTTTTAGATCAGGGATCCAGTAACACAGTTCTCTCTCTCTCTCTCTCTCTCTCTCTCTCTCTCTCTCTCTCTCTCTCTCTCTCTCTCTCTCTCTCTCTCTCTCTCTCTCTCTCTCTCTCTCTCTCTCATTATAGCATTCTGGTGAAATAAAAGTTCACAAAATGATTTTTTTTTCATATTACTTCTCTATAATATCTCTTACCACATTGTAATTTTAATAGCTGGACAAAACTGCTGTTACAGGATGAATTCATATTTACATTGGCTTTCATATTAAACTAGAATAAAAACATCCCAATAACATTCTGATAAGTACTGCAGAGAATCTAATTAAATAACTGGAGCAAATATTGGATTTTCAACAAAAGACTAAATCTGCCTCTGATTCAAGCAATGAATCCTGGGGTGGTAACCCAAAATCCAGCTATGGCTACTTGAAGTGAGTATACAGCTAAGATTTGCTATTTCCAAAACATTGAAAAGTATCCTAACAGTGATTCCAGGGCTATGGGGATGAACACCTATTGTATTTATCAGAACTCCCTCATAAATCTGTTTCTGGTGGGATAAGCATGAAAGTTACAAATCTCTAGTGTACGTTTCCACATGCTTGCTTCCAACTACTTGCTCTTCTTTGTTTAAAAAGGATTCACTTTGGAGTTAATCTAACTGTAGGGAAATCATAAAGCTGCTTTATGAACATCTGAGGAAGAAAATAAAATGCAAAAGAAAAAGAAAGGCTAAAATACTTCAAGGGCTCAGAAGCTAAATTTCTAAAGCCCCAGAGGAATTTTTGTTTTAATCAATGGAATATTATTGTCTTAGATGTTTTATTTTAAACCTGCTTGAGAAAAACAATATAGGAATGTACTTAGAAGGGAAAGCAGGTAATATTTCTACAATCAGGAAATTAACGTTTGAAGTATTTTTCTTTGAACACACACACACACACACACACACACACACACACACACACACACACACACACACACACACATATATATATATATATATATATATATATATATATATATATATATATATATATATATATATATATATATATATTGTTCTGGCATACATAGTGTTGTGTACATAGTTATGGGAGTGGTTTCCCTGCGGTGGGAAAACCTAGTGCAATCATTGGCTGTTACTTCCCGGCGGGAGATTCTGAGCCAGGGATTGGTTATGTTTGAATGGAACCTAGTATGTAAGGTAGGGTTCAACGGCTGCTAGCCAGTTGACCCATGTGAGTTCGAATAAACGTTTCCATCGCTGTCTCCACTCGTCATTCCGGACTTAACAGTGGCGACGAGGGTGGGATTGACAGCAGAACAGCGAAAGGACCGTGGAAAGCCGACAGAGCGAAAAGCGGGAAATTTGAATCACAGTCAACCGAGCAGCGAGCGAACTGAGCCTAAAGAATGGCGCAAGTTGGTTCCCTGAAGGAATTTGACCCTAACTACCCTGAAGACTGGGAAGAATATGTTGGTCAAGTCGAGGGGTACATGCTGGTCAACGGGATCACGGAGGACAGGAAGAAGGCGGCGGCTCTCCTAACCATCAGCGGCACTCCGGTTTACCGGGTGGCCGTCGGCCTGTGCCAACCCCTGCCGGTCTCCAGCGTATCGTACGCCGACCTGTTGGCTAAGTTGAGGTTCGGAAAGTTGGCGCCGAGACCACCACGAGCCGAAGGACCCGACCAGAGCAGAAGACAACAACCCCCAGCGCTCCAACGACCCCAGAGGGACAACCCAACCAGACCTCGTGACCCAGAGACGCGGTGCGGAAGCTGCGGGGGAAATCACCAACGATCGACGTGCCGATTCAGAAACGCCAAATGCCGGGGGTGCGGAAAAACGGGCCACATCCAGGCCATCTGCCGAAGCCGACCGCGCAACAACCGCCTCCACGAGCTCGATGCTTGGGCCTCAGGTGACGTAACCCCCGAACGGAGTGGCGGAGAGACCCCTAGGCCTAAGGCACGCACTTCCAACCCGGGGGCTGGGGTGGGGGTCAACTACGTGGGAAGCCCTAGATTTAAACACACCCCCAGAATTAACCATATTTTGAGGCCTAAATTAAGAATAGAAGTCCAACTGCAAGGCATTCCTTGCAAGATGGAAGTGGACTCCGGGGCCTCGGTATCTATAATTTCTAGGGACACCCTTAGGTATATAGTAAACAGGAGCGGCCAGAGAATTCCCCTTAAACCCACCAATTTACAATTAGCCAACTTCCAGAAATCACCTATAGAATTAGTTGGAGAGGCTACCATTAAGGTTAAATACAAAGGGTTTAGTGGATTATTAACTGTTCTAGTCACTGAGGGCCAGAGAACTAGCCTTGTAGGCCTTAATTGGTTCTCGGCCCTGGGCATCTGGGTGGGGGGAATTAACACCATTGAGAATAAAACACTAAAATCTGTCTGCGATAACTTCGCAGACGTATTTGACGGGTCGTTAGGGAGGTACAAGGGACCCCCCATTAATTTTAATTTAGACCCCGCAGTCAGGCCCATTAGGCTTAAGGCCCGGAGGGTGCCTTTCGCCCTTAAACAGAAAATCGAGGCCGAACTAGATAAGCTAGTGGGCCAGGGCGTTTTAGAACCTGTAGAAGGGGGCCTGTGGGAGACACCGATCGTCACACCCCTGAAACCAAACGGGGATGTGAGGATCTGTGCCGACTATAAGACCACCCTGAACCTCGCCATGAAAAAGCATGCTTACCCGGTCCCGACAGTGAAGCAGGTCCTCGCGACGATCCAGGACGGCGCCATTTTCGCCAAGCTCGACTTGGCGCAGGCGTATTTGCAACTTACTGTGTCTAAGGAAGCCGCCGAGGCTCAAACGATAGTTACCCACAAGGGGGCGTTCCGCGTTCACAGACTTCAGTTCGGGATAGCTGCAGCTCCTGGCATCTTCCAGGAGGTGATGGAGAGGACCTTGAAGGGCATTCCAGGTGTATGCCCTTACTTCAACGATGTCCTCATCACTGGGAAAACTGAGGACATCCTAGCTGAGAGGCTAGAAAAGGTATTGGGGAAGTTTAGGGAGGCAGGTTTGAAATTAAAAAAAGATAAGTGCTGCATAGGGGTAAAATCAACAGAATTCTTAGGGTTTAGAATT
Source organism: Vipera ursinii (assembly GCF_947247035.1). Taxonomy (NCBI): domain Eukaryota; kingdom Metazoa; phylum Chordata; class Lepidosauria; order Squamata; family Viperidae; genus Vipera; species Vipera ursinii. Next base: position 251,408,897 of record NC_139513.1, read on the forward strand.
GATGCACTAGGCATCCACCCTACAGAGGGAAAAATTCGGGCAATAAAATTAGCCCCAGAACCCAAGAACAAGGCGGAATTACAAGCTTTTCTAGGCTTAATTAATTTTTATCACACATTTCTGCCTCACAAAGCAGCTATCGCTGAACCCCTCCATAGACTTTTAGACAGAAAGACCCCCTGGCAGTGGCAACAGAAACACAGGACCAGTTTTCAAACACTAAAGGACATACTGTCTAGCAATTCTACAGTCACCCACTTTATAGAAAACAAACCCATATTCTTAGCATGTGATGCTTCCCCTTACGGAGTGGGATCGGTCATAAGCCACATGGATGAGCAGGGCCAACAGAGGCCTATAGCATATTACTCCAGGACCTTAACAAAGGCGGAACGGAATTAACCACAGATTGACAGGGAAGCATTGGCCATCGTGGCAGGCGTAAAAAAGTTCCACGATTACCTGTATGGTAGGGACTTTACCATTTACACTGACCACAAACCCCTGCTAGGGTTATTCACTACCGATAGACAGACACCACAAATAATGTCACCCAGGATGCTCAGATGGTCAATTTTCCTTTCTGCATACACATTCTCAATTAAACACAGGCCGGGCAAAGAGATGGGGCACGCTGATGCCCTCAGCAGGTTACCTCTAGAGGATACAGGTACAGACCCCGCACCTGTGGGACAAATCACGTCCCTACAAGAACTCTCGGAGTGCCCTCTGACTGCCAGGGACATTGCAGCAGCTACCAGAAAAGATTCCATACTCAGCAGAATTGCAGCGTGGGTACAAGGTGGGTGGCCTAGCAAAAACCCTGACCCTAAGTTCACACCGTATGTTAGAAGGAAGGACGAATTGTCATCACATTTAGGATGCATCTTGTGGGGCAACAGGGTTGTTATACCAGAGAGTCATAGAAACACAGTGATTGGGGAATTACACGAAGGGCACCCTGGAATTGTGCGTATGAAGGCCCTAGCTAGAAGCCACGTATGGTGGCCAGGGTTAGACACAGCCATAGAGGACAAAGTAGCTGGGTGCTACCTGTGTCAGAGATCTAGACCAGAGCAAGCACACACAATGGTACACAAATGGGAAGAGGCCAGGAACCCGTGGTCTAGGATCCATATTGACTTCGCTGGCCCATTCCAAGGCCTCACATTCCTAGTAGTAGTGGATAGCTACTCCCGGTGGTTGGAAGTCGTGCCCGTTAAGTCCATGATGTCAGCCAAAACCATACAGGTCTCACGGGGACTCTTTGCCACTCATGGGTTACCTGACGTAATTGTTTCTGACAACGGGCCCCAATTCACATCTAATGAATTTCAGGACTTCCTCAAGGCCAACTGGATTAGGCACGCGACTTCAGCACCCTTCCACCCCTCCTCCAACGGCTTGGCAGAACGGAACGTCAGAACAACCAAGGACGCCCTCAGACGAATCATCCACGGCGACTGGCATCAGAGACTGGCTCAGTTCCTGCTGGCCCAACACACTACACCGTGTGCGGCCACAGGGAAGAGCCCTGCGGAAATGAGGTGGGGCAGGCGATTGATAACAAAATTGGACAGACTGCACCCTGACAGACTACCTGCAGAACATGACCCGGTTACCCCAACCAGGTCTCTGAACATTGGGGACATGGTGTGGGCTAGAAATTATGGACAAGGGGACAAATGGGCACAAGGGGTCGTGATTGATAAAACCGGTCCTTTATCTTATTTAATTGAGGGGGAAGGGAATCACCTGATTAGGAGACACATCGATCAGTTAAGGAAAAGGGCCCCTGAAGGTGTACAAGCCAACAAAGAGAGGGAAAACACGACAACTGACAATGCACTTTCCCCAGCCAAAGGTAACAAAGCACCAGGGGGTAAAGGGAGGAGAATACAATTCAGGTCAATTGAAGCAACCCCCCAGGATTGTAACGCAAGGATAGAAATAGCGCCCCCTGACAGCCCACCTGAGTCATCCAGTCAACCCAATATACCCCAACAACAACAATCACAACAACAGCCCAATACGGAAGCACCACCAGAACCGCCCACACAAACAACAGGGTCAGAGGAGGTAGTCAACGGCGGTATTGAAGGATCCCCAGCAGTTAGTACGGCCAGCCGATATCCAGCCAGGCAACATAAACCCCCTAGCTATCTGAAGGATTATGTCAAATAGTAAATCTCATCCAGGGGGGAAGGGGTGTTGTGTACATAGTTATGGGAGTGGTTTCCCTGCGGCGGGAAAACCTAGTGCAATCATTGGCTGTTACTTCCCGGCGGGAGATTCTGAGCCGGGGATTGGTTATGTTTGAATGGAACCTAGTATATAAGGTAGGGTTCAATGGCTGCTAGCCAGTTGACCCATGTGAGTTCAAATAAACGTTTCCTTGTTAGACATCGCTGTCTCCGCTCGTCATTCCGGACTTAACACATAGACTCCTACATATGGAAAGAAGTATCTGATGTTAAAGCACAGGTTCTTTATGGAATTCAGTTTCTGCTGAATTCCTGGGGGTGGGGGGGGGGCAGCCATCCCAAATTCCAATACAGCCAAAGAGCATTGACAGTTGTAGATTGACAGTTGTAGATTGTCTGTCAGTATAGTTCAGGATGAGGAACTTTAGATCTTCCATATACCACAGTTGGTGTTGCAGTGGCTTAGCAGTTAAGACACTGGGCTTATGGGCTGGAAAGCCAGCAGCCCAGGTTCCAGACCTGAACACCACATGATTGGATGAGCTCCCGTTCTTGCCCAGCTCCTACCAATCTAGCTGTTCAGAAGCATGGAAACACAACTAGGTAAACAGGTACCACTTCAGCATTCCGTGATATCATGCTGGCCACATGACTGTCTTTGGACAATGCTGGCTCAGGGGCCTTGAGATGCAAATGAGCATTGCCCCCTAAGTTGCTACAGAGTAAAATCTACAGGAACTCATTTTTTTCACCTTTACATGTCACAGTATCCATACCATATGGAAATCTGCTTTGCAATTTGTTAGAATTTTTTTTCCCATGCAAGGAAGTCTTTCCATGCTCAGGATGCTTGTAGATTTTTTTTCCCTAATTTTTGTAAGTGGAGTTTTGAACTAATGTTGCTGAATGTATCAGAAGATGCTGTTATGGCTATGCTTTCTGTTATAATTCTGGCCAGAGGCCTTCCACTTTTTGGAGAATGGTCCAGGAAGTATAGGTGCTAGGAGGTGATGGATAGCTCTGGATACAACTATTACAGGTTGATAAAACTGATCTACACTATCCATTAGGAAAGTTGTATTCAAATACCAATAATGGGTGGCATCAAAAAGTCAAAAGAGTTAGGAAGGAGTTGAGGCACAGCAGTTTCAAGATATATCTTTTGCAAGCTGCAATCTTTTCAGTGGTAAAGTTCCTTTTCTTCTCTCATTTTATTTTGTGATGAACAAAAATGTCTGCTGTCCAAAATAAAATTAACATACGGTATGTCATATTGCAGGATTGTTTAGAATGCTTTTCATTTCTTTCCCTTTGCTTCTCTAATTTGGCTTTCCCTGACAAGGATAAGTGGTCCCGGAGTGGCACATGCTTTGCATATTTATTTTTCCACATTACGGCAACTAGTAACATAAACACAGAATCTACTGCACTAAGCATGCAGAAAAAGCAGAAATGCCCCACAAACTCACATTTAAATAATGAAGCCTTCTATTATCAGAATTAGAAGGTCCAAATTAATCTTTTACTGCTGTACGATTTTGTTCTCTGTCTTTAGTTTCACTCTGTCTTTCTCTCTTTTACATGCACACACACAGAGACACACACAGAGAGAGAGAGAGAGAGAGAGAGAGAGAGAGAGAGAGAGAAGGAAGGAAGGAAGGAAGAAAGAAAGAAAGAAAGAAAGAAAGAAAGAAAGAAAGAAAGAAAGAAAGAAAGAAAGAAAGAAAGAAAGAAAGAAAGAAAGAGAGTATGTGTTTTTCACTATGTGATGACATTCTTGTAGCTTATTGCCCTTAGGTAACTAAAGAGGAGACACCAAGAAAATAGAGAAATAGAGTGAAAATGTGTGGAAGAAGAAACAGAATTAGCTGAGGAGTTGATATCTTTTTACCTTTTAGGCTGACATGTAGTGGAGAGGGGTAGAGATGAATGACAGATGCAGAGATGAGGATATATCTTAATAGGCTTGCAATTTCTTACAGAAGAATAAGAAAGAGAAAAAACAGGTATACAAATATGGATAATAGTATTGGTCTGTTCCAAAATATGGATCAAATGGCTGGAATATACAATTTCAAACAGATACAGTAAAAAATATACATGCTTCTTATAAAATAATCATATGATTGAATCAGAAAGCAAAATTAGGAATTATAAAAATCTTGGCAGAATGAAAGTTTTTATTGTTCATCTGAAGCATAATATAGGATCTAAACTAACTTGCTGAAGGAGAGAGTTCTGTAGCAACATCAGCTAAAATGCTATTCATGCTTTCCCACTCTCACATCTCTTCCCCTATATTGGTGGAAAGTCTGCAAAGAGTACATGTGTTTAGTGTATGGAGGTTGGTATAACTGGAATCTCTGCTCTCGTGTTTCCATATATATGAAAAAGAAGATGCTCATAGCTAAATCATGAATTAATTAATTAATTAATTAAATTTATTGGCTGCCCACCTTACAACAGAGTAACTCTGTTGGCAGCTTTCAATATTAAAAGATAAAATTATACCAAGCCTATAGACAATACCAACAGAACATTATAAAAATACAAATACTCAATCCTAACTAAAATATGGGGGGGAGGGAGTAGGATGAGCAGAGGGAGAAGTGGAATCTGTTCTTAATCTCTCAACCACTCCCAATATGAAGGCCCTCTCCCCATTGGAGTCTCAAGTCAACTGGCAGAACATGTCTTTAAGCCCTTATGGAAGGTCAGGAAGGCTGCAACCGACCTCACTCCCGGGGGGCAAGATATTCCAAAGGGCAGAACAAATGGCAGAGAAGGCTGTTCTCTCCTAGGTGCTGCCAGCCAGAATATCCTGGTCAATGGGACTGGCAGCATGAGTGAGACAGGCCTATCCCAGTGGGATGAGACAGTCCTTCAAGTAGCCTGCGCCCATACCATGTGGGGCTTTAAAGATACTGTATATAGAGAAAACACTATTAATCTTGTGATAATTCATCACTATATGCATGTAATTTATATGAAGAGCTACATACAGCCAGGTTTACTATAGGTAAAGGTAAAGGTTCCCCCGCACATGTGTGCTAGTCGTTTCCGACTCTAGGGGCCGGTGCTCATCTCCGTTTCAAAGCCAAAGAGCCAGCGCTTGTCCGAGGACGTCTCCGTGGTCATGTGGCCGGCATGACTAGACGCCAAAGGCGCACGGAACGCTGTTACCTTCCCACCGTAGTGGTCCCTATTTTTCTACTTGCATTTTTTACGTGCTTTCGAACTGCTAGGTTGGCAGAAGCTGGGACGAGTAACAGGCGCTCACTCTGTTACGCGGCACTCGGGATTCGACCCGCCAAACTGCCGACCTTCTGATCGACAAGCTCAGCGTCCTAACCCACTGAGCCACCGCGTCCCTACTGAGCCACCGCGTCCCTACAGGTTTACTATATCTCAGTACAAAAATTTCTGGTGTGTAGTAAAAATGAATGATAATATTATAAGTCTGAATAGAGACTTAAATAGGCAGCTCTTAAGTAAGACAGCCTTGTGACATAAAGGGCTTTGTAGGAGATAAACTACCCTTTCAATTGCACCTGCAAGTTTGGTGGAGGGACAACACAGCTTAAAAAACAATACTGTCACAATAGTGGTGGGATTCAGCTGGCTCACACCGGTTTGGCGTAACTGATACCTAATTTTTTTGTTGAGTTTGGTGAACTGGTTATGATAAATCTGTGTTTTCCAGAACATGTCTGGCTTTCATTCAACTGCCTTCCAGGTGGGGGAAACCGCCCCCAAAGTCCAAGAGAGGAGCACCTTTGATCACGTGACTCAGGAGAAAACTAGTGGGTTAGGACATTAAATGCACAAAATATTAAATCTCATGATTTGTGATTAATATAATTCCCAAAGAATAGTAATTGTAAAATATTAAAATAAAATTTTTATATATATATATATATATATATATATATATATATATATATATATATATATATATGTAGATCTAGAGTCTCGGGTTTCTTCCCGCGTTCCTTTCATCTTCAGAAAGTTGTGGCGACGTTTCGACGAAATCCCATCCGTCATCATCAGGCCGGAGTGTTCCTCCTGCTGCTTCCAGGAGCAATGCGTGGTCTGGCTGTTCCTTTCCTTCCAACTGCCGGTGGGGCTGTGTTCTGACTGGGTGGAGGCGTGGCTGCTTTCTGATTGGGTGGGGGTGTCCTCCGATTGGGTGGAGGCGTGGTTGTCTTCTGATTGAGTGGAGGCGTGGCTGTCTTCTGATTGGGTGGATGCGTGGTTGTCTTCTGATTGGTTGGAGGCGTGGCTGTCTTCTGATTGGGTGGGGTGTGTTCTGAATGGGTGGGGTTTTTTGTTGTGTTGTAATATCCTGAGTGTTGTGATTTGGTGTCCTGAGGAGTGGGCTGTGTAGTGGCCTCCAGAGCTTTGGTTTGGCTCCGAGTTCGAGGACCTGCTATGTATCTCTGGTATGGGTCAGTCAGGTTCGTGTGTGCGTTCTTCTGCTTGGGTGATGGCACTTTTGCTTGACTTGTTCTGTCTTCTGTGTGGGGGAGTTTTTGTTCTGGGTGTGGATGAGTCTTGCTGGGGCTGGTGGCATTTGGGGTTGTTTGTTGGTTTTTTAAATCCTTGTTTGCTGAAATTCGTTTCTCTATCAATGCTGGTTTCCAAATGTCATGTAGGCGGGAGGTGTCGTCTCGCTTGTTCATACTGTCTGGGTGTTTTTCTATTTCAATGGCTTCTCTGATTATTCTGCTATTGAGATGTTCTATTTTGGCAATTGTTTTTGTACCTTCAAAATTGATGTTGTGTCCCGTAGTGTTTATGTGTTGTACTAGTGAAGATGTGTGATCTTTCTTCTGTACTGAGTTCTTATGTTCTTCTACACGTACCTCTATTCTTCTGTTAGTCTGTCCGATGTATGTTGCTGGACAGGAGGCGCATGGGATTTGGTATATGCCCTGGTTTTCCAGTTCTATTTTGTCTTTGGGATTTCTCAGGATGGTTGATATCTTTCTGTCAGTGTTAAATGCGGTTTTGATGTTATGTTTGCGTAGTACTTTACTGATTTTGTCGGTTGTTCCTTTTATGTAGGGCAAGATGGCTCGTCCGTTGTTCTGTTCTTCTTCTTGGATGTTTTTCTGTTTCGGAGTCCCCTGCTGAATCATATTGGTGATTTTGTTTTTTTGGAACTTGTTTGCTGTCAATATGTCTGTCAGGGTGTGTAGTTCTGTTTGTATATGTGTTTTATCTGCAAGGCGTCTGGTTCTTGTTATTAGTGTTTTGGCTACTGAATTTATTTGTGCTGGGTGATGATGTGATTGCGCATTGAGGTAACGGTTGGTGTGCGTTTTCTTTCGGTAGACTGTGTGTCCTAGGGTGCCGTTTTGTTTTTTGTATATAAGTACATCCAGGAAAGGTAACTGGTTGTTTGTTTCAATCTCCATGGTGAATTTTATTTTGGGATGTAGGCTGTTCAGGTGTGTTAGGAAGTTTTCTAGCTCCTTTCTTCCGTGGGGCCAGATCACGAAGGTGTCATCCACATATCTGAGCCACAGTTTTGGTTTGTTTGTAGTCTTTTCCAGAGCGTTAGTTTCAAATTCTTCCATGAAAAGGTTGGCGATAACTGGTGATAGAGGGGATCCCATTGGTGCGCCTTCTATTTGTTTGTATCTCTGGCCTCTGTGTATGAAGTATGTGTTTGATAAGCAGTGTTCTGCTAGTTCTATAATATGGTTTGGTGGTTGGTATTTGCTTCTTATTGTTGATAGAGCTTCTTGGACTGGCACCTGGGTGAATAGTGATACCACATCGAAGCTGACTAGCAAGTCTTTTTGGTCTATCTGTAGATTTTTCACTAATTCTATAAAGTGGTATGAGTTTTGGACATATGAAGCTGCCATTTCTGCTTGAGGTTGTAGTTGTTTTGCTAGGTATTTAGCTAAGTTTTGTAGTGGTGAGCCTATAGAACTTACTATGGGTCTTAGTGGGATTCCATCTTTGTGTATTTTGGGGAGGCCATATAGTTTTGGGCATCTGGATGACTTCTCCCTGGGAATGATTGTTTGTTGGATTTCTTGGCTTATAGAAGTTGATTTTATCTTTTTCTTGGTGGTCTTTTCTAGATGGGATGGGATTTCGTCGAAACGTCGCCACAACTTTCTGAAGATGAAAGGAACGCGGGAAGAAACCCGAGACTCTAGATCTACACATACAGACACCCGCGAGAATCTACGAAAACATATATATATATATATATATATATATATATATATATATATATATATATATATATATATATATATATATATATATATATATATATATATATATGTTAACTCTTTAGATTACCTTGCTAGGCCCCAAACATGGGGCAAATCTTTATTTCCTGTTTTCAGCCTATCTTGAAGGCTATCGAACAGGCAGTAGTCACACCGGACAATTCCTATATTTGTGTAAATTACTAACAAAGAATTAAAGGGAAACTGAGATGCATTTCTGACTTATTAGTCATCATCAGTCAGCCATACCCTTCTGAGATTCGAACCATGGGCTGATTGCATATGAGGCAGTGTTATTTGCCTATCATATCTTCCCTTGTAGAAAAAAAGCTAACAGAGCGAGAGAGACCTTGTGGCTTAGAGGCAAATAACACATATCTTCCCTTGTAGAAAAAAAGCTAACAGAGCGAGAGAGACCTTGTGGCTTAGAGGCAAATAACACTGCCTCATATGCAATCAGCCCATGGTTCGAATCTCAGAAGGGTATGGCTGACTGATGACGACTAATAAGTCAGAAATGCATCTCAGTTTCCCTTTAATTCTTTGTTAGTAATTTACACACACACACATATATATATATATATATATATATATATATATATATATATATATATATATATATATATATATATATATATATATATAAAGGGATGCAGTGGTTCAGTGGGTTAGGATGCTGAGCTTGTCGATCAGAAGGTTGGCAGTTTGGCGGGTCGAATCCCGAGTGCCGCGTAACAGAGTGAGCGCCTATTACTCATCCCAGCTTCTGCCAACCTAGCAGTTTGAAAGCATGTAAAAATGCAAGTAGAAAAATAGGGACCACTATGGTAGGAAGGTAACAGCGTTCCGTGCACCTTTGGCACCTAGTCATGCCAGCCACATGACCACGGAGACGTCCTCGGACAAGCGCTGGCTCTTTGGCTTTGAAACGGAGAAGAGCACCGGCCCTTAGAGTTGAAAACGACTAGCACGCATGTGCGGGGGAGCCTTTACTTTTACCTTTGTGCGTAAGGTAAAAGTAATTTTTGCAGGTCATGGCTGCAAAAATCTGGATGATCACAATATAGCAGGAACTCAAGCTCTGTGGGTCACTTTGATGCTACCTACTGGTCACCTAATTTTTGCAGGCCAGGTGTGGTAGCCAAGGCACAACCAGATTAAGTCAGGGGAGAAAGAGGAAGAAAGGGCAAATTTCCGATATGAAAATTTCCTTTCGGAAAACATCATATGGAAAGTAGAAAATGAGGAAGACCAGATGCACACTGGAGATAATCCCAGTTGAGAACAATGACTCTGGAAATAAGGAAGCAAAGAAGCCAATGAACTGTACCCTATGGATTGGTTTGACATAGCGACCCAGGTATTTGTTTTCAAAGTTTAATTATTTCATTTCACTTCGGTTCATGACTGCACACGCTTTCTGCTTTGTTTAGACTCATTTTTCAGTGACTATAATAATGTTCTATATATGAGACGTCTTTTTTTGAAAGTGTGTTTTGTGACACATGACTGAAAATAATTCTCAGCCTAATTCCCACACACTTGAATAACTCTCCCCTATGACCTGACACATCTACAGCTATAAACACATGGCACTTTATACTGCCAATTGACCAGAATTATTTCAAAACCTGAATCCCAGGCTGACCAAAGTTTTAAAAAGGTTTTTTTTATATATATATAATACTCAGTCACTAAGAAACGGCCACAAGAGAGGCTTCTCTCTCTTCTATTAAAAACATTCAAATTGATGTTTCTTCCAAGCTAGCTGGTTTGGGAAATATATTTCTTACCTTTATGACCATATATATAATTTCAGCAGAGCTGTTACTGTCACACATACTCATGGTCATATTTGCTGCATAATAGAAACAAACTGTATTTAGTAATTTTGTAGCAATTTCTGCAAGAAAAGGATGATCGTGACGAATTCACCTGGGAAAAGATGTTGCCCTAGCACATTTTACCTGCTCCAACTTGGCATGCATTACCAAGAAGACTGTGTGTGTCTCTGTGTTTTCGGAGGTTGTTCTTTCAAAAATTATAGCCACATAGGCTTCGAGTATAGTCCCAACTGTAATCCCAGAGCAGGGGCAGCCGAGTAGCTATTGACATCTGAGAAAATCCAGTGGCTTTTAGAAGTGCTGTCCTGCAGATAACTGGCTGTGAAACTCTGCTGGTTAGGAAGGGTACCAGAGATCAGATGGAAGTGCTGCTACTGGTACTCCTTGTTACATAGTGACTTCCTTACACATGATGCTTAATGGTGGGGTCAGGCTGGCAGTGAAATTCCCCAAAGTTATGGTTGTGTAGAACTGCCTTCCTTACATTCAAACCAGAGGTGGTTTAGGCCAACTCATGGCTACCTTGGCACCCATGAACCTGACTATAGAAGGCCTATATTGCAGTGGAGGTCAAACATTGGAGCTGGCTTTAATTTTGGGACAGTTTTAATATGAGCTGGAGTTGGGATATATCCCTCGTTATGGTCAGGTCATTCTTTGTTAACCTTGTAGCTATTTGTTGATGCAGGAAAGGAGGACCCATTTGATCAGTGTACCCTGGGTACCAGACAGATCCTGTTTAATTTCCAAAGCAAATTGTGGGTTATTCCTGAGCTCTGAAGCATAGCTTCTCCGAAACTTTTGTCACTGCCTTGAATTAAGTAGTGATTATAGCCTTGGATCAGATCATGTATGTAATCCTAGAGAGCCCTTTTTTCATTCCCTTTCAAGATATGTGCTTTAAGGAGCAGGCAGGACAGCAAAGTTAAGCAAACTTAACTTTATTAGGAACCAGGCAAACAAACAGAAGAACATTGCTTTTATTTATACTAGCAGCTGTCAAACGTCTGGCCAATCAGGGCTGTGCCGGTTTCCCGCTCTGTTCGCTTCCGCCAATCGGAGTCGGCTGGTTTTGACAGCTCGGAGCTGTCATCTGGTGGCGCGTGCGCTGTTGCCGGGTGATTTTGACAGCCGAGAGCTGTCAGTCGTTTGGCGCCTGCGTAGTTCTGTCCGGCAGCTTTTGACAGCTGTCAAAAGCTGCCGCGGCTTTACCTCAGCCCTGTTGGTTCTTATACATTAAGAATGTTTAACGTTATTTAACATGTAAATACATAACACCCCTTACCCCTCCCTCTGATTGAGTTGACGTTTTCCCAACTGTTTCTTTTTTGGGGTTGCCCCATTCGAAGTCTTCCAAGTAGGCAGGGGGTCTTTTTATTTTTTCGGAGCATCGGGGGGGTGTCTCTACTAGTCGTTCATTTCCCCCAGGTGTATTGGAATCTGGCTCGGGGGGCAGGGGGTTTGGCTCCGTCGTTTCAGAGTTCCTTTGTGGGAGGAAGTCGTTTTGTGCGGGGTTTTGCTGTGGTGTCATTTGTTCGGGGGTTTTTTGGTGTGGCAGTGTTTGTGGAGGGGGTTCTGATCACATTTCGTAGTTCCCCCTTTCCCCCATATTTTGTGGGCTGCGTTGCCGTAACTGGTCAATGTGTCTGCGGAGGTGTGTGTTGTTTCCGGTGTCAACGATGTATGATAGGGGACCTGTCTGTTCTATGATGACCCCCTGTGTCCACTTATTGCCGCCTCCATAGTTCCTGGCCCAGACGGCTTGCCCGGTGCTGAGAGTCCTGTACCGGAGGGGAAGTTCTGGGTCTGGTGGGGTTCTATCTGGATGTAAACGGTCCAATCTGGTCGTTACTTGTTTGCCCCAGCGGAGTTCTGCTGGAGACTTCCCAGTAGTCGTGCAGGAGGTGGTGTGTTGCGCTAATATGAATTGAGCAAGTCTGCGGTGCCAATTGCCGGTGATGATTTTCCGCAGTGCCTCTTTGGTTGATTTCACCATCACCTCAGCCAAGCCGTTCATCGAGGGGTGAAACGGAGCCGTGGTGGTGTGCCTAATAGAGTTCGCCGTTGTGAAACTCTGGAATTCGTGGGAAGTAAATTGGGGGCCGTTATCGGAGACTAATACATCTGGAAGCCCATGTGTGGCAAACAACCCCCTTAAAACTTGTATTGTGGCTGCAGAGGTTGTGCTTGTGACTGGGGCCACCTCTAACCACTTAGAATAACTATCTACGACTATTAGGAATGTTTGTCCCTGGAATGGACCCGCAAAGTCTATGTGTATGCGTGACCAGGGCGTTTTTGTTGTTTCCCATCTGTGTATGGGAGCTTGGGGCTGAGCTGCTCTGACCAGTTGGCAGGGGTAACACCCAGCTGCATGTGTTTCTATTTGCTTGTCGAGCCCGGGCCACCAGACGTAGCTTCTGGCTAAAGCTTTCATTTTGACAGTTCCCGGGTGACCTTCGTGGAGGCTTTCTAGGACTTTTAATCTGTGCTTTTCAGGTATTATTACCCTGCTGCCCCATAATAAGCATCCCTGGTGGGAGGATAATTCTTTTTGTTTTAGACAGTAAGGTTGGAATTCTGGGTCTGGGGGTGTGGTTTGCCACCATGAAGTGACGTAGCCTAAAACTCTGCCCAGGATTTTGTCCGCAGCTGTGGCTGCTGAAATGTCCCTTACTGATAAAGGGCATTCTGGCAGTTCGGATATAGCTAGGATTCTTCCAGCTGGTGCGGGGTCTGGGTCAATCACTGGTAGGGGCAGTCTGCTAAGCCCATCTGCATGACCCATGCTTTTCCCTGGTTTGTATTCTAACGTGAAAGAATAGGCTGACAAGAAGGTGGACCATCTGAGGATGCGGGGAGATAATATTTGGGGCGTTTGTTTATTTACTGTGAAAATCCCTAACAGGGGCTTATGATCCGTAAAAATAGTAAATTGGCGACCATAGAGGTAGTCGTGAAACTTTTTCACGCTGGCCTCTTTATCTATTTGAGCGTAATTGCGCTCAGGTTTTGACAGCGTTCTGGAATAGAACGCTATAGGGGTTTGGGTTCCTTCCCTGGTTAAGTGGCTTAGGACCGCTCCTATGCCGTAGGGAGAGGCATCACATGCCAAACATAGGGGTAGCTGTTCGTTGAACAGTGCCACCGTGGCGTTGCTGGTCAATAAGTTTTTTAGAAGTCTGAAACTTTCGTCGTGCTGTGGGGACCAAGACCAGGGTTTGCCTTTGTCTAAAAGCCTATGGAGGGGTTCTGCAATTGAGGCTTTGTGTGGCAGGAAGGTATGGTAGAAATTAACTAACCCCAGAAAGGCTTGCAGTTCCTGCTTATTCTTGGGGATAGGTGCTGTTTTGATGGCTTTTATCTTAGACTCAGTGGGGTGAATCCCTTTTGCATCAATTTTGAACCCTAGGAATTCCGCTGAGGGTACCCCTATGGAGCATTTGTCTCGCCTTAATTTGAGCCCTGCTGTTCTGAACCTAAGGAGCATGTTTGTCAGCTTGGTTGCTAAGTCCCTTTCCGATTCCCCTGCAATTAGAATGTCGTCAAAATATGGGCAGACCCCAGGGATTTCTTTTAATGTTTTTTCCATGATTTCTTGAAAAATCCCTGGGGCTGCAGAGATGCCGAATTGAAGGTGGTTAATTTTGAATGCTCCCTTGTGCGTGACAATTGTCTGTGCTAGGGCAGTGTCAGGGGTGACAGGCAGCTGTAAGTATGCCTGCGCCAAGTCTAATTTAGCGAAAATGGCGCCTGACTTAATGGCCGCGAGGATGTCTTTGACAGCCGGGACCGGGTAAGCATGGGCGTTTAATGCGCGGTTCAGGGTCGCTTTATAATCAGCGCATAGTCTGATTTGGCCATTGGGCTTGATTGGGGTCACTATGGGTGTTTCCCATTCGGCCCCTTCAACTGGTTCTAAAACTCCCAAAGTGACTAGCCGGTCTAGTTCTTTTTCTATTTTTTCTCTCAACGCGAAGGGGACTCTCCTAGCCTTGATTCTTATGGGCATTACATTAGGGTTCAGTTTTAATGACACCGGGGGTCCTGTATATTTCCCAATCGAGCTGTCAAAAACGTCCGCGAATTGAAGGCAGACGGAGTCTAAGTTTGACAGCTGAGTGGCGTTGATGCCTGTAAGTGCTATCCCTAGTGCCTCAAACCAGTCCAGCACTAGCAGGCTGGTCCTGTTTTCTTGGGTGACTAGTATAGTAAGGGGTCCCTTAAATTGTCTAAACTCTGTTGGGACTGAGGCTTTTCCCCTGAGCTTAATGGGCTTTTTTTGAAAATCCACTAGGCGGAGTTTAGTGGGACGTAAGGCAGCTTGTTGCCGGCTGCGGCTACAAATGTCCTTGTAAGTTTGCCAAGAAATGAGAGAGATGGAGGACCCTGAGTCAACTTCCATCTCGCAAGGGACTCCGTGGATTAGGACGTCCACCTTGACTTTGGGCTTAAGGATGCTGTGGACCATATTCTCCCTCGCTTTTTCCTTTTTATTTTGTACTAGGGTTTTAAATTTTTGTTTTTCCCTGGGTGTGGGTCGGTTCGTACCTGCAGACGTCACCTCCAGTTCATGTAGGTTTTCTCGGCTCCGGCTACGGCACACGGCTTTGAGGTGACCTGTTTTTCCGCATCCATGGCATTTGGCACTGCGGAACCGGCACGATGCCCTCGTGTGGCTTCCACCGCAGCTGGCACATTTAGCTCTGTTAGGCTGGTAGCTAGCGCTCTTGTTGTTGTTAGAAGGGCCCCCTCGGTTGTTGCACTGGAACTTGAGCCTCTCGAACCGCCGCTGAACGGCATCGATGTCCGTAGAGATGTCGTCGTCCTCTGGCCCGCTGAAGGTGCCGTCCTCCTGGTGCACGGACCCACTGGGTCCGCTATCAGGGGGACGTGGGTTGTCACCGTGGCTGTCTTCATAGGCGATGACTTCCATGGCCACTTCAGCCAGCGTTAGAGCGGGTTTGGCAATCAGTTTCCTCCGCAGATGCTCGTCTTTAAGCCCGATGACGATTTGGTCCCGGATCCGGTCCTCCAAGTCGGGGAACCGACACCGCTGTGCAGCGTGTCTGACCCGGGTTATGAAGTCATTGGCAGGCTCGTCAGGAAGTTGTACGCGTTGGGCAAAATTCACTCTCCAGAACAGCTCGGACTTCGTGGGCATGAAGTGTTTGCTCAGTCCCTCGGTGAGTTCTACATAGGAGATTGTTGCGATGGGTTCTGGACTGAAAAGTCCCACAGCGGCATCGTAAATGGCTGGCCCGCTGAGCCAGAGGAGGGCGGCTGCTTTGGCCCGATCGTCGGTTATTTTCTTAACTACCAGGTACCCTTCTACCTGGCCTAAGTGAGATTCCCTGCATTCTGGGTGGCGAGTGTTGAACTCGCGAATATGGCCGTGGTTCGTCATGCTGTCCGGTCGTGGGTGCTGCTTGCGTTGTTGTGGAAGCTAGGCTTCCCATTAGTGACTTCAGCAAGTGACTAGCTCGGGCTAAGGGAAAAAATCTCTTCTCCTCTTAGGTGGTGACTTCAGCTACGCAAGCAGGCATCCCACCTTCGTCGCCAGTGCTTTAAGGAGCAGGAAGGACAGCAAAGTTAAGCAAACTTAACTTTATTAGGAACCAGGCAAACAAACAGAAGAACATTGCTTTTATTTATACTAGCAGCTGTCAAACATCTGGCCAATCAGGGCTGTGCCGGTTTCCCGCTCTGTTCGCTTCCGCCAATCGGAGTCGGCTGGTTTTGACAGCTCGGAGCTGTCATCTGGTGACACGTGCGCTGTTGCCGGGTGATTTTGACAGCCGAGAGCTGTCAGTCGGTTGGCGCCTGCGTAGTTCTGTCCGGCAGCTTTTGACAGCTGTCAAAAGCAGCCGCGGCTTTACCTCAGCCCTGTTGGTTCTTATACATTAAGAATGTTTAACGTTATTTAACATGTAAATACATAACAATATGAAATGGAAGAAGACAAGGCTAGACCACTCCTGGAGGAGAATAAAGACTAAATCCTATCAAACATGGGCAAAATATTTTATTAAGGTTTAGGGTTAGAGTAATAAAATGTTATTTTACCACTCTGATTGTGTCTTTGGATAGCTGGCTGATGCATCTGTTCAAGGTAACAAGGTTTTCTTGGGGAGGAAGAACCTGGCAAAATACATTTATGACCACTGTGTAGAATATTTTAAGCATCTATAGGATATGGTTTCTCAATACCACCTTGAGATGCATTTTGGCTGTTCAAGGCCTTTGAAATTGCTTAAGGTACAATCTATTTTAGATATCTGGGAAGAGTCAAAATCTGTTAGTTATGATAAAGTGGTTGGAGTCCTTGGGGCTGTAAATGACTTCATCACAATGTAATAAATCAAAGGTATATTTATATGATGAGATACAACAGCTAGCATCCAGTTATTAAACCCAATAGTGGAATTTGGATGTTTTATTGTCAAAGACCACAAACCGAAAAAAAAAATGTAAATGAATTAATTGCTAATCTTTGTTTGAAACAACAAACAGTACTGTTGCATTGAAATCCAGCCTCATTAGACATTCAGGCTTGATTACACTAGCAGATTTTAGAAACTTTTCATTCTTCATTCCTGGTTCACCTTAACCTTCTCTTCCTATTAATCTTCTAAACAGATGGAGTGCAGGCTGCAGGGGAGTGCAAGTCCATTCTTCAAGAAATGTCTCATTTCCACTCCCTCTTACAGTCTAAATTCAATAATATAATGTGATTCTCATGTTTAGCACATCATACTACCATTTACCACTAAGAAGGTAATAGCCACTCTCCTGTATTAACTTTCCCCCAGTTTAGAGAATTAGCAATCCCTAGGCATTGATATAGGGATTATATATATAATGAATATAATGAAGGGAGAAAGGTAACATTAATTCTGGGCCTAGAGACCCAGTTTATCCATCAGCTTTTTCCCTTGAGAACCACACCTTATTTCATACCTTCAAGGAACTAGAATGTGTAGAGTAGAGTTATCGGATATGACATGAGCTATACTGTCCATTCAACCCACCTAGTTGAACACAAAGAAGTGCTTTCTGTATTTCTGCCACCATGTCTACTGATTGGCCATATTTTTTTTCATTCTAGATATTGTAGCCCAAGCACATGTCACAATATGAGACATAACACATGTCAAGAAAGAAGAGCAACACATGAGGGAAGAGCCGCTACTACTATTATGGCTTGCTTCTCCTCTGCTGGTGCACCTGAGTTAACCATTGCTTAACAGTAGCTGTTTGCATTGAAGCAAAGACTCTAATGGTTTCCCAAGCAATTGCTGCTGGCTGTTATCTTCCTTCTTCTCTTCTTCTATATTTGGGAAGACATGAAGAGGAAAAAATGAGAAATACCCATGGTATGCTGGGGGAAAAACTCCAGTTGTCTCCAGATGATGGGGATGGGGGGGAGATAATTAATTGACTCCCAAACTATTATTATTTAAATTATTTCATTTAACTATATTAACAAAGGTTTTTTTTTATTAACTAACATTGTGACTGAGCTATAGCTAAACATTTATAAGAAATAATACAATTCAGTACAGGTAGTCTTCGACTTACAGCAGTTCATTTAATGATCATTCAAAGTTAAAACAGCCTTGAAAAAAGTGACTTATGATCTTTTTCACATTTATGACCATTGCAGCATCCCCATGACCAAGTGATCAAAATTTGGATGCTTGACAACTGGTTCATATTTATGACTGCAGTGTCCCAGGATCATGTAAACAAATGTGCGGGGGTAGGCAACCTTGGCTCTTTGATGACTCATGGACTTCAACTCCCAGAATTCCTGAGCCAGCCATGCTGGCTCAGTAATTCTGGGAGTTGAAGTCCACAAGTCATAAAAGAGACAAGGTTGCCTACCCCTGAGCTTGTGCAACCTTCTAACAAGCAAAGTCAATGGGGAAGCTAGATTCACTTAACAACCACATTACTAACTTAACAACAGCAGTGATTCACTGAACAACTATGGAAAGAAAGATCATAAAATGCAGAAAACACTCAACAACTGTGTCACTTAGCAGCATAAATTTGGGGCTAAATAATGGTAGTCAGTTGAGGATTACCTGTAATAACATTCTACATAATATTTATTAGCTCATGAAAAGACATGTAATCTGAAAATTATTTGTCATCGCTTACGTAATAATTTAGGATTTTCTGCACAAGTTGGAAACTAAGCTACTTTCTCCAATCATCAATTTTAGGCATGATTTAGACATTTGTTTTGTTTTGTACAGATGGTGGTGGATTATTCTTCATTTGTTAAATCATCCAGTACAATGTTTTATCCTCTGTGAATCTTTGGATTTTTATTTTTTTCCCCAGTTGTTCCACTATAATGGAAATTAATTGTGCAAGCTTTAGGCTGTTGTTAAGCAGGAAGGAACTTTGGTTTGCCTCAGAAAATGAGGTTTTGAAATCACCAAACCAAAAATGGCCCCATTTTTCCTTTGCCACATCCTCAGAATGGCTTATTCAGAGCCCGCTATTGATGAGTTAAAAATGAAACTTCTTGGGAATTATTTCCGTTTCCAAGAAAATGCATCTCTACTAGCAGAAATGCATCTCTGTTCCATATACATTGTTGTGCATATACCAGAAACAAAGTCACTGTATCAGCGGGATGGGCAACATAGGGATTTAATAAATAATAAATAAATAAATTTGTTCTTTTAATTAAGTTTAACTGGGCCCTTGATTCTCTTTCATGTGGCTATTTACTAGGAATATGTAAAGCATCCAAAAGATGAAAACCGCAAAGCATGTATGCATGAGCAAACTGTCCCTTCTCAAAGAGTTAAGCCAACTACATTCTTTCAAAGCCACCTTGGCTGTTCCAAAAGCTTTTCTGAGCTGCCTATATGTACATATGGCCATCTATAACCACTTCTCTTTACTGGCAGTCCCAGTGAAAGTAGAGCTAGAGGCAATAGTCTCCAGGCCTTTAATTATCCTCGTTGCTCTTCTCTACCCTTTGTCCAAAGACTCAACATCTTTTTGGGGGTGGGGGTGTTGTTACCATATTACCAAAAAAAAATGTTGAGATTTTGGAAAAAGTGCAAAGAGCGACTAAGACGATTAAAGGCCTGGAGAGAAGAACATATGAAGAACGGTTGCAGGAATTGGGAGGAAAAAAAGGATTAGAGGTGACACGATAGCAATATTCTAGTATTTGAGGGGCTGCCACAAAGAAGAGAGGATCAACTTATTTTCCAAAGCACCAGAAAGCAAGGCAAGAAACAATGGATAGAAACTAATCAAGGAGAGAAGCAACCTGGAATTAGGGAGAAACTTCCTAATAGTGAGAACAACTAACCAGTGGAACAGCTTGTCTTCAGAAGTTGTGGGTGCTTCATCACTGGAGGTTTTTAAGAAGAGACTGAACAGCCACTTCTTTGAAATTGTATAGGGTTTGGATTAGAAGACCTCCAAGGTCCCTTCCAGCTCTATTCTAATTGACTGAAGGTGGAAGTACAGCCTGTGCATTCATTCATTCATTCATTCATTCATTCATTCATTCATTCATTCATTCATTCATCCATTCATCCAGCCATTGCTAGAGGTGACTGATAGGTACAGAAACCTCATCCTCATCCAGTCTGGCTCTTAGCTCTCTTAGTTTGGTTTTAGTATAGTTCTAAGTAATATTTTAATTTTGTGTTGTTTTAATCTTTTGACTATTTTACCTGCTTTATAACTTTTAAATAAATACATGAATAAATGAATAAATAAATAAGTAAATATAGCTGCTTATTTCACATATGTGATTCTGGGCAGGTCACAGATTCTAAAACAGAAAACAATATTTACAAACAAAACAACCAAAAATAAAAACCATTAGAAACTGATTAAAACATTTAAAACTTCATTGACGGGAATATACAATCAGTACAATGACTTGCAATACAGTCAGCTAACAGGGTCCCCACCATCACAGAGTCCCCATGCACAGTGACAAAGCCTTGTCCCAAGGGTCTTCTGAAAGACCAGAGGATCAGGACCATTCTAAATGCCCAAATGTCTAGGAAGAAGCCTTCAAAGCAGTCATGCCAAAAATTCCTAATGATGCAGCTGCCTTAACACTTCAAGAAGAGACTCTTTGTCTACCCCCAACCCCCGATATATGAAGCAAAGTGCTTTGCCCAGCCTTATTAGCTGTTCTCCATCTTCGGGTAATCTGCAGATTTGATAAACTCCTGCTCCGTGTCATGTAATTGTAACCTTATGAAAGATTTTCTTCTATTTGAACTGGCCCTAAGGGACAGTCTGCTTAATATGTAGGTTGGCAACCTACTGTCATTAAATAAGATGCTAAATATTAAACAGTCCAAATAGTACGAAGCCCTGAAGGGCATTATATTCAAAAAGGAATATCAACTAAATCTCTTGGATAGGATGAAAGCATTTCAGCCTAAAAAAGTTATGTGTGTGAATGAATGCTTGTGAATTCCTTGAGGCTTCAAATGCGTAAAACATCACCAGGTTTTGTCAGTCTTCAGTATCTCAGAGAATTTGTGCCAACTATAGTGGCACATTTTAAGTTCTTGTAAAGAATCTACTTTTTAATATCCAGAGTATACCCTCTATTAAAAAAGGTAGAACTTATTGTTGTAAATAAAACATTTTGAGCCTCAGTCACATACAGAATTAAACTCCATATTATAGCATTTTGTCCAATAACTATACTATATTTTAGTTTAATTCTACAATATTTGCTGTATTTTGAAATAGCCCTTACATCTGAACATGCATGTTTCTGTTACAGGATTTCAGAAAGGGAAACATGATGTATCATTCCATTTTAAATTAATTGCTTAGTTTCTGTGACCCTATTCCATGTAATCCATTTATTTATTTATTTATTTATTTATTTATTTATTTATTTATTTATTTATTTATTTTATTACATTTATATCCCGCCCTTCTCCGAAGACTCAGGGCGGCTTACAAGCTTAGCAGTAGCCTTCATTCTATGTATATGCCTGCTTATTAGGGCTTTCATACACCCCCCAAGCGGCATTATTACAAAGTCAGCTTAATTGCCCCCAACAATCTGGGTCCTCATTTTACCTACCTCGGAAAGGATGGAAGGCTGAGTCAACCTTGAGCCTGGTGGGATGCGAACCTGCACTAATTGCAGGCAGCTGGTGTTACTTAAGGAGGCATTAGCCCACTGCTCCACCAAGGCTTATCAATGACAGACAATCGCAGATACAGAACTTTTATTATACACATTAGAAAACTACAACATTACATTACTTTTCAACATAATCACCATTCAAATTGTGGCACTTGCCATAACGTCTTACAAGGTTTGAAATTCCTTCTGCAAAAAAATCTGGGAATGAAGCCACCCTGTAACAGCATTTGATTCACTCACCTCTATGGACATTGTTGTATGCATTTACTCACAAATAAACGTTCAGTAAGGTTTATTCTCTAAAAGGTTTGGTACTAGAGCAGAGCAAATGGAAGTCAAATGCCTTAAATAAATTATAACAGTAAATAAAATATAGATTTACTGTTATAATTTAGATTCCAGAGAGCTATGCCGCAGGGAACTTCATATGACAAAGTGTATCTTTTATTTACTAAATATCCTTGGGCTATAAACTCCCCTAGCAATTGAACCATCATTTCTGCACTTGTTTTATTTATATGGCTTCCAGAAAGTATTCATGCTGTGTAAGTGCATTTTATGCTATATAGCTGAATGATGAAAGGTTCAGGAATATAAAAAGAAGGAGGAGCTTCATTAATAGCCATAATTCACATCTACATATCCTTCTTATTCAATTAATACCATAACCCTCTTAATGTTTATTCATGATTATTCATAAGCCTGAAGTCCCAGGCTTCAGGAGGTATTCAGAGGAGCCAAATTATC
Source organism: Vipera ursinii (assembly GCF_947247035.1). Classification (NCBI taxonomy): domain Eukaryota; kingdom Metazoa; phylum Chordata; class Lepidosauria; order Squamata; family Viperidae; genus Vipera; species Vipera ursinii. The sequence goes on from NC_139513.1 coordinate 251,431,113, forward strand.
TTCTTATGCAGGAGCCAGAACTTTTATTTCCTTCATTGCAAAACTCACAATCTTGACGGATGTTTGTCTTTATTTCCAGCAGAGTTTGTCTTTATTAGTAGTGGTTCATGTCCTTTCTTTGCTAATGCCAGCCCAGCAGGCATCCTGGAGTACTGCAAAGAGAAACTGTAAGCTTGCCCTGGAAAATAAAAACGATGACCACTATTTCTTCCATGAAAATATGTTACACATAAAGCATTTTGCTATAAAAGAACAAAAACAAAGTTGTCCTCTGTAAATCGAAAATATAAAAATATGTTTCAGTGCCTCAAAGAATTTTGAAAATCAAAGGGAGTTGCAAGAAATGTAGCATTTGCAATGTAGTTAAATCACTCATAATATTTTGTAAGTCATCTAATTTACCTGCACCACTGAGCTTCAAGGACAAATACTAAACTAGAAAACTAGCTTCATCTGTGAATGAAGTCAGCATCAAAATGAACTGGTCCAACAGTTATTTTTCTTTTAAGAAGTGGTAATTATTGCAGCTCTGCATTGATGGATTATATATTTTATATAATTGAAAAAATATTTTCTTTATAGAGTGCAGATGCAAGGTCCCTTAGCCCCAGTCAAATATTTTCTGCATTTATTCCTAATTTCCCTTGTATGATATTTTATGTAATAACCACAGCCTTCTAGTGACAGAAAGATAGTCTTTCCATAGGTGGTCTGGAATGTTTGAAGCATTTCTATTGGCATCTAATCACCCATCATTCACGGTTCTGAAGAAAGTAGAGTATAGTTTCAGAAGGTCTGGAGGAAATGTTTTTGTTGTTGTTAGTTGAAAAGTCATTTCCGACCCATCGCAACCCCATGGACAATGTTCCTCCAGGACTTCCTGTCCTCTACCATCTTCTGGAGTCCCTTTAAGCTCACACCTACTGCTTCAGTGACTCCATCCAGCCACCTAATTCTCTGTCGTCCCCCTGGAGGAAATAGATTATCTAATTCTTTTGATGTTGACAGGTAAGGAGAGATCCAGCCTGAAATCCCTGGTGTACCGGCTATCTCAGGTTTTGATGCTTCTGTCTTTGTATCACCTTCTGGATATTGGTTCCATCACCTCTCCTTACCATGCTCTCTTCCAATTAATGTTAACATTAATTAATTAATTAATATTTATTAATATTTATTTACAATTTAAATTTCTCCAGTGTTGCATCTAAAGTTGTTGTGATTCAGTGTCAGCCTGTGCTCCCAGCAGCTGAGTCTGAGCAAACTGAGGAGGAGGAAGAGGGGTTTGGAGAGCCTTCAGTGTCGGAGGGAGGCTCTGATGCACTGCAGGACTCTCAGCCTGGCCCCTCCAGTCATGTTCCTCATGAGGCTCAGCTGTGTGAGGAGGAGGAGGTGTTGGACTCAGAGGAGTCACAGCTGAATCTGTTCAGAGATGCTAGAAGCAGAAAGCAATCCAGCAGAGTAGAGCAGAGAAAATCAATGAGGCAACTCAGTGAAAGGAGGAGAAGGCATTGAGAAGCCATGCCTTGGGACAGATAATAAAAGGGGAAGGTGTGGGCAGTGCTGGTTGCTGAAGGCAACCTTTCGTAGACATTCAAATAGAATCCTGGTCTGTTCTTGCTAATCTGGTTGACTCTTGTTTGTTGACTCATGTTTGATGTTTTGAATCATTTATTGAAGAAAATATTCTGTTGCTTTTTTGTTTGAAAGACTTTATCATTTTGGAACTGTAAATAAATTTTGGTTGGGTTTTTTCCAGCCTATTAATTTGTCAAAAGGAAAAAGGGCTTGTCCCTTTCAAACAAACAGGGCAGGTCATAGGCTGGAACAGAACAAAAGTTTATGTTCTTTCCTAACCCATGCTTTCTTTATCCTGAGTTTGTTGATAAACCAACATTGGCTAATACACTATGCCAAAACTAAACAACATGTATTAAGTGTTAGATCATTTGTATTGTTAGCATGCTGCATTAACCCAATTAAATAATTACAGTTATGCACTTCTAAAGCAGTATAGGGAAGAAGCGATATACTAGCATTTTACTATTATAGCCAGCTTAAATCATACTGGTCATTCTCAAGTTGCTGGCACCATCTTCTGCTTTTTTAATTAATATTTTTAAACATCATACTGGTATAATAATGATTACCCAGTTTTGCTCTCTAGAGCACAACATTTCTGTTTCTACAAAAAGGCATACTGGTTTAACTCTTATATATACTTATATTTGCACATGCTCACAAACATTTGTTGTGGAAGTCAATTCCTTTTTTAATTTAGAAACAACAAAGGTAAGGACAAATATATGGGAAGTTTACTGCCTAATCCTATCTTAGGGCTATAATTCAGTTACTGGCATTATATTTTATTATATTCAATTTCTCTGTGGAGATTCTCAGTTATCCAGGTCACTATTGTCCCAAAGGTGGCCAATCTTTTTCAAAAGGCAACTGGTTTTGCTTGAAGTCATTTCAATTCTCATCCAAGAAGATTATTGGATGAGAAGTAAACTATCTTGAGGACTTCCGCTGGTGGCGCGGCGCCGAAGACAGCCTCCCCTGGCTGCCCGCGGCTCAGCTGTTCGTTTTTTCGCCCGAAACAGCGCCGATCAGCTGTTCGGGCGAAATTGAAGCCCCCTCCTCGGGAGAAGAGGAGGGGGTGAGGCCCCAGGTAGGGGTAGAGTTCTCCGAGGCCACCTGAGCTTCGAGCTTGGGCGGCTGAAGGATCGAACTCCCCCGAAGCCTGGGTTGCTCCCAGCTGGCCGTCGTCTCTGCTCCGAACTTCCTGGAGCAGAGCCAGGCGTCTGCGAACCATCCCTGCCTGAAGAAAGGACTATGATTTAAAGGAGCAGGCAGAGCGGTACAAGAGGAAAAGGTGAAGAGGACTATTTTACTGTACTCTCTAACTTGTTGGACTTTTTAAACTTTAATTGAAAGTGCGTCATAATTGAGGATTAAAAGATGGCGGCTAAACCTCCCTCTAAAACTCTTCGGAGTGGAGGATCCTCGCCGGTGCAACAATCATCACTACAGGCATTGCACCCTCCTGAAGTGCTGACATCGAAGGATTTGCGAGATGCCTTGGATAAACATGCCCAGGTACTTTTGGAATCAATTAATCAATCAATTGCTGATAAATTTGCACAGATGGAGGAGAAATTGGAGAAATTTGAGGAAAGAATGGAAGAGAGGATGGAACAGAAGTACAGCGTGATGAAGGTAGACATTTTGACTTCAGTGCATAAAGTGGCGGAATGTGTGGAAGATTTAGATGAAAAAGTGGATGATTTGGCTCAAAGGAATGCTATACTAGAAGTAAAAGCACGGGAGAATGAAATTGAAAGAGGCAAGTTGGAAAGGGAGTTAAGCCATGCCCAATATTACCAGATGCAGTTTGCTGTCAGAATTAGAGGCTTAAAAGAGAATGTTAAAGAAGATTTAAAGCAGCTGATCTCTGAGGCTCTCGAAGGGGTATTGAATCAGCCAGCATCTGAAATAAGAGCAGCTATGGATAAAGTGTTTCGGGTGAATTCATGGATTGCCAGACAGAGAAAGTTGCCAGACCAAGTTATACAAGCTGCCTATGATGCTAAGGTTGTGATTGCTGAACAAGAAGTCTTGGTTTTAAAAGAAATTCCTCCAAGGATTTTAAGGGGAAGAAAGGACTATACATTTCTTGTGCAAGAGCTCAAGCAAAGAGATATAAGGTTCAGATGGGAGATTCCAGAGGGGCTGATGGTGATGTATGAAGGTAAAAGGTATAGGCTGATTACTGTGAAACAAGCACGTGATTTCTACAATAATGTCTTAAAAGCAACCCCATTAACGCTCCTGGAAGCTGGAAAGGGATCTGGAGAAGAAGAACAACAAGAGGAGGAAACAGAGGAAAATGGTGCTGGAGGAGATCAAGCTACAATCTCTTTGGATGATCCTAGAGAGCAAAGAGTGACGCGTGCTGCTTTAAAACGAGCAAAGAAAATAAAAGAACATGATCAGCAAAAGTCTTCAGATTCTTCACAACGCATTCATAGCCAAGCTGTGGGAGGAGCACGGCCTAAAGTAACCAGTCCTATCAAAGCTGTGGTCCAAGAGCTTTTCGGGGATATACATGGCAACTAAATTTTTAACCTGGAATGTTAATGGACTAAACTCACCGCAGAAGAGGAAGAAAGTTTTTCAATATTTAAAACAATTTAAGATAGATGTTATATGCCTGCAAGAAACGCATATTAGAGTTTTGGATCAAAAGTATTTATTGAACTCGAGGCTGGGTACGCAATTTGTTGCTTCTGCAGAGAATAAGAAAAATGGAGTGGTTGTTTATGTTAAAAGTGCCTTAACAGCGGACCTAATTGAAGCAGATAAGCATGGAAGATATGTTATGATCGAGCTGTTGTTTGAAGGTAAAAAGACGCTTTTAGTTGGATTATATGCTCCAAATCAACAACAAGCTGACTTTTTTAGTTTACTTCATACAAAGCTTACCCAGTTGGATTATAAATCCTTTATTTTTATGGGGGACTGGAATGGAGTTATGGATGTACAGTTGGATAAGGCTGGAGCCTTTAAACGCATTCCAAGTCACGCTAGACTGCCTAAATCTTTTTTTGAAATGAAGGATGACCTGGAATTGCGAGATATTTGGCGTGAGAGACATTTGCGGGAGAAGGATTATACGTTTTATTCTGATAGACACCAATCTTTTTCAAGGATTGATTTTATTTTGTTGACTAATGATCTTCTTTTGAGAACTAAAAAGGTGAAAATCTGCACAAGAATTATCTCTGATCACAGTCCAGTGTGGTTGGAGATTGATAAGGAAAGAGGAGATAGACGCTCATGGCGCGTAAATGAGAATTTGTTTAGAAATCAGAGAAATGTGGAAGAATGCAAACAGCGGATGAAGGATTTTTTTGAGATGAATATGAATAAGGGTACCTCTATGGATATGGTTTGGGATGCTAGCAAGGCCTATATGAGAGGGGTGTTGATATATATGAATAATAGACATAGACGTGCAGTGGAAACTAGAAGGAAAGAACTGGAGAATGAAATAAAGGAAAAAGAAAAGGCTTTGATTTTGAACCCAGAGGAGGTGAAGATCAAGGAGGCTATTAGACTGTTACGAGGACAATTTGATAAATTAATGGCTGATCAAGTGGCGACCAATCTGCGGTTTGCTAGGCATAATACTTTTTGCAATGCTAATAAGCCAGGCAGATGGTTGGCTTATAGACTGAGGAAAAAACAAAGGGCATCTAATATAGATAAGATTGAGTATAAAGGAAGGGTTGTGTATCAACAGAATCTTGTTAAGGATGCCTTTGTGGATTTTTATTCGAAATTATATACTAAAGAGGACATTAATGCAAAAGATATTGATACGTATTTGGAGAAGGCTAGCATCCCGGTTCTTACGCAAGCACAAAAAGAGGGGATTAACCAACTGATTACAGAAGAAGAAATTTTTACAGCTATTAAGGAACTGAAGGTGGATAAAGCACCAGGCACTGATGGCTTGACTGCGGCCTATTATAAAAACTTACAATTAGAGATGATAAAACCGTTAAAGGAACTGTTCCAGACAATCCAGAGGGGGGGAAAGGTGCCCCCGTCTTGGAGAACAGCTTTTATCTCTTTGATTCCGAAGGAAGACCAGGATGCTACTTTAGTTAAAAATTACAGACCGATATCGCTTTTAAATACAGATTATAAGATATTTGCTAAGGTTTTGGCTAATAGACTGATGAGGGTTCTGCAACAGGTGATTCATGGGGACCAAACGGGGTTTATTAGTGGAAGACAAATGAAAACTAATGTGAGACATATAGTTGATGTGTTAGAGTTTTTGGAAAGGCACAACCAGATCTCTGCTGCGCTAATCTTTTTAGATGCTGAAAAGGCTTTTGATCAATTGAACTGGCAATTTTTGTTGAAAGTTTTAGACAAAATGGATTTTGGGGAAAAAATTTTATAACCGATTAGGGCATTATACCAAAAACAAACTGCCCGAATTATAGTTAACAATAGTTTGACAACAGTATGTAATATTGAGAAGGGCACAAGGCAAGGGTGTCCGCTATCGCCCTTGTTATTTATATTAACATTAGAGATATTATTGGTTAAGATTCGGAATTCGGAAAAAATTAAGGGGATACAAGTTGGAGATCAGGATTACAGATTGAGAGCATTTGCAGATGATCTGGTTGTTACAGTGACCCAGCCAGAGAACTCTGTTGTGGACCTGATGGAGATAATAACACAATATGGGAAGGTTTCTGGATTTAAAGTAAATATACAGAAAACTAAAATTTTGGCTAGAAATATGACAGTTTCGCAGAAGGCTCTCCTAGAAGGATTAACTGGATTTGAGATTGTTAAAAGGGTTAAATATTTGGGGGTGATTTTGTCGCCCTCTAATACAAAGCTATATAAAAATAATTATGAAAAGTTATGGGGGAAAATTCAAAAAGAACTGGAGAGTTGGGAAAAATTGCAATTGTCTTTGTTGGGACGGATTGCAGCAGTGAAAATGAATGTCCTGCCCAAATTTTTATTCTTATTTCAAATGATACCGATTCTTAAGAAAGACTCTAACTTGGAGGAATGGCAGCGTGGTATCAATAAATTTGTGTGGGCAGGGAAAAAGCCACAAGTTAAACTTAAGATTATGCAGGATACTCGTGAGAGAGGTGGCCTTAAAATGCCTAATTTTAAATTATATTATGAAGCTGCTGCACTAGTAGGAATAAGTGATTGGATTAATTTGACACAATCGAGGTTATTAAATCTTGAGGGCCATGATCTGTTGTTTGGCTGGCATGCATATTTGTTGTATGATAAGAAGGTAGATACTGTGTTTAGGATGCATATTTTAAGACAGGCATTGCTGAGAGTTTGGAAGAAGTATAGACATAAGTTAAGCAGCAAGATACCATTGTGGGCAATCCCAAAACACGCAATAGAAAATATACATGCTGGTTTCAAACATGATGAGACTACTTACAAGGAAATTTTAAGTTTGGAAAGGAATATTTGGTGCTTGAAATCATATAGTTTCTTGCGAGAAGAGAAGGTTGTTCAGACTTGGTTTCAATATATTCAGTTACAGGCCAGGTGGAAAGAAGACCAAAAAAATGGATTTGCAACGACTGATGAAAATTTGATAAAGCAAATTAGAAATCAAGGACCAGCACATATTAAACGGATATATCTTGCATTGATAGAGATCGATTCAGAAACAGAGCTTGTTAAGGATTGTATGATAAAATGGGCCCAAAACATTCAGGAAGTTATTACAATGGACACGTGGGAAAAGATCTGGGTGAGGAATGTAAAATTCACTCAAGCTCAAAGTCTAAGAGAGAACTTTTACAAAATGTTTTATAGATGGCATCTAGATCCTAAAAAGCTTGCAAGTATGTATCCGAATTATCAGCCTAAATGTTGGAGGTGTGGTGATGAAGAGGCAACATATTTTCACATATGGTGGACATGTAAAAAGGTCAAGGCTTTTTGGATAAAAGTCTGGTGGAATATGCAGAAGATTTTTAAACGGAGGATAAAGTTTTGTCCGCAATTTTTTTTGTTGGGAATAATTGTTGACGCTACAGTTGTGGACTCTAAGTTGATGTTGAATTTAGTTACGGCAGCAAGACTTTTGATAGGTCAATATTGGAAGAAAGAGGAACTGCCGACTATACAAGAGTGGATTTTAAAGGTTTCCGACTTGGCAGAGATGGCGAAGATTTCGGCCTATTTGAAAGATTACTCGCAAGAACATTATATTATGGAATGGAGAAAATGGATTGAGTTTATCCAGAATAAGTATAGGGTCAAGAAGTTTTATCTAGCATTTGAATAAGTCTTCTTTCGTTTTCTTTTTTCTTTTTTTATTTTGTCTTCTATATATATTTAATAATGCTAAGTTTTGTTTGATCCTATATAAGTTAGAGAGTGATGGATTTTAGAATTTATAGTTGTTAGTATATGGTTGTTTATGATTGCTTTTTTATATATATATACCTTGTATTTAGCTCTGGGAAGTCCGGGGGGGGAGGGGGGTTGGGGGGAGGGGGGGGAGGAGGGAGGGGGGGAGGGGGGGGAAGGGGGGAGGTAGGGAGGGGAGGAGGGAGGGGGAAGGGGGTTTTTTAAAGGAAAACTGTATTTTTAAAACTTTTCAATAAAAAAAAAAAGAGAAGTAAACTATCTTCAAGCAAAATAAAGGAAGTCCAGTTGGCTTTTTAAAAAGCACCTTTGGGAAATAGATTCAATTTAGTTTTTTTAAACATCACTGAATATCTACTATAAAATTAGGTCCCGCTGAATTCTGTTGAAGTTACTTTTATATGCATCAGTTATATGACTATCATCTCAACTTTTAAGGTATAAATAAAAATCAGAGTCCTTTATTACCAAACAATTGAAGCCACATATTACACACAAATGTATCACCACTTGAATCAACAGTGGGAACATAAAATGTCATGCCAATATAGTTTATATCAAATTAAAGTAGTTGGATAGCAGATGCTCTCAGCAGTAGGGAAAGTCCCTGAGACAAAGTAGATTACAGTTTAGGAATGAGTGAGAATTAAATATATGTATAAACGACATAATCAGGAATAAGGTTAAATATCTGTACAAATAATCAGGAATAAATTATGTGCCATTATATCAAGCAAGACACACATTAGCCCCTGAGAAACAACTGAGCGACACATAAATTGTACTTAAGATAACATTATGGAAATGTAACTATTCAGAAAAATATCAGTTCAATTAAACTGAATTCTTGACTTGCAATCCTTAACATTTAAGGATTGCTAAAGATGGAAGTAAAGATATTTAAAATTGTTTTATTCTTATTAAAAATGCTATTTTTTAAATCATGTGTTCAATTTCTCCTAGTCTCTGTTGTCCTTTAGGGCAGTGCATGCCTAGAAAGTGGTTCAGAAGAGCTGCATCAGAATATAATGTCAGCTTATTAAAATAATTTATTTAATGAGAATCTTTAACGCAGCTACATTTATTTTGCAATTTGGATGGAATGCTGAAAAAAAGAAATCTATGCTCATAGTCTCATGTGTTTATTTACAGTTAATCATACAAATGGCTGCAATCCAGTGTTTTCTTTTCCAGATTGAACTCTCATTCCCTAACTTAATTCCTGCTTCTTTTTCTTTTCCCTTGCCATAAAGGTATGCATTCTTCTCCTTTTAATCAGTAATTAGGATCAAATTTTACAATTTATCCCTTTTAAGTTATAAACTACATGTAATGTATAAATATACAATAATATGTAGAAATCTTTTTTTTTTACTTTGGAATGTGGAAGACACTGATATTTTGGTGATACTAACTTGTATTGCTGGCAAGCTAATCTAGTTTAATCTTATATTTGGAAGTTCCTGAGTTTCTCTGTATATACTGTAGCTACAAGTGTTTTGAATTGATGTGTTTTCATAGTACCTGACACTGTCCCTCCACAGATTATTATGCTCCACAAATGCTGAAAACTAACTGAGCCTATAGTTTGAGCCTAGAGGGGATAGTCTAAATGAGCACAAGCAATAGAACACAGCCAAACTAGAGTCTTGGACTTTAAAAGAGCTAATTTCAATAAACTTAGAGAGTCCTTGGGAAGAATTCCATGGATGAGAATCCTAAAGGGGAAAACAACTCAAGAAGCTTGGGAAATTTTGAAAAGTGAGATAATAAAGGCCCAGTCTAGTACAATACCAACAAAGAAGAAAAATAACAGCTCTCAAAAGAAACCAGCATGGCTGCATAAAAAACTCTCTGATAAACTGAAAGATAAAAAGGACAAGTATAAGAATTGGAAAGAGGGGCACATAACTAAGTCAGAATATCAGCAAATAGCCTGTGCCTGCAAAGATGAAGTGAGGAAAGCTAAGGCTCAAAATGAACTAAGGCTTGCGACCAAAGTCAAAAATAACAAAAAAGCTTCTTTCAACATATAAAAAACAAGAAAAAAGTTAAGGAAATGATTGGTCCATTAGTGGGGGAAAGTGGCAAGAAGGTAACAAGTAATAGGGAGAAAGCAGAACTATTTAACTCGTTTTTTGCATCTGTCTTTACACAAAGGGAAAAAACAGTCCAACCTACCAAAACCAGTGCCATAAAAAACAGAATAGAAACGCAAGTTAAGATAGACATGAAAATGGTAAGTGAGCACCTGTCCAGCCTAGACGAGTTCAAATCACCAGGACCAGATGGATTACACCCCGAGGTTCTCAAGGAACTGGCAGACGTGATCTCAGAACCACTGAACTATATTTTTCAAAGATCCTGGAGCACTGGGGAACTACCAGAGGACTGGAAGAGAGCTGATGTAGTTCCCATCTTCAAAAAAGGGAAAAAAAATAGATCCAGGAAACTACAGACCTATCAGCCTGACCTCAATACCTGGGAAGATTCTGGAAAAGATAATCAAACAACAAATCAGCGAACACCTTGATGCAAACAAAGTCATCACTAAAAGTCAACATGGGTTTGTCAAAAACAGATCATGCCAGACAAATCTTATTACATTCTTTGACCAAGTGACAAAATTAGTGGACCAGAGGAACGCTGTAGATATAATTTACTTGGACTTCAGTAAGGCATTTGATAAAGTAGATCACAACCTACTACTTGATAAGATAGAAAAATGTGGGTTAGATAGCATTACCACCAGATGGATTCATAGCTGGCTGACAGGCCGTACTCAGCGTGTGGTCCTCAATGGAACCGCATCTACATGGAAGGAAGTGTGTAGTGGGGTGCCCCAGGGCTCTGTTCTGGGCCCAGTGCTCTTCAACATCTTCATTAACGATTTGGATGAGGGGATAGATGGGGAACTCATCAAATTTGCAGGCGACACCAAGCTGGCAGGAATAGCCAATACTCCAGAAGATAGGCTTAAAATACAGGAGGATCTGGACAGACTTGAACACTGGGCGCTATCTAACAAAATGAAATTCAATGGTGAAAAAAGTAAGGTTCTACATTTAGGCAAGAAAAATCAAATGCACAGGTATAGTATAGGTGGTACCTTGCTCAATAGTAGTAACTGTGAGAGGGATCTCGGAGTCCTAGTAGACAATCACTTCAATATGAGCCAGCAGTGTGCTGCAGCTGCCAAAAAAGCCAACACAGTGCTAGACTGCATTAACAGAGGGATAGAATCAAGATCAAGTGAAGTACTAATACCACTTTACAATGCTTTCATAAGGCCACACCTGGAATACTGCATCCAGTTTTGGTCACCACGATGTAAAAAAGATGTCGAGACTCTAGAAAGGGTACAGAGAAGAGCAACAAAGATGTTTGGGGGACTGGAGGCTAAAACATATAGGGAACGGTTGCTGGAATTGGGTATGTGTAGTTTAATGAAGAGAAGGGTGAGGGTGACATGATAGCAGTTTTCCAATATCTCAGGGGCTGCCACAAAGAAAAGGGAGTCAAGCTATTCTCCAAAGCACCTGAAAGCAGGACAAGAAGCAATGGATGGAACCTAGTCAAGGAGACAAGCAACCTAGAACTAAGGAGAAACTTCCTGACAGTTAGAACAATTAACCAGTGGAACAACCTGCCTCCAGAAGTGGTGAATGCTCCAACACTGGAAGTTTTTAAGAAGAGACTGGACAGCCATTTGCCTGAAATGGTATAGGGTTTCCTGCCTGAGCAGGGGGTTGGACTAGATGACCTCCAAGGTCCCTTCCAACTACTACTACTTCTTCTTCTTCTTCTTCTTCTTCTTCTTCTTCTTCTTCTTCTTCTTCTTCTTCTTCTTCTTCTTCTTATTATTATTATTATTATTATTATTATTATTATTATTATTATTATTATTATTATTATTATTATTATTATTATCTAGTAGCTGGTAGTTATTTATTGTCTCCAGACTTCTTTGGTAGGTCACTGCTGCTGTAATGTATTCAGTAGGCTCCTTAATAGACGTTTCCATTAGTAGACCAGATAATACCCACACTGCTCTGCAACAGGGGAGTTTTACTAGATCCCAGCTGGTAAACCACTTGTTACTATTAGACTTCCTCCTAGGTCTCTGCTTCTGGGCTGTTTTTATCCTCCTATACTTGCCTGCTTTTTACCTTCCCTTCAATGAGCATTTTTGAAGGCCTACTGATTTGGTTCATCATAGGGCTGCCAGTGCACCATTTTTTTCTGGCCTTGAGAATTTCTTATCTGTGCCTCCTTCCGTTGCTATAGCTTCAGGCATGGTTAGCTACTGCTGATTTTCCCCTGACTATTTTGCTATTCAGCTTCCACCTCTGTAGTTTAAAGGAGGAAAAAAAATCCAGCGTTCTCAGCTAAAAACTTCAGCTCCTTTTCCACCAGCTCTAATCCATAGGACAATATTTCTCCACACCTCTCTCATGTCTCCCTGGTGATTATAAAGTTCCTCCTTTTATCTTTCCCAGAGCCATCAGCATAGGCTGTTGAGGCCATTTAAAATTAATAGGAAAAGGAAAGGACTGCAAGGCATTCCTTTCCAAGCTGTGCAGACCCAGTATTTTTGCATTTTTAAAATGCTACACATTTAAAATAATGGATATAAATTATAAATTATGTACTTTACTAACATACTTCTATAGATACTCCAAAAACATACTACCACACACCATCCAGAAGTTACCAGATGGTAGAAAACTATCTGTCAATCACAGCACAGTGGTAATTGGTCAATGACTTTGACAGATGGCTGGACCTACAGCTTTAGCTATCTCAAAACTTGCTCCAGGCTTTAGTTCCTGTTTTGTTTAGGTAAGCTTTCAGCAGCTTACCAAGACAAAACAGGAGAACATTTTGTCACTGAGAGTTTTGTGTTAAACTTTAAAAAAAATAGCTTCCATCCAAGTTCTTCAGGATCCTTGTAGTATCATGACTCATAGGTTTGTTGTCTTTTTTTATTACATTATTAATGACATTTTTAAAAGATTCTTTTTTATAATTTTAAGATTAGAACTTCATTTCTGGGCAGCTTAAAGATCTCCTTACAATACTATAATTAGCTTAAATCCTATAGCAAAGAAAACAAAGAAATAACAAAAATAGTTCCACAATTGTGGTACGTCCACGCAACTATCTAGCACCTTCAGAAACAAGTCACTCTTCTGCAGCATCCTCCAAATCCTCTGAAAATGCCAAGTTTTGATAACTTTTCACAATAACAGGGATGAGGAAACACGTATTTCTGAGGGTATGCTGCTTCGGAGAAGGAGCGTTGTCACCTTCTGATAATAACCCATTTTAGGGATCACAAGCTTTTCTTACTATACAAGCAGATTCTATTTGAAAAGGGTTGCCTCAAAAATGCACACATCCCGAGCCATAAAGGGTTTTGAAAAAACAACAACCAGGATTTTGTATTTAACCCGAAAGCCTACTGTCAACTATTCAGGTTTTGTAATAGTGCAGCATGAACAAACCAGGCCAATCTTCTTATAGCTAAGAGTGCTATCTTTAGGATTTGGTGTACCTTCCAGATTGTTTTCAAAGGCAGCCCTGTGTAGAGCAAACCAGGATGCAACAGAGTATGAGTGATTGATTATCAGCAAAGCTTTCTAATCCAAGAATGGACAGAAAAAGTGTACAAAATAAAACTGTATAAAGACACTTCTGGCCACAACTCCACCTAATTTTCCAGCAGGAAATATGAATCTAAGTGGTTTTTCAAACTGCAGACTCTTGAGATCAGAAATGGAATGCTACTGGAACCTGTGAATCTCAGAACCTACAACAGTCTTGCTGGGTTGAATCCAAGTTTGTTTCTCTCATGCAGATCTTAATATTTCCAACCATCAAGACAGCAACTTTAAGACCTCACACATACTTATAAAGGAGAAAGAGATTAAATAAGAGAGAAGAGTGGGCTGAGCCCTGCGTCACTATTGTGAAGAACCCAATTATTCATCTTTTCTCTGCCAACAAAACCGGCCTCAAGGAAAATAACTGGAAAACATTGTTTTCAATTTCAGTCATTACATATAGGCCAGAACACCATGAATGTTGCTGAAAAAGCCATTCTGACCAGGAGGTTCATACTTCCCCATCTGGTCTTGTCGCAGATCATTCACAAAATGAATCAATATAGTCTCAGTTCCATAATCTTCTCTGAAGCTCAAATGAAAAGGGTCTGAGTTATCTGCTACGTCCAGGGATCTCCTCAATTACTGTATAAGCTCCCTATCCTCTCAAAAATATATCCCCAAAGAAGAATAATGGTTTATAATTGTTGAAAATAACTGGGTCAGGTAATAACTAATTCAAGTTGGAATGCATCATTCTCTTCTGCATGGATGTATTAACCATCACTGTACCCTTTCTCCTCTCATACTTCTGGTTGCTTTTACCAATAGGTTGAATAAGAATTCAGTCCCAGATGGTGGACCTGACATTGCAGAGTACTTTGTCTATGGAATAGTTCCATTATTCTATTATTCCATCTCAAGAGTTGATCTTAGATTGGGCTATACAATTCAAGGCAGTATTTTAATTCAGAAAATTGATTTGCTATGCCTGTACATTTCAAATAAGTTTGGCTGGCTACTTCTCTAAGATGTTTCCATGCTCTGAGATACCTTTTAGAAGCAGGTTTAGAAAACATATTCTCTCTGTTGAAATGCTTATCAATCCAGAGTATTTGAAGCAGTCCTTTTGCTGAAGCTTCAAGGAAACTCAGTGATCCTTCTAAGTTCTGCATAGTCCTTCTAAAACTATATATTTCCCTTTAATTATACAACCAAGTACTAGTTATATGGTTTACTGCACTACTTGAATATTCTCTAGACAAATAGATACATTCAAAGAAATAAACACCATGAGGACACAAGACAATCACAGTAAAAATTAACAACTAAAAACTAACAACAGTGAATAGTATACAAAACCAATACAGTCAATAAATACCGTGACATATTCACAGTAAAAAGAACACTTGTATAGTTGTAAACTCCTAAATCTATAAACCTGATGCTCCTACCAGCTAAATATTAAAGGACATAAAGGTAGAAAATTATAGCAATTAATGTTATGGATATAATTGTTTATAATTGTAGCTCATGTCAATGTATCAATAAGATAAATCTTGATTTAGATGTTTCTCTTTTTCTTGTAAAAAAAAGATATCAAAGCAGCTGTGTGCTTATTTGAGTAATCACACAAAGAATTAGCACATCATTAAAAAGAGAACCTTGTTAGTCTCATTATATAAGCATGTATGATTATATTGTCAAATTGAGTATTATTTTGACTGGCATTCAGTGACTCATTTCTCCACTTTGGCAGACATACAGAAGCGATGTTTCATGTTGAAAGTAAAAATAATTTCAACAAGTCTTCAGTTGCAGGTCACATGCAAAAGGCTAAATAAAATAGTGAAATATTTATATATCTTTGTATACCTTAATTCAATAATACATTTATTTGAGAAAGCCAATGTATTGACATGTCCAGAAATAAGATTTCTTTTCTTACCACATTTTTTTAAAAAAATAATCATTACTGATGTGCAGAAATGTGTGCTGAGGCATCAATTCTCACCAAATTGATGACTATCACCAAATTTAGTATTTAGTAATTTAGTATCTGCAACAAGCTCCCATTCTACCAATATGTACATGTTAGAGGTTTAGGATTATGTTTAAAAGATTTGTATACACAGAGGAGGATCCACATCTGGAATTATGTTAATGTCTCCATAAATTTCACTGTCACCACATATTGATGAAAAAATACTATAAGATATGCTAGCAGTTTCTTTTTTTCAGAATACTTTACATCATACCATTATTTTTGGGAATACATTAAATGCTTTACTTAGATTATTCTGCCTTTACAAGCTGACTCCAAAAGATATAATGAAAGGAATCCCAAATGGGAATTCATTTGCACTGTATTTGTTATAAAACAAATATAAATGTAATCAAGTAAATCCAATCCTATAAATATTTTCATTCTTCCAGAAAGGATACAGTACTTTCAAACAGCATGAAGGACAAAAGACCACACTAATATTTTATTGGATTTTTTAGTCCTAGCCATCATATTTTTCCTTTTATAATTCATTACTAGTAGTCTTCAATTTCTTTGTCCCAACAACTATGACAATTAAATTTTATTTTATCCTTATGTTCCAAACTTGAATTGGCAGAAATATCCTTTGACTGCTATACTTTATAAACACAGTGGAATTTCATATACTACACATTTTTACATTCCAACATGAGTATGATTTGATCTGCTGCCAAATTTTATTAGGAATGTCAGGATAGATCATTGCAATAGCAAGTCAACAAGCAACTAAGTGAGCAACAGACATGGGGGGGGGGGCAGAGGCATCTCTCTCTCCCTCCATGTGTTTAATAAAAATGTCTTTCATAAGAGGGTTATGCTTTTCAGAAATGGAGTTCTGTTCTTCCTCAATGTAAGGTTAGTCCACAGCATGCCAGCAACTGGACCAGACAAACAAATGAAGCCCCATCTGTGGGATACAGGCAGCATGCAAAATCACACCCCTTCTGGTTCGTGGAAAAAATTCTTTCTCCATGGAACCAGTCCCTGGTCCCTAAAAGGTTGGGGGCCACTGGTTCAACTTATAAAGATCATCATGCCAGATTTGCTTCTTTATTCCTCTATGCCCTCTTGTCCTTTAACTTTCTTTTCTAAAATAATACTTGCTGGGTTATTATCTGTTCTGATTTTCAAATTTATTTATAGATTTTCCTAATTTCAAGAATGTCCTGGCCCATTCCATGTTTCACATTTTCTGACAATTTCACTTTGCATGACTCTAGGAAGTCACATGCTGTAGTTATAGCTGGGGATGTTGTTGTCATTAACCCTAAGAAAAACTTTGTAGCATGTAATGCATTCATTCATATCTTATTTTAGGAAATTCATATTAAAAATAACTAAACAGAAATTAGATTTTTTTTCTCCCTTTGATTTTGGGACCAGGGATCAACAATCACATAAGTTATTTCACTGCAAATGAGGCATAGTGGCTTAATTTTTACATAAATTTAGCTTTGCACACCCACTCAATCAACAGACTATTCATTTTTAGAAATATTATATACTATATCAGCTTTGCATAATCTACTAATTAAGTTACTATCAACTATATTTAGTTTAATATATTTAGAGAAGCACAGCATATTCTTCTATTTACTCACCTTCATACAAGGTCAATAGTTAATTGTGTGGTGGTACAGTGGTTAGAATGCAGTATTCTAGGCTAATTCTGCCACCTGCCAGCAGTTCATTCCTGACTTGCTCAATGTTGAGTCAGGTCAGTAAAATGAGGACCCAGATTGTTGAGGACAATATGCTGACATTGCAAAATCGCTCAGACAGTCGGGAAAACACTATGGAGTGGTATATAAGTCTAATGGTATTGCTATTGCTATATAAAACCCATTGAAGTCTGTGGAATTTACTTCTATGTATCAGTTGCAGAAACATTTTATCTCATTATCTTATGCACAAATAAAGATCAAACATTCTTTTTTCAATTCAATTCAATTTAATTCAATATTCAATATGAAATTCTTAGGGTTCCTATTAAAAATTCAAAGATACAAATAAAACACAAATTTACCAACACCCATCAACAAAATTATTACATGAATTCATCTAATGTGGCATGAAGCCATTCTTTTTGCTTGGTCTGCTTTCAAAAGTGAGATAATTTTGGTTAATTCAATAAAGCCATGCATTGGTAGGAGAATGTATTTGTAAACTCCCTTGACATCAGGGAAATGTACGTTGTTTATTAATATTAACTGAAGGGTAGAATGAAGAATATTGGACTACTTCATCAAATTCTGCCACACTGGTATAAATACATAAGACCTTGCTCTGCCAATTAGCATGGAGGTCTAAGGGTGTTATGCACCTCTGGGGATGCTTGGTGGCTTGAGGGCACTCCCTCCACCTTGTTAATGTTTTAACCTTGTTAATGTCTTTTTTAAAAAAACTTTTTGACTTTTAACTTGTACATTTTTAATCTTGTTTTTAACTCTGTTTTAACTGTATTTTTAGTCCCATTTTTATATTATTTTATAATATTGTTTGTAAACTGCTCAGGGTGACTTAGGAGAGATAAACAGTGTATAAATTTAACAAATAAATAAATGTTTATTAATCTCTGTACTGCTCCATACACTCTTTATGTGGTGAGGTTATTTTAATCAGTAAGCAGTCAGTCAATTACATGAATGAACCTAACTTTTCTCTTACAATCTGTTAAATAACTGTCTGAATTGCATGGTTCACAACCAGCTATCTGGTATTAATTTAGACTGCAAAAGAAACTGCTCAGCATTTTTAGGAAAAAAACATGCTCCCAACAGATTTCTAAAAATAGATATTGTTTTTTATAGGGGCTTATCATTAACCATAGAGCAGTGCTGATGTCTAGAGGGCATTTTCAGTAGCTGTGAATTAGTATAAACTGCTCTATATTTCTTTTTTTATCAGATCCCTTTTGGAGATGATATTGAGAAGAAGGGAAATTCAACCAGGCTGTAAGACTTGGGAGCACTGATGTGAAGCTGACCTTGAAACAAATCTAAAGCTGAAAGAAGATTCACTAGTGACTTATTAAATTTATCCTTAAAAAAACAACAACACTGAAGGACTTGTACTTTTTTTCTTTTCATGAAAAAACAGAACTAAATACATCCATAAAACAGGGCTGAGGGGAAGAAGAGGAGGAGGCAACCATTACAAAGGTGATTATGGCTTTTGAATAGCATGCCAGACGGTTACATTCCAAAATGTCAAAAGAGCATAAAGGGCCAGGACATAAAATAACTTAGGGTTTAACAAAATACATTAATTACATAAACTGACTATAGTTACTTCTATGCTTCATCTCCATACAGTTAATTTTCTTCTTTTGGATGGATTGAAAATTTCGATTCAGTGGCAAATCTTGGAAAGACTCTGGTGCTGCAACAATACCCTTGACTTTTAGGATCTGCATGAAGTCTTGGGACCTCAGATTCCTCTTTTAATCCTTTGTGTCTTCCACCTGGTGTCTTAACTGTATGTGCTACTCAGTTATAGTATTCTATCCAGTTACAAATCACATTTTTCTGTTATACTATCAGATTTTGTTACTAGTAATGATTTTGGACAGCCCATATTCATACATCTCTACTACAACAACTATTCCTTTAACATAGTACAATATTTCAAAATCTATAGCAAGTACCATTTAAGCCTCTCATCACCTCCTTCTCTGCATTCCCAACTGCTAGCAGAGCTAGTACAGACATAAAACTGAACAATCAAAAGTCTTGATTCTACTTTCCAGATAAAGTTTTTAAAGTCCAGGAACATTCATGAAATCACCTAAGCCCTTTTATTTTATGAGCAAGAAACAGAGATGGGTGGGGGATTTTTTGTTTGTTTGTTTTACCAGATCTATGAGATTTCTCTTAAGGCTCACCATCATAGCCACAGTGATTTCTTTTCCACCTGTTACCAGGGTAGAAAAAAGCATGCCTATAGGAAAAAGAATGTTGCCTCCCAATCTGCATTTTACCACATTTTAGCATTGAGGGCGGTAATTTTGCACTCTTGCAGAAAACAATGTGAGCTAATTTTCTGGCACAATTGGTGGAGCAGTGGGCTAATGCCTCCTTAAGTAACACCAGCTGCCTGCAATTAGTGCAGGTTCGCATCCCACCAGGCTCAAGGTTGACTCGGCCTTCCATCCTTCCGAGGTAGGTAAAATGAGGACCCAGATTGTTGGGGGCAATAAGCTGACTTTGTATTAATGCCGCTGGGGGGGGGGCAAAAGCCCTAATAAGCAGGCATATACATAGAATGAAGGCTACTGCTAAGCTTGTAAGCCGCCCTGAGTCTTCGGAGAAGGGCGGGATATAAATGGAATTAAAATAAAAATAAAAAAATAAAAAAATTAATTCTCCTCTTGAAGGCTGGGCTAGGAAAAAGCACCTCTGTGTGCAGAATCCCCCAAACACACACACAACAAATTGACCAACCCTGAATTAAGAGGTCCTGTTGCTAGAATAGCCACAAATTGACCAACCCTGAATTAAGAGGTCCTGTTGCTAGAATAGCCACTTTTCTTCTGGGACAGCATGCCATATTTTTAAAACTTTCTACCAATAAGAATATTGACAAGATTTACAAAAAAATTTAAAAAAACTGGTATGGGATTTTCCAGCTCTTACAAGAAAAAAGGTGTTATGATAAAAATAGGCATTGAGGCACAATGCAGATGGAAGATTGTCCACTCTGCAGTACTTCTCTCTCCATAGGATAAATATTTCCATGTTTGAACAGCAAAAATGTTCAACTGTCTATGCCAGTGAGGTTTGCAATTCCTCCAGCAGCCAGCTGGAGATACAAAATCTACTGGCCAGATAGAAGAAGGGAGTCTAGAAGCAGGTCAACTGGTGTCCAGAAATTACTTGATCTCCAAAGGTGATCAAGAATGTCCAGATGGGATATTGCTTTCTGTCCCGCAATGGAAAATATGAGTTTCCTGCCAGAATGTCTTGGTCCAGCTTCAACCAACTTCAGCCACTTCAGAAGTGGACAAGCCATGAGAGGGGGGGCTTCATTGCAAAGACATGTCTTTGGTAAGTGCTTAGTAAGAAATCTTCATGCTGTGACAATACAGACTTCTGGGAGAGGCCATAGTAAGTACGTTTGTGTCATTTATCTCTTTCTAAACTAAAAAGCTATCCCACCCCAAATTAAGATTCCAACCCCAAAGCCTTTTTCTTTTTTCAAATACATAGCAAACTTTACTCTGGTGCTGCATAAGCTAAGCAATTTGCTTACATATAAGCCCCGTGTGTCCAATTTAATTTTTTCTTTGACGTCTGTAGACAGGAGCAGTCCTGGGCAGCAATCTGCCTGTAGAATAGCAAAAGAGAAAGAAAGGGGAATATGTTTCCAAAAATACCTCAGAGAACTGAGCATATTCAGTATCTCCAGTATGGTAGCTGACTTTGCAGGAATAAGAAGTCTAGAATGCAATGATAGGTTTCGTGCTAAAAATCAATATTTCATGCTGCAACATTTCATTAAAGACCCCTCCAAAGAGATTTTTTTTTAAAAAAATAAATCTTTACTTCCTTCAAAATATATATCAGATGTTGAGGTGAGGTGAAAGGATCCTTTAAATGATAATTCAGTATTTTACCATCAAACACTAGTACTACTAATAATGAGCTATTTTTCCCCAGCAGTATTTTTTTCTCTCTGCATCATTTTTTGAATATTGTTATTAGATTGACCTGGAGCATTTTCATTTTGTCAGAATGTATTAATGTGCAAAGAGGCTCATTCATATGTGATTATTAGGTGGGATTAGAAAAAAAACAAAGGCCACAGAACATTTTCAACTCAATCTGTGGACAGAGGGATAAGATGCTATATTGGCTCATTTTCATTATAGCAAAAGAGAACATAATTTTTTGTTCTCTCTGCAAGCCCTGTATTATCCACAGGGGAGCTGTTATTATCTACATAATATACTGAGGCATCTGCAATTAAGCTTACTATTCATATTAGTCTCCCTTGGTTTAAAGTCACTTTCTCTTAAATCAATAAAATTAAATTAGCCCTTTCTTCCAGGCCACAAAGATTTTTTTCCTTCTAATTATGTTTAGAAGTTTACTATTTTTATGGTCCACCCTCCAACTTGTTACCAGTAATGGAAAGGCACATGAGAGGCTGGTGGATCAGATCCAGTGGCATAACCACACAGCAAGACTTATTTCAAGGTCAGTTATATAAAGTGATTCAAGTGAATATATGCTGTTTCCATGTAGATGCATTTTTTTGCATATTTTCTAACTCTATGTTGCATATTATGATTTCTGCACTGCATATTTTATTCAGTTTGATTTGGAGAAAAGGGTAGTAAAGTATCAAAGGTTCTATACCTCACTGACAGATGGTGTTCACGCAAAGTAACAACAAAAATAGAAATAAAATAAAAAGCAAAATTAAAACACTATTTATAATGTAATAGGAAACATTATAGTGAAATGCCAAGTCAAGTTATCATCAGTCTTGTACCCAAGTCCCAGTATTCTCCAATAAAGTTTCAGTTAAGAATGAATACAAATACAAATTGTCTAATACAACACTAATTGTATTCCCAATCTGGGGAATACCTCTGCAATCATGTCCCTATCTTTTTAGCTTTGTAGAAATGAGCCATCACAGCAGGAATAACAATAGCAATAGCACTTAGACTTATACTGTATACCTCTGTGTAGTGCTTTACAGCATTCTTTACAGAGTCAGCATATTGCCCCCAATAATCTGGCTCCTTGTTTTACCGACTTTGGGAGGATGGAAGACTGAGTCAACCTTGAGCTGGTGAGAATCAAACTGCTGGCAATCAGCAGAATTAGCCTGTAATACTGCTGTGTAAAGGGACGCGGTGGCTCAGTGGGTTAGGACGCTGAACTTGTCGATCGGAAGGTCGGCAGTTTGGCGGGTCGAATCCCGAGTGCCGCGTAGCAGAGTGAGCGCCTGTTACTCGTCCCAGCTTCTGCCCACCTAGCAGTTCGAAAGCACGTAAACATGCAAGTAGAAAAATAGGGACCACTACGGTGGGAAGGTAACAGCGTTCTGTGCGCCTTTGGCGTCTAGTCATGCCGGCCACATGACCACAGAGACGTCCTCGGACAAGCGCTGGCTCTTCGGCTATGAAACGGAGACGAGCACCGGCCCCTAGAGTCGGAAACGACTAGCACGCATGTGCGGGGGAACCTTTACCTTTACCTTTACCTTTACTGCTGTGTAACCACTCCGCCACCACGGAATGAGCAGTCTATGGTGAGTATTCTGTATGCAGTCTCCAGACCTCTTTTTTGCACTAATTTCCCCTTAATTACACCATTGAAATTTAATGGGAAATAGAGAAATCAAGTTTCCCAATTGTTTTGCCAAAAATGAAGAAAAAGGAAAAGGGATGATTTCAGTTTTGGAAATGTCCATGTATTTATAAATATTTCTTTATATATATATATATTTTATATCCCACCAAACTTTGAAAATTCCTATTTTCATGTTCTTCTGACAACATTATTATACTTTTTTATGTGGCTGCTGGCTGCCTTAACAGAAATGGAATCTATGACTCCTGAAAAGTTATTGAACCCTGAGTGACAAAATAAGACAGAAGCTTTTTAAGAACAAAACTTCTCTAAGGAAATAACTGAGGAGCAACCTTTAAGAGGTAACGTGTCTCTATGGATTATGATTGTGATGCTATGAATTTCAAATTCCCATTTGATTATAGAACTCACTGGGTGACAAAAAGAGTTTCTTTCTCTCACCCAAATTTATCTTTCAGGATTGGTCTTGTAAGGATTAGATGAGGTGAATCCCTGGTTCCATATTCCTTGAACTCGCAGAAAGATTTAAACTAAAATGCAATAAACAAATAACAGCATTGGGTGAATTAGTAACAACAGAACTCACTTGGAGCTTTCTAGGGTACTAATATGGCTTATCTAAATCTGGATTGATTTTGCTAAATTACCTGCTTATTGTTAGTTTATGTGACATCAATAAAAACAAAAGGCTTTACAGGACTTTTTTGGTTCTGTAGATACAGAACACATTTCTATTTATTTATTTATTATGGGACTTATATGCCGCCCTACCTCCCGAAGGACTCAGGGTAGCTAACAACAATAAAATATAAGTAAATACAAATATTAAAAAAAAATTAAACTATCACAAAGCCCCACTAAAACCAATAAAAACATTAAAAACATAATTAAAAACCCTTATCATCAGTCCAGGTCGGCCTGTTGGAAAAGGTATGTCTTGAGGTCACGACGAAAGGACCGGAGATCTGGGGCCATCCGGAGCTCCCGGGGGAGCTGATTCCACAAGGCAGGTGCCCCCACAGAGAAGGCCCTCCCCCTGGGGGTCAACAGCTGACATTGTCTGGCGGACGGCCCCCTGAGGAGGCCCTCTCTGTGTGAGCGCACAGGGCGATGGGAAGTCGTTCCTGGCAACAGACGGTCCTGCAAGTATTTATTTATTTATTTATTTATTTGTTTGTTTGTTTTTATATACCGCCCTTCTCCCGAGGGACTCGGGGCGGTGTACAGAGCAAGGTAGGTATACAATTAAACAGTAGTAAAAACAAATGAAACCCCAAGAGCTATCAGGCCAGGTCGGACTGCTGGAACAAGTAAGTTTTTAAGTCGCGCCGGAAGGTGCGAAGGTTGGGGGCCATCCGGATTTTGGTAGGCAAGCAGTTCCAGAGGGTTGGCACACCCACTGAGAATGCCCTCCCCCTGGGGGCCACCAGCTGGCATTCTTTGACCGGTGGCACCCTGAGGAGGCCCTCTCTGTGGGAGCGCACAGGACGGAGGGGTGTTGACGTTGGCAGAAGGTGCTCCCGTAGGTAATCCGGACCCATGCCATGTAGGGCTTTGTATGTCATCATTAGCACCTTGAATTTCACTCGGAAGGCAACTGGAAGCCAGTGCAGCTCACGGAGGAGAGGTGTGATATGGGAGTAACGGGAGGCCCCCAAAAGTGTTCGTGCAGCTGCACTCTGCACCAGTTGAAGCTTCCAAGTGGCTCTCAAGGGCAGCCCCATGTAGAGAGCATTACAGTAGTCAAGGCGAGAGGTCACAAGTGCATGGGTGACTGTATGTAAGGCATCCAGGTCCAGATAAGGTCGTAGTTGGCGCACCAGTCGAACCCGAGTGAAGGCCCCCCTGGTCACAGCTCCTATGTGCTCTTCCAAGGATAGCTGTGAGTCTAAGAGGACACCCAGGTTGCGGGCCCTATCAACCGGGGGTAATAACTCACCCCCAATGTTAAGGGATGGGATGCTCTGAGTATCCTGGCATGCCGGTATGTACAGCCATTCAGTCTTGTCCGGGTTGAGTTGAAGCCTGTTCCTCCCCATCCATTCCCGAACCGCTTCCAGGCAACGGGACATCACGTCGAGGGCATCACTGATGTTGTTTGGGGTTGAGATGAAAAGCTGGGTGTCATCAGCATACTGATGGTACCCTACTCCAAAACCACAAATGATCTCACCTAGCGGTTTCATGTAGATGTTGAACAGGAAAGGCGAGAGAACCGACCCCTGAGGGACTCCACAAACGAGAGGCCTCAGAGTCGACCTCTGTCCTCCTGCCAACACCGACTGCGAGCATCCCAGGAGAAAGGAGGAGAACCACCGCAGAACCGTGCCTCCCACTCCTAATCCCCTGAGGTGCCGCAGCAAGATACCATGGTCGATGGTATCGAAAGCCGCCGAAAGGTCTAATAAGACTAGGACAGAGGAATGGCCCCTGTCCCGGGCCCTCCAGAGATCATTCATCAGAGCGACCAATGCCGTCTCCGTGCTGTAGCCCGGCCTGAAGCCCGATTGGCACGGGTCCAGATAATCCGCTTCATCCAGGACCTGAGGAAGCTGATGCGCCACCACACTCTAAACAACCTTCACAAGGAAGCGAAGGTTGGAGACTGGACGAAAGTTGTTCAATGAAGCTGGGTCCAAGGTGGGCTTCTTGAGGAGAGGTCTCACCACCGTCTCCTTCAAGGAGGCGGGGAAGTGGCCCTCACTCAGAGAAGCAGAGATGACCGCCTGAAACCAGCCTCGTGTCCCCTCTCGAGCCTAAGTAACCCGGGCCTAAGCCACGTAGGGCTTTATAGGAAAGAACCAGCACATTTCACATTTCTATGATGTGAAGAAGCTGGGAAGCTGGCTGTTTGCCTTTGCCCTCTCAATTAGAAGTGTCAAATTAGAACACTTTGCTTTGCATGTCAGAAGACTTGAGAGATTAGACTTGAGAAAGCTGTGCAAAACAAAGTGGCATCATGACATCTAGGCTGAATGCCTAGATTCCTCAGAAATATAAAATATTGATAAAAAGTCCTGATGTTGTGGCAAGACAGGCACAGAAGGATGGAGCTCCATCTTTCACATATGAATTCACCCCGCTGGAGGACCCTGGAAAGGGTCGAAAGTAGCCCCATATAGGCGACAAGCAAGGAGGAGACCCCCTTCTGATTGCGGGAGGGTGGCAACCCTCCCATTTGATCCAGGGAAGCCCTCCAAACCAGTGGGGGAAAGACTGGCTACATCCATGTGGCCAGTCACTAAGCTGCTGACAGCTGAAGCAAAGAAGCATTACCAAGCAACTTACTAGCAACATGGATGAAACTGGGTGAGACCTGATCCTCTCTTTAAGACTTTAAGACCTCTTTCTGGAAAAGCTGCCCAAAGCACTCCTCCCCACACAAACTTCTACCCTACCCTCTAAGAAAAGCGGCAAATTAAGTACCCAGGGGAAACAGACAAAACTATAAGACAAATTTTAAGTTAATTGGATACATAAACTTGGGGACTAAAAGTGTTCTCTCTTTTTTTGGAGACTTTCTTTTTTCTTTTTTTAAAAAAAGACTTGAAAAACCTACTACATAAGTTTTAGACTTAAAAAGCTGTAAAATGGCATTAATGACATCTTGTGGTGATCTGTGGTACTACAATTTGGTTTTGCCTAAAAAACCTGGCTTGAAGCCCAGACTTTAGATAAGACTTTGGTTGGCCTTGACAGTTACTACCCTTGAATAATCTAGCTGCAAAGAAGGGATTTCTGGGCGATTTATTGGTGTGGCAGAGAGGATGAATTGTTTTGGAAACTGGCCTGTTTGAACTATGAATGTAAACATTTACTGATTTGCAGAGCTGTGTTTGTGGAACTATTTTCCTGCATGAGAAGCACACATTATTACACAAGATGATGGAACACTTTGGATTATAAATTTTTATTTGATGAACAATCTCTATTATAAAGCCCACTTATAAAAAGTGAAATAGATGTCCCATACTCAGCTATAAAAGGCAAAAAACTATCTCTAGCACACCACCAAGAAAATATGAATGAAGATCAGGAAAAAATTCTCTCCATGTTGAAATCAATACATGAGACTATTCTCTCAGCTTGTGATAAAATAAGAAACAACACAAAGGAACAATTTTCTAATCCAAATGTACAAACCAAGATCATGATTACAAATAAAGAATTAACAATGCAGAAAACAAAAAGAAAAATGGAACAACCAAACTCTAAGATGGAGGACTTAACTGACCAACAGACCCAGACAACTGAAGACTCAGAAAATGGAGTGACAACATTGAAAATGGAAAAGGATTTTACATATTAAGAAAGCAGAATATATTTGAGGAAAAGGAAGAAGAACAGATTGAATGGAAGATAAAACTGTTAGGACAACTGTGGAAAATTGGAGTAACAGGGAGGCGGTTTAATGAATACCAATGGGCTTGTTCTTCCCAAAAAGTTCCAGCCAAATGGTTTTTCTTATTCCAAACAATATATATAAAAATAGAGGGAGAACTATTTGATAACTCAAAGGCACTGACATGGAAGGTTAGCTGACAAAGGAACAAAACTAGAGTAAGGCTAAAGAAAATAGTGGCTTTGACATATTAGATGGGACACTATATTATTAATTAGATGGTTGAATATGATGGAAAATAGACATTTTTTTAGAAATTAAAGTATTATTATAATTAGATAGATAAGATGTGTTACTAGAATATTAGATTTTTGTATAAAAAGGGGAAAAGGAGGAAGTTGGAATAAGGGAAGCTTTTGGTTACCTAAACATAATGGACTTGGAAATTATAAATAATAGTGTTATTCTGAATATTGATGGGAAACCAAAACCTTAAAAAAATCAATAGCAGGACATTGATTGAATACAAGGATATTAAGTGCAAATGAAATTATTGGTTTTTATTTAGTTGATAATAATAAGAATGTACTTCCTCAATATGGGAAAACAGGTGCTACTGGAAAAACAAATACTAAAGATTTATGTATATTTACATATATCCCTCCCCGGGTCTCCTCCCTCCTTGGCACAGCTGACAAAGTGAGAAGAGCATGTGGCCTAGAGGTTAATACAGCTGCCTAATGTGCAAGCAGCCCAGGTTCGAATCTCAGAAGGGTATGGCTGGCTGATGAGAGCTAAACAGCTCGAAATAGCTGTACCAGTCTCCCTTTAACTATTTGTTGGCAATCCAAATTATGCTATTAGTGAACTTCTTCTGCAAAACATACTTGAAAAGGAGCAGCCTCATAAATCTTCAGATAATATATCATTTAATTAGGTTATTCCTGCTATGTTGCTGGCTTCTAGTCATGACTCAATTATATAGAAGAAATAAAACTAAAAAGCATAAATGAAGGGATCATAAAAATTGACTGTCCCCCAAAACAGTAAACATATCTGAAAAGAACATTTTCCATAAATTACTATGTTCTAGTTTAATTCATATTCTGTGTAACTTCACCATATCACATCAGATGTAGTACTCAGGATCACTTCAACTACCATCTCCAAATTTTATCCATTTTTAATGCAACAGTATTCCATGTTCTTGACTAAAATTGCTAAAGGATGTAATAGATAGGCTTCATATGATAGCAATTTGTTTTATTAATAACTATATTCATATTCCATAACATATTGTGGTAAAACAAGTGTCCTGTTCACTTTTCATCCATGTGCAATTTTCCATTCATGTGGAATGAAAAAGTAGAGTCGTGTCTTCTGGGTATACGTCTCACATCAGCTTTCATTGTTGTCTATGAATGACTGATGAATTGTTTGAAGAATGGAGACCATTCTATGCATGTAAATTCCCTCCTCCCTCTCCTGAGATGGAATTTAGTGCAATTAGGGGGATCTGCATCCAAGAATCAGTTTATACTTATCAACAAGACTTCCTTTTTCAGAGTGTCACTCTGAATCCCTTGGTGGATAAAAGGGGTCAAATTTAAAAGAGCTACCATTTATCTGAGATCCATATAGACATACTATCATTAAAATGAGCCAATTCACATTGATTTTTACAAGTCATTATTATGAATCAAATGAATAACACATCATTAAGCAGTATGGGGGTAATCTTGCCAGTTATATCAATCAAGGAAAAAAGTTGCTGAAATATACAATTAATCATATGTTAAATCCATCATTTTCAGCATTTTGGATTGACAGTCAGATATTAGTGCATGAAGGGCTTAGTCACAGTTCCACTTGGGATATAGACACAGTAACAGCATCATCCACATATAAAAGAATGGATTTTGGTTTGCTAACTAGAGAAGTAGGGGTGAAAGATGAAATACAGTTCTAGTAAGAACCTGGACAACAGGGCTGAATTTTTCCCCCTTATATAAAATAGAAAAGCTGGAGTGGGTTCATTGGAGACCTGGTTTTATAAGGAACTCTTAAAGGAGCTTAATCTGTCTACTTATTCATTTTTATAGTATTTTATTAATTTTATGTTATTACAATTCATTAGTGCTTAACGAACAATGTGTTTTCTGGGTTGATTTGTTTTGCTTAATAATATAAGTTAGGTTCTTATTCTCTATCCCATTTTTCCAGCCTTTGATAAAATAAGTTCCATGTTTGAAAATAATCTGTATCTTCTTTTTTTTTTGAGTCTCAGTGTAAGTCTATCCATTTCAGCCCAGTATTTTCTTGATTACCTCTTCCTCCAAAGGTGTTATTTTTTTTCATTTTTCCAGTGCTAAGCAAATCTGTGTATTTATTATTCCATTTATATACTATCTTATTCCAAACAACTCTAAGCAGTTCACAAAATAAAACATACAGTATATTCAAAAAATAGTAATGCATAATAATACTGTAACTTAATAACAATTCCATAAAGCCCATCAAAATCAAATAAATTTAGAAATAAAACAAATAAGAAACAATCTCAGTGTTTGCCCCATTAAGTGTACACCAGTTAATCATCTAATCTTCTCATTAACAATACTTTTCACATTCTATAGGAATTCTATAGGATTTCACATTCTATAGGAAGTCACTGAGAAAGTCTGTTTTCAGATGTCCCCCCATAAATCTTGGAGGGCCCTTAAAACATCCTGTCCTGAACAAACTAATCAGGACAAAATTCAGCAGTCCATCTGCATTTAAAAGACAAAGGCCACTCTTTCAAAGGCAGCAAAGTCTACATTCTGGACAGAGAGGACCACTGGTTGAAAGAGCATCTAAGAGGCCATCTATGTCAAAACTGAATAGCTCTCTCTCTCAACAGAAGAGGACAGATACAACATCATCTATCTCCAGTCTACAACACAGTCCTTTCAGCAGTTCCAAGAAGACGCCACATCCATTTGCACTACACAAATGATCAAATGTTGCAAGGAGTATAAATCCTTCCATTCCCTACCATTCAGCCACAGCTGAAGAAGCTTCTTGGATGAGAAGTGAAACGTCTTCAAAGAATACCAAGAAAATCCAGTTGCCTCGTGAAAAAATATCTTTGGAACAACTATGACCTGGATGACTGAGAATCTCCATAGCGATCCTGTCCTAAATATAGTGCCCAGGAGAAGCATATTCATTTGGAAAGAAAAGGAAAAGAACCAAGAAAGTTAAGAACCAAGACATATAGGGTTTCACAGAATAAAAGTAGCTTTTTTTAAAAAAAATGTACTCAGAAGCCTAATAGTAATAGTGCAGATACACCAGCAAAAGATGGGCAAAGCTTCTCTATCTTGGAGTCTAGAGGAGCTATGAGCCCATAAGAACTCCCAAGTCATAGATAAAGGATAAAGTGCAATCCTGTCCATAGACAATGTAAGAAAGCAGATAATTTGGGGTATCTTCATCTTATTAGGAGATTCAGGATGACAATTGGGGGAAGAGTGATAACCATAGAATAAGAGTATGGATTCACCCTTGTTAGAGGTTTTCCAGTGGGAACAGGTGACAATGGGTGGCAAGCCATCTAGTAGATTCCTAAACTGAATAGATTAGAGGACCTACAGTATAAAGTCTCTTCCAAGTTATAGATTCTATGTGTCTATTATTATCTGTGCTGCCTATTGAATTGAAAGATGTAGTATAATCACACTAATTAATGTAATCTCAGACAAAAAAACTACTGTAGTGGAGAGGATATAAAATAACTAAGCTTCATTTACCAGACATGTATTTTCTAATATTGCTTGACAGGGTTTAATTTATTTATTTTTTTCCTTCCTGAATCGATGGGGGTTTAATCTCCCATAAGCCAGTCACTCTTATAAAGTCCAGCAGCCTTGTATGTGTAACTTCTTTTTCTTTAGTGATATTCTTTACCTATTGCTTAGAACCTCTTAGTAACCCAATATCCATCATAATAGATCCCAATTTATCTCTTTGAAGTCTCTGGGCTTTTACAATCATAGGGAGATTGTGATGGATTCTCTTATTTTATAGCAACCTCCTTTTGTAAAATGGAAATCTTGTCAGGACATGTCATTCAGCTAATGAACTGTGACTGCTGACTTCTTCCTATCAGTGTAGCTGCAGTGTTGCCAAGGTTTGAAGCTGTTTAGAATCTAGACAGTTTGGTGACATATCTCTTACAGGGACTGACAGGCTGACATGTCTTTAGGATTCACTGTTCATACACATCCTCAAAGTAACCAATTTAAACCTAAATATATTTACTACAACTGCCCATTTTAATCTGCTTTACCCAGAGCTATAGACATCCTACTGGAGATAGTTCAAATGAAGACTAAAAGAAAAATACTCTATATTCCCACTTTTCTGTTTTTTTTTTAGCAAACTCAAAAATTAGAATTCCCATCCCTATCCTCATCTGGTATTATAACTTGATAGAAGCAAGTTAATGTACTGGTGGGTATTTATTCTGCTTCATTTATGAATCTTTTTGTTTAACAGTTTTAGAATCCTAGGGAAATTGGCACTGTGGAAATTATAAACAAGAATAGGAAAACAAACTGTCCATTCCCCTAATGTTATTCTACAACTGAATATAATCATCATCATCATCATCATCATCATCATCCATCTACTATACATGGATGACTTAAAATTGTATGCGAAAAGCCACACTGAACTTGAATCAATACTCAACGCAGTTCAACTGTTTAGCAGTGACATCAGAATGGACTTTGGACTTGGAAAATGTGCTATATTATCCATGCATTGAGGAAAAATGGGAAAAATAGAAGGAATAGAACTGGGAAATGGAAGTATTATGAAAGCACTAGCAAAGGATGATGGTTACAAATACCTAGGCATACTGGAAGCAGATAACATCTTGAATGTAAAATTCAAAGAGTCAATGTCATATATTCAACACACACACACAACCCCCTCACATCTATAAGGAATCCCCGGCAGCCGTTGACAGCCGTCA
The DNA here is from genome assembly GCF_947247035.1 of Vipera ursinii. Classification (NCBI taxonomy): domain Eukaryota; kingdom Metazoa; phylum Chordata; class Lepidosauria; order Squamata; family Viperidae; genus Vipera; species Vipera ursinii. The sequence goes on from NC_139513.1 coordinate 251,463,400, forward strand.
AAAGGCTGCCGCGGCATTCCCCCACACACACACGCGGCAAGCGGCCGACTCTGACAGCTGTCAAACTGCCGCGCATGCGCAGTACACTGACAGCTGTTAAACTCCAGAGAACCGTGCATGCGCAGTTCAGCCGGAGCTGTCAAAGCTGCCAGCTGGCCCCGGCAACAAGCCGCTACAGCCGCGCCTACCTTTAGCCGGTCTCCTTCTTATTGGGCGTCCTTGTTAGGCGGGAGAACCCCGCCTGTTTATTGGTTCTTGATGTTGTTGTTGTTGTCCCTGTTCACTATAAATACGGGGGATTCCCGGCGATGCTTCACCCGGGACCTCTGCCCAATAAACGTTTTGTTTGGACCGTGCCTACTGTCTCCTGTCGTCCCTCAAGATAATCCACCTGGCGACGAGGATGGGATCCGGGTCTGCTTGTTAGCTGAAGTCACTAGCTGAAGCCACAAGTGAAGGAGGGAAGCCGTCCCACCAGCTGACACCGCTGAAGTCACTTGCTGGTCGGGAGAGCCCTCCACGCACACCACCCTAAGCAGACCCGCGGACCTGACAGTATGGCCAATCTTGGGCATGTCCGAGAATTCGATGTCTCCCAGCCCGAGGGCTGGGAATCACATCTCGGACAAGTGGAGGGGTACCTCCTCGTCAATAACATTGTCGAGGATCGCCCCAAAGCCACGGCGCTCCTCTGCCTCAGCGGCCCGGCGGTCTACGATGTCGCCGTACGGCTCTGCGACCCTGCTCCGGTGGCTTCTGTGCCATATGCCGAGCTAGTCGACCGCCTCAATCGACACTTTTCGCCGAGACGGTCCAAGTTGTACTGGCGCCTGAACTTCGCCCGCCAGTACCAACGACCAGGCGAGCCGGCCAAATCATTCATAGCAATGGTCCGACAAGCGGCCCAACGCTGCCGTTTCCTGGACCTCAAGGACCGCATAAGGGACCAGGTCATCGTCGGTCTGAGAAACCTGAAGCTCCAGAAGAAACTCGTCACTCAGCCGACGATGGACCTGGCCGAATTAACGATTGAAATTATGGCGTACGAAGATAGCCATCGGGAAGACACGCTGCCAGCGGGAAATCCCTTCACAGGGTCAGTCCACCACAACTGCCCTAGAAATGCCGACCCAGGAACGGCCGAGCAGAAGACTGAAGTGGACGCCATCCGTCCGAGACCCGCCAACCCCCAGGCTCGCCGTGAGGGTGACAAAAGACCTGATCGTCCGGCCGGAGGCTCAAGGGAGACCACCAACCACTCCAAGTGCGCCAGCTGCGGTGGCAACCATGCCAGGGCATCATGCAAATTTCGCAATGCCAAGTGCCATGGCTGTGGCAAAACCAGCCACATTCGCTCCGCCTGCCGCAGCACCGGCCACGAGACCCTTCACGACCTGGAGGCAGCCCTGGAAGGTAATATTCCCTCCCCCAAATTGCCAGGGAAGTCCTTATGGTCATCTGTCATGACCACTAGCACGGACCAGGGGCCCTTAACCACCAGCTTTATCCGCCCCAAAATTAAAATTCAAGTCCGGATTCAGGGAATCCCCTGCGAGATGGAGGTGGACTCTGGGTCCTCAGTCTCCATTCTTTCCTGGGACACTCTACAAGGAATCGCGCGTCAGTGCAGACGCCGGTTCCCTATTACCCCTCAAAAATTCTTCTAGCCGATTTCCAGGGCGCCCCTATCAAATTAAAAGGGGAAACGAGGCTCTCTATTAACTATCAACAATTCCAGGGAGAATTAACAGCCCAGATCGCAACAGGTAAACGAGCCAGCCTCATTGGCCTTGACTGGTTCGAACCCCTGGGGATAAAAATTATGGGCGTGAACCACTTTCAGCCTCACCAATTACAAGCCGTCTGCCAACAATACTCAGACATCTTTGATGGGTCGCTAGGGAAATTCAATGGCCCCCCCATTGACCTAAAATTAAACCCAGAGGTCCTGCCCATCAGGATTAAGGCAAGAAGAGTCCCTTTCGCTCTCAAATCTAAGATAGAAGCAGAGCTCGACAGGCTAATTGGACTGGGAGTCATAGAGCCCACGGAAGGGGGCACTTGGGAAACCCCCATAGTCACCCCTGTCAAGCCTAACGGGGAGGTCTGCCTCTGCGCGGACTATAAAGCCACCTTGAATCGTGCTTTGAACCCCCACGCCTACCCAGTCCCAGCTGTCAGGGACGTGCTTTCTTCTATTCAGGCAGGTACTATATTTGCCAAATTAGACTTAGCCCATGCATTCTTGCAGCTGCCAGTCTCAGAGCAAACGGCCAATGCCCAGACCATAGTCACCCACCGCGGAGCATTCAGGGTGAACCGCCTGCAGTTCAGGATCGCAGTAGCACCTGGAATATTCCAGGAAACCATGGAGCGAACCCTTAAAGGAATCCCCGGGGTCTGCCATTACTTCGATGACGTGCTCATCGCAGGGGAATCCGAGGAAATACTAGCTGACAGGCTGCGAGAGGTGCTTCAAAGATTCTGCACCGCCGGCCTCAAATTAAAGAAAGAAAAGTGCTCCATTGGAGTCCCTTCTACTGAATTTCTGGGTTACAAAATTGACGCTAACGGAATCCACCCCACGGATTCTAAGGTCAGAGCCATCAGGGCAGCACCACCCCCAAAAAATAAGGCAGAACTACAAGCCTTTTTGGGTCTCATAAAGTTTTATCATGCCTTCCTCCCCCACAAAGCTTTCATAGCAGAGCCGCTCCATAGGCTATTAGACAAAGGAGCCCAGTGGCTCTGGACCCAAGCCCACGACGACAGCTTTAACAAATTAAAACAACTCCTTTCAAGCAAATCTACTGTCACCCACTACAAAGAGAAAATGCCCCTCTGTGTCGCTTGCGACGCCTCCCCCTATGGCATAGGCGCCGTCCTCAGCCACCTCCACAGCGATGGACCTCAATCCCCCATCGCAGTCAACACAAAAGGAATACATCAGGAGAGTCCGCAAAATACTAAAATCAAAGCTGAATGCGGGAAATATAATTAAAGCCATTAATACATGGGCAGTCTCAGTGATACGCTAGCTGGAATTATCAACTGGACTTTGGCTGAATTGGAACACCTAGACCGGAAAAAATGTAAACTTTTGAATATGCACCATGCTCTACATCCACTAAGTGACATCAACAGGTTGTATCTGCCAAGAAGAATAGGGGGCAGAGGGCTACTGCAAATCCACCAAACTGTAGAAGAAGAAAAAATGAAGTTTGAATGACTATGTAAATCAAAGTATAGAAAAATTGTTTCAGGCTGTGAAAACAGAGAGAATTATAAAAATAACAGAAACAAAGGCAGAATATAAGGAAAAACGGCTGGATGACAGATTAAATAGATGGAAAACCAAAGCTTTGCATGGACAACATTTGAAAAACATTGAAGGAAAATGTGATAACAACTTGACATGGGCATGGCTTAAGATGGGAACCATCAAGAAAGAAACAGAAGGATTAATACTGGCTGCTCAAGAACAAGCACTACAAACTAATGCCATGAAAGCGAAGATACAAAAATCAACTGACAATCCAAATTGCCAACTTTGCAATGACAAAGTTGAAACTGTTTCACATTTAATATGTGAGTGCAGCAAAATCGCACAAACTGATTACAAAGCTAGACATGACCACGTTGCTAAACTAATCCACTGGGCATTGTGTAAAAAATACAACTTGCCTGTGTCTGAAAAGTTGTGGGAACATATGGTGGAAAAAGTTGGCAAGAATGAGAGGGTGAAGATCTTGTGGGACTTTCGAATACAGACAGATCGCCATTTGGAACACAACATGCCAGATATCGCAGTCATAGAGAACAGAAGCATACAGTTGATTGATATCACTGTACCAAGAGATGCCAGAGTCAAAGAAAAAGAACTGGAAAAAATTATGAAATACTGCAACCTGGCCATCAAAACTGCATGATTATGGATGAAACATGTAACAGTGATACCCATTGTCATCGGGGCACTGGGAACTATGTCCAAAAACTTTGCAAAATACATCAAGAAATTGCAGCTTCCTGAAATAACTCCAGCAAAGCTACAAAAAACCTACACTACTTGGAACATCTTACATTTTAAGGAGGTACCTGGTTGATACCTAGGACACTGGCAGCAACCTGTGTCAACCATTAGTGCCAGTCAGTTTGAGTGTTCAGTTGACTGAGTTTCATGTTTTATGAATAAAAGCTTTATAATAATAATTGTCGATCAGAAAGACAAAAAAAGTCTAGATAGTGGACGTTGCAGTGCCTGGAGACAGCAGAATAGACAAGAAAGAACTGGAGAAGATAACAAAATACAAAGACCTACAAATAGAAATAGAAAAACTATGGCAAAGGCAAGCAAGGGTAGTACCAATTGTAATAAGCACCTTGGGTGCAATCCCAAAACAACTGGAGCACCACTTGAACACCACTGGCATTGACAAATTCAGCAGTAGTCAATTGCAAAAGGCAGCCTTACTAGGAACTGTTTCCATCCTGTGACGATATCTGTAATACCCTCAAACATCTAAATCTGCCTATCCCAGGTCCTTGGTAAGGACTCAATAGGTAGACAAAAATGCCAAATCCAGTCTGAACATCTGGCTGACTGTGTGATGAAGACCTGAAGACCTGGCTCTTCGAGCTCTCTAGCCCAGGCTGAGAATTTTAATTTTAATTTTAACTGGGGTTTTATTTGTTCAGGGACGGATATAATTTTTAAAATTGTTTTTAACTTTTGTATTTTTTGTTTTAATCACCCTGTAAACTGCCCTGAGTCCTTCGGGAAAGGGTGGTATATAAATATAATAAAATAATAATAATAATAATAATAATAATAATAATAATAATAATAATAATAATAATAATAATAATAGATTATATCTGTCTTGTAGAAATGGAGATAGGGGCTTACTTTGAGTTAAGCAAACTATCAAAGAAGAAAAGGAGACATGGGCTGATTACATAAAAGATAGCCAAGAAAAACCATTTAATATTTGGAATTTACTAAACATGGAAGAAACAAAACATGAATATCAAAATAGTGTAACAAAATGCTGGCAAGGAAAAGTATTACATGGTCAATTTCTACAAAAATTGGGAGGGGGGAGTGGATAAATATAAACCTGCCAATGGTTTACAATTGGAACATTTAAAAAAGAAAGCGAAGGCTTGTTTTTGATGGCTCATTTGAACCTGAGCTAATACATTCAAGGCAAGAACTGAGAAATCATCAAATGATTCAAAGTTCAGATTTTGCAAAAAGCAGAAGAAACAGTATGTCATACTCAGTTCATGCAAGAAACCACATATACTGATTCTAAACATCATACACAACTGTCAAAATGATTCACTGGAACATCTATAAAAATTATCATGTATCAGTAATGAAAAATTTGTGGGAACCTAAAGTTTAAAAGGTTGATGATGAGCAGGTTAAAATATTGTAGGTTTTCCAAAAACAGACATATAAAGTCTTGATTTATAACAAACCATATTTAAATGTGGTTGAAAATAAGAAAATGTGGATGATTGATAATTGAGGGGATAGAATAGAAGACAAAGGATTAGAAAAGATCACATAGTATCAAACTCTAAAAATTAAAGTTGAAAGACTTTGGCAGAAACCAGCCAAGATGGTCTTAGTGGTTATTGGTACATTGGGTACCATAACAAAATCTTGGATGGCACTTAGAAAATTTGCACATTGACAAAATTTCCGTGTGTTACTTACAGAAGATCACATTGTTTGGCTCTGAATATATACTACCCTGATACATTAAGACATCCTTAACGTAGATAAAACAATAGCTAAAGATCACCCTTCTACTGGTACTGCATATAAAAGCAAGCCTAAATTAAGGAATTCAGCTGATAATATGAAGCCAAGCAAATGAAATGCCATGTGGAAACAATTATGCAGACTTGGCTAAAAAGTCTTAAGATTTTTTTCATTCGAGAAAAAGGTGAGATAAAGAAACAAAATCTGAGTCTAGTCAAATACATGACCGCTTCTAAAAAATCACTTTTCATTTTTTATCATAGTGTATACAGAATTGCTCAATGCAATAAATCTCATACAGCTGACAACATTAAGACTTATTGCACTTATTGATATAATTAAAACTGCATCATGGGAGTCTTGACCTAAATAATCCCTTCATCTAGTGACGCTATTTCCTGCCAAATCACAGATTTACCAGAGAATCTAAATGATCAAATTACTGAAAAGTTAGAAAGCAATTCATTTGCCATTCAAATAGATGAGGCATTAAAGATACACATTTGAAAACATTTAGATATGATGACAGAGAAATGTAAAGATTTTCTTTTTGGTAATTGGATTACATAGACAGATAAAGCTATATATAGCTTTTAAAATTACTGATAACATATGGATGAAAATTTCTTAACATGGTCAAATTCTGTGTGCTTATATGATGGAGCACAAAAAATTGAGTACCAGATTGGAGAAGACTGTCTGAACAGTTATAGATGATAAGAACTACATAAAAATCAGTCCTGTAAAGGAAAGGCTGTTTGCAAGATTTTGGGAGCTGAATACATGTTGTTGTTGTTAGCTGCAAAGTCATGTCCGACCCATCGTGACCCCATGGACAACGTTCCTCCAGGCCTTCCTGTCCTCTACCATCTTCTGGAGTTCATTTAAGCTCATGCCTACTGCTTCAATGACTCCATCCAGCCACCTCATTCTCTGTCGTCCCCTTCTTCTCTTGCCCTCAATCTTTCCCAGCATTAGGCTCTTTTCCAGTGAGTCCTTCCTTCTCATTAGGTGGCCAAAGTATTTGAGTTTTAGCTTCAGGATCTGGCCTTCTAAAGAGCAGTCAGGGTTGATCTCCTCTTGGACTGACTGGTTTGATTGCCTTGCAGTCCAGGGGACTTGCAGGAGACTTCTCCAGCACCATAGTCCAAAGGCCTCAATTTTTTGGCGCTCAGCCTTTCTTATGGTCCAACTTTCACAGCCATACATTGCAACTGGGAATACATACTTCTTTGTAATTTTACTGGCAGTCAAGAAGGCTGTCTCAGGAAGTGTTTCAATATGTGTTTTTGAAGAAATAAATTTTATCAGTATTTAACTATAGAAATATATAATACTGCACATGTATTTAGTGCCTATGGCTTCAATATGCAGTGAAGATATTTAAGTAGCATTTTTGATAAACTGAATATTTTTATCTCTCTCTGCAATTGCAGAACAGTAAAATGGAAAATGAGATTTTAGACATATTCCCTATGTTAAAACAATTTATTGAAAGCAGTAGCAAGGAGACTAATGAAGATGTGAAGATTGCATTTTAACTTATCTTGTCTGGAATCACAGTAGATGGGAAAATAGGAAAATTTGATTAGATAAGGAACCAATCCTAATGCTAAACTGAAAATTGACATATTCTTTACTGCCAAGTAGAAGCAATTCACTGACATCTATTCTGACACTTCTTTGAAAATAAAATTCCTGACACTATCTGTCCCTGAATGGATCAGTGTGCAAAATGAGTACCAAGAATTAAGGGAAAAGACTGTAAGCATTTTGATTCCATTTGCTATATATTATTTGTGAGGGTATGGGGTTTTCTGCGGCTGCTACTATAAATGGAAAATTCTGATGGAAAATAAATATAGTAAGAGAAATGAAATTGATGATCCCAAAAATAAAATCAGATTTCTGTGATTATGCAAACTAAGAAAGTCATTCTTTGAGTTAAAATATGGTTTTAAATGTTATTGTTTTTTTTTCAATGAAGAGGTTTTATCTATCTTTAAGCTTCTAAAACCTAGACACAGACACACTAACATTAAGCAGTACATTTTTATTATCTATTCTTAACCCCAATGAAATCATTTGTTTTATGCATGGGGAACACACAAATTCACTTATCATTTTAAGGGATATGGCACTGCAAAGTTTGAGAAACTCTATCGTAGCCATGGTAGCTCTGCTGCAGGCAATAATTTCAAACAATAATCCTGACATTTCCAAGAAATCTTAATGCCTTAAATAACAGGCTGAATCTCAAGGTCTGATTGTTTTACTGACCAGAACTCCCATCTCGGAATCATGGAATTAAGATGAATTCTTATTCAAACCAAAATCAAAACCAGGCAATCTTCACTGCTATCGTCCTTCTTTTCATTAAACTATACATACCCAATTCCGGTAATTTTGAGAAGCTTCTTGCTAAGCTTTTAATTTGCTAAGATAGTTTAAGCAGCAAGAAATATCTCAAAATTGCTGTTTTTTCTTAATTTATAGTTTAAAAACAAGAAATGCATGCTTCGTTAAGAATTCTCATACACTTATATGCACATTCATACAATCCTTCCTATAAGAGAAAGGAAATCCATGTTCTATGATAATTCTTGTCAACTGCAGACTGAGTAAATTACTTGTACTCAAAATAACACACCTTTCTAGTCAATCAAAATTGATTGATCGGTCAATTAAACACTGTGGCTCAAAGTAAAGTTGTTGCCTTGGTGTGCAACAAACAACTCATTATTTAAACTTCAAAGATTCAGAAGACTGCAACCATAGTGATTAGGATAGCAAGTGAACCATCAACAGCACTTTTCATTTATTTTCACCCAGAAGACCCAATCTGTCTTTGCAACATAACATAACTCATTTATACATGACATGCACCTGAGCACTCAGTGCACAATCTAAAAATAGTTATGCTGTGAAACATCAAGATTGCTGCATTTCACAGATCAACAAGCACCTTATCATCCATCCTGAGTCAAGGCAAAAATTGTAGTGTTTCCAAAATGCTAATTCTGAAAGTAAGAAATATGTGTAAATCATCAATTAAAGTAATTTTAGAGAGCATTACAATTAAATATATGTATATAACTAATACAAAATAAAATATATATGAAGAAAAAAATAGAAAGGAAAGAAAGAAAAAGAAAAAGAAAAAGAAAAAGAAAAGAAAAGAAAAGAAAGAAAGAAAGAAAGAAAGAAAGAAAGAAAGAAAGAAAGAAAGAACATTCTTGTTCATAACAAATACAACCAATTTTAGTAACTTAGCCATTTATTTTAAAAATAAAACTTTACAGCTTCATTGGTCTGTCCTAGACAGCAAAGTCCATTAAAGGTTACCTGAGATATATCTATTATATTTCAGCCTTGATCAAATAAACAAAAATCATATTCCCTTCTTTATTTTTGAAATCTTGATTTTTTAAAATATTTTTTTAATTTTAATTTTCTTATATAATAGTAAGTATACTGCATTTTATACATTATATTAAGCATAATTAATCTTATATATTACTAATTACTATTAGTAGAAACATTTATGGACTAGACAAGTAGAAACTAAAACTTGTAATGGGTGGGACTTGGGTTATCCAGATATAAGACATAATTTCTTGTATTGGGTACATTTAAATACAGTAATCAGAAATTCTTCGCCTACTATAGCTACTATTTAATAAGGAGAGGTTAAATAATGATTTCTACCACAGAACTGTTATTAGATTCTTATATTTCTCTCATTCCCGGGAATCACTCATGTTACACTGAGACATACATTGTCTTGTGTATTCTTCCAATATCTTATTCTGGAATTGATTCAAAATCACTTGTTGAAATGGGCAGCTATATAAATTGCATAAATAAGCAAATGACCATTAAAATTATGTTTATCATACCTTGCTATGTGTAGTTTTATGTTGTCTATTTTCCATGACCCAGTTTTACAATGAGATAGTACAAACCACCAATCCCTGGGAGAATAGTAATCATGTGAAATGTCTCCACACTGAAACTTGATACTATTGATGACTTACAATGCTCACAGTTTAAAATGGAGCCAAATGATTTTACAGTGATTCACCATAAAGCTACCTGGTAAAATAGTTATTCTGCTACATTGTTCTTACACTATGGATTTGAAGCTAGATCAATAGAATTATAGCATTTTTATATATCCAAGAGTTGCTATGTTAGATTACTGGCTTAAACAACACACATGAGTGGCATTTTAACAGAAGAAAAATCCAACAACTATAGAATACTCTTAGGGGAAATGATCCTCTTCTGATATTAATAATAGACACAAACCTAGGCCCTTAATTTTTCTCCTGCATAGTATATTCTTAAATATATAATTAAATGAAATTCTATCCTAATGGTACAGAGGATGTTACATTCAATGGAGACAAATGTACTTTAATATCATAAAGATTGCACAGGAGCAATTTATCTGCATTATGCCTTTCCATTTACTCGTAAAAGCTTTTCTAAGCTAATAACCAATCATGTTATTTATTTTATGTATTTACTGGGGCTTTTATACTGCCCCAATTTAGCAGTGATCAATGACTGGTTATTATTCTGGCTAGGATATGAGGAGTGTCCCTACTCATTTATTCTTCCCTGCCCTAATCTTCTTATATGTAATCTTTCTTGTGAATATATCTTTGAAAAAACCAATTTGGCAGCCACATGGAGCACCTGATAGGATGGAATTCAGTTTTCTAGTATAGTACATATGAAAATCTGGGCTTGTGAAACTTCTGGCTTAGATGGACCAATTAATTAAAGGGGCAACAAATTAACAGCACCAATAGGAATTGTTTTCCCACTTAGATTGCAAGGTACATAGCTGAGTTCTTGGAACAAATTTGATATATGCTGCTAGTCTTATGTATCAAATACATAGACATTGACCTATTCTTCTATCCTAAGCATTGGATCATGGCAGGAAAGGAAGAGACAAAAGAGACATCAATTCATTCTGGCTGTGAAACTTAATCTTTAACAAAATAAAAATGAAATATTGCAAGGTTTTGTCTTTGGAACGGTCAGATATGATGTTGTTTTCAATATCTTCAAATAAACAAAATTAACTACAAAAACAAAGTGGCATATTTAGAGCGTTGACTGAATTTATAGTATTTATAACAGAACAATCAGAATATCTTTCATATGAATGGTTACTGAAATACAATTTAGAAAGTGAACAAGGCAAAGGCTGATATATTACTTCAATGCTGATTGCCAAAATGAATAACACAGAGATGCTGGTGATGTAATAATCAGGTTGGACTGCTATTCCGTAGCTCAGGGCAATGTCCCAGAACCAGGAATTTGAAAGACAATGCATCACAGGATGAACTAGGTTTTACATATTCATTTTCCTTTTCTACCAGTTGTTTTTCTGTTAAGTTTTCCTCCAAAGTATATAGAGTATTTGACTCATTGTGCTTCTCATAGGAATTTACATTTAATTCAATCATTAAGAGACTAGAAAATAAAATTTTGGAGTCTGCATCTGATTCTCTCTTATTGGCCATAAAGTTAAGGACTGGTTATTTTAGAAATTTTTCTTAGTTCTTACTATTTTGGTTATTATTCTTATTATTTCAGCTGCTGTTGGTTTCTTTTAAAAGGTTGATCTCTGGCTTAATTCAAATACAAGTAGTCCTCAACTCACAATCACAACTGGAACCAGAGTCTCCGCTGTTGATTCAAGTGTTCATTAAGTTCAAATTGCCCACATGACCACTTCATTCAATGACCACAATTCCAACTCCCCAACTGTCATTGTTAAGCAATCATGCAGATTTTTAACCAGTGTAAGATACTTCAGAGGATTGGGGAAGCATCTTGGAGGCCCAGTGCTCACCAATGCAAAGAAACCTGCCATAAGCTGGCTCCTTGCTCCACCACACCCAGATCACTTGCCTTTGCATTGTTGTATAGTTTCCCAACTGTTGGGTATGCCCAATTGATGTGAAGATGCTGCCTTGTGCCCTCCTGAAAGCAGACCCAATTCTCATGCTTGTTCACAAGGTCCTTCTTCAAATCCTGCAATTTGAACAAAGGGCATTCTGAACAATCATGAGAATGATCACATTTACTAGCTTTTTAGTCTCCTGGATAGCTGTGTTCACTAGCTTTTCCTTTCTGAATGATAGTGATGTTTGCTAGCTTTTTCCTTCTTAAGGATAGGCACATTTAATTCTGAAAGCCAGTCATGTTTACTCTTTCTAAAGGCTAGTCATTTTTACTAGTTTCTGGCTAGAAAGTTAGTGAAGACAATCCTTCTGTAGGCTAGTCTCATTCACTAGCTTTCTAACCAGTAACACAATGGATATGGTATGCCATTTGACGAAACCTCCTATGATACTCTTAAAGCAATGTTGAGCAAATATGGGTACAGGGGTACATATGCTGCTATTAGATGACACAAAGCTAATTGAAGAGTTTGCATATCACTAGCTCCATGTTAAGATTGAGGGAAGCATGAAGCACATCACAGAGCTCCATAATAGGTACTGGTCTATATATTTATAACTTGGATGAGGGATTAGAAAACAATTACTAAACTTGCAGATGACTCAAAGATAGGGGAGATAATGCATACCATAAATACCATGATTTAAGAGAAACTTAATAACTTGGAACAACACCAAGATGTTTTTTAACTTAAAAGTCATACATTTGGATAGAAAATGTCAAAGACATATAATATATGAATGGGACTACACTAGGCAGAAATACATGCACAAAAGATAAGAGTGTCTTTACGGATCACAAGCTGAACTTCAACCAACAGTTTGATGTAACTATAAACAAAATGCAATCCTAGGCTGCATCTACATCAACAGAACTATAGTATCAAGGTTAAGAAAAGTTATTGTTCCTCATTGATCAGGCCATACATATGAGGGATTTAAATAAAGGGTCGACACTTGTGTAATAGCGGGTTCACTGGTTTAGACGATCTCCAAAGACACTTTCAACTTTACATCCTATGATTCTATTTTTTACATGCTGGCAGTATTTCAGTTACAAATGTAACATCTTGCAGAACTATTGAAAACTTTGCAACCCAGGACAAGTGTAGCTTTCCTTTCATCCTCTTTTCTTGACTTCTGCCCCTCGTGGCTTATTAGAAATAGCCATAGAGAACTAACTGGGTTGTCCAATGGAATCTTGTCTGTATCCTTGCAAGACGAGAACTCCACAATAATCTAAAGGAGGCTGTATGATCATTCTTGAAAAAAGAAAAAAAAGGTTAGGAAGAGCTGTCTCTTCATTCTGAATCCCTCATTTGTTCAACTGAACCCTGGAATAAAACTACAATACTGAGTTTATCTTAAATCAGTTTACCATATGAGAATTTTCAGAACAATTAATGCCTTCCTTACAATATTTAGGATTAGACTTCTACTGTTAATTTGTTTTTGTTTTTTTTTTAAAAAACTGCTTTAAATAAAAACTTCTCTATGGAAACTGGTGCTGTCTAGAATCATCAAACTATATTGTTGACTTAATCTAATACAAAATGAGAGAGGGGAATCATACACGTCTAAATAATAATTTGCTGCTCCCTGATTATAACTGACATTGCTTATCAACCAAGCACAATTTCATTTTATTTCTCAATAGAAGAGATAATTATTTTGGAGCAGCACAGATCCAGCCAACTAATAATACAAAATTCTTTCACTTTTATTGAAAAACTCATTGTTTACATATTTAAACTGTCAAATGCCTAGAAAACATGCTTGTCTTTAGGGATTTGTAAGTTGTGGTTAAAAGCTTCAATATTCTACGGATTAAATGATTTGAATAAAAATTTTCATAAAGAATTTTTAACAAAACCATGGAAAGAATACATTAAGAATGAAGATCTATATGGCAAAGTAAAAATACAATAATTGAATGTATTGTAATTGATAATGTACTTTTTTTTTTCTTTTTGCTCCCAGATGGACCTTTTGGTACTTTTGTATTTTGGAAAATTATTTAAAATACATTTTGTATAATTCTAGGTTTAATTCTATGTGCATCTTATAAATTTTGCTGAACAGTACATATAATTCATTGAATAGAGTTCTAGTTTCAGCAGTTTCCAGTTAACTGGATTATAAATGGCTTTATTTAAACTGTAATCTTTTAAAGCTATCTCAAATGGGATTTCTAAAACTACTGAAATCTGTTAGGGATGAAACTTGCTTAATTTCAAGGGGTCAAATTTTATAGCTACTGTAGGTCAGGCTATCAGAAATGTCTCTTTGCTGTTTTCAATGATAGAGCTCTGCCTAGCATGGAAAAGCAAAGTACTACTTTCCTTCAGTAATATATGATGATAAAACATGTGGGGGGAAATGTGTGAACTGCTTGTTTAGTGTATGGGCTGGAATACTCCTTTACTTTCTGTAGGCAGCCTTGACCGACAGCTTTAATAAGCTGCTGATAAATCATTCAACAAAGCACCCAACAATCACAGCCTGCCAGAGCACACACAGCTACCAACCAGACTTGCTTTCCAGCAACATTTCAATGGTGTGATCAGGGCAGTTGATGCTTATTCACAGCTTGATCAGTGACAGGGATGAAACCAAGCAAAGTGTGAACACACATTCCAGTGGATGCAGAAAATCAAACAAAGATTCATCCTTCAGTACCTTCCTTCCGGTCTCAGTGTTCTGCAGTTTAATAAGTATTTCTCTTTTTTAGTGGGCAATGAAAATTTTTGTACATAATTCAGTCACTTTGATCTGGGTACCTCATGTACATCAGCCCTAAACTGAAATGCAGAGTTCATAAAATTTGCACAACTACTCATAACTTGCATAACAGAGCTTGCGAAACTTGCAACACTTAGAGTAAGGCAAGAATAATAATAATGATAATGATAACAACAGCTACAACAACAACAACAACAACAACAACAATAATAATAATAATAATAATAATAATAATAATAATAATAACAACATCAAGAAATTGCAGCTTCCTGCAATAACTCCAGCAAAGCTACAAAAAAACTGCACTACTTAGAACATTTTACATTTTAAGGAGATACCTGGTTGATACCTAGGATGCTGGCAGCAACCCGTGTCAACCATTAGTGCCAGTCAATTTGAATGTTCAGTTAACTGAGGTTCATGTTTAATGAATAAAAGTTTTATAATAATAATAACAACATCAACAACAACATAGTGTGGAAAAAGTTGTCAAGAATGAGAGGGTGAAGATCTTGTGGGACTTCCGAATACAGACAGATCGCCATTTGGAACATAACACACCAGATATCGCAGTCATAGAGAACTGAAGCATACAGTTGATTGATATCGCTGTACCAGGATATTCCAGAGCCGAAGAAAAAGAACTGGAAAAAATTATGAAATATTGCAACCTGGCCATCGAAACTGCGCAGTTATGGATGAAACGTGTAAAAGTGATACCCATTGTCGTCGGGGCACTGGGAACTATGTCCAAAAACTTTGCAAAATACATCAAGAAATTGCAGCTTCCTGCAATAACTCCAGCCAAGCTACAAAAAACTGCGCTACTCGGAACATCTTACGTTTTAAGAAGATACATGGTAGATACCTAGGATGCTGGCAGCAACCTGTGTCAACCATTAGTGCCAGTCAATTTGAGTGTTCAGTTGACTGAGTTTCATGTTTTATGAATAAAAATTTTATAATAATAATAATAGAATTGTAAGGGACCTTGGAGGTCTTCTAGTCCAACCCCCTGCTCAGGCAGGAAACCCTATATCATCTCAGACAAATGGTTGTCCAGTCTCTTCTTAAAAACCTTGTGTTGGAGTATTCACAACTTCTGGAGGCAAGTCGTCCCACTGGTTAATTGTTCTAACAATGAAATTTCTCCTTAGTTCTAGGTTGTGTCTCTCTTTGATTAGTTTCCATCCATTGCTTTTTGTCCTGTATTCAGGTGCTATGGAGAATAGCTTGACTCCCTCTTCTTTGTGGCAACCCCTGGGATATTGGAACATTGCTATCATGTCACCCTTAGTCCTTCTCTTCATTAAATAGACCTACCCACTTCCAGCAACTGTTCTTTACATAGACATCCATGTCTAGATAGGTAACAAACTAATTTTGAATTAAGTAAGGCTACACAAGGGCTTGATCCCTATACTGTAGTGGCAGGCAGCACTTTCCCAGAACAATCACCTAATACTAGAATTTCTTATTCTAATAACTATGTCATGAAATGTGGTGGAAAACATACCTAAGAAAACACCAATTGGAGAGGATCCAGTGTTCACTTTCTTTTTTTAAACTAGCTTGTTGGTCTCTTGTACCTAGATGAGTCAAGAGGAAAAGCTTAAGATTACCCAGACCTTAAACAGAATATTGATCAAATGCAATATGAGTGCATGTTGCATATACTATTAGAGACCTCAGAATTCAGACAGAAATGCTTTATAGCTGATAAGGATTCAAGATAACAAAAAATAAAAAATGATATCATTCAAGGTGTGAAGACATTAGAGGCACATTTTTTGAAATGTAACCTAACAACTTTGATATATGACAACTTTGATATATGAGTTATTTTAACAAACTGAGTCTGTTCTTTACTGCAGAAATAGAAAAGTAGAAGAGGGAGAAACACCATATATCATTGTATCTAAACACCTAAATCCTTATAAGCCTTTCAATTCATTGAGAGTGCAATGATACTATTTGTAAAATTATGCATATTTAAATATGTAACTAAAGAAATACATATTAGTGTGAATTAATTAATTAATAATTTGATTAACCCACTCACAAATACATCTCTGGACAGGTAATTTCAGGTTAAAACTAACATTTTAAAACCTGCTCAAAACAAAAATAAAAACATAGCGCAACAATGGCAGCATATAGGTTTAATAAATAAATTAATAAGACATCTAAGGTCAATCTACGTCAACCCGCTATCCTCTAATGATGGGTTCACCTAATACCCTGGTCCAATGCCCAGGGGAAAAATAAAGTTTTTAGCATTTTAGAAATATCTAACTATGTTGGGGTTATGGTTTTCCACAGCCCGGTGTTGCAACAGAGGATTATCTCCTAGGTCTCATCAGTTGGCACTCAAAGCATGTCCACCCTGTTGGGGCTTATGGGACGAGTAGAAATAATTGAAGATGGGCAACCCAGCCTAACCTTCTGGCACGAAGAGTTTCATATGTGGATAATAACCAGAGCTTGAATTGCACTTAAAGGATCCTAGAAGCAGTGCATCTTCAAAGCACCAGTGTTAGAAGACTGTATTGCAGTGCATGCTGAATCAGCTATAGCTTCAAAATGACAGCCTGTCTTTAAGAGCAGACCAGATTGCCCTGCAATAGTTATGTCAAGTTAAGAGCAGAACAATGCATTATAGAATTAGATAGAAAGAAGGACATGTGCTCAGTATTGAATGGCCATTGGAGGCAACAAATGAGGATACAGAACATAGAGATCATATATTTAAATTTCCTCTATGGCTATGGTGGTTGGAACGTCTTGTAAAATAAATGATATTTCAGGTTATAAGGTTTGTAGGAGTTCTCTGAGATCTCGCTAATCATGCTATTCTAAGAATTACCGATGACATTAGGAAATTCGGCAACCTTGATAATTTCCCAAACCTTACAGAATTGTAGTGCCTGGGTGAAAATGCTGAGGCTCAAAAATTATATGCAAATCCTCAAAGGTTTATATGTACTTTTTCCAAATTCTACTAGCAAACTGCTAATGATTAATGGGGGGAACAAGGGAAATTCATTAAATATGTGGGGGGGGGAAAATCATATAAATGGTGTTTATTCATTTAATTTGTTTTAATTAAAAAAGATAATTAAATTGAAATTTAAAAATAAATCAAATTTAGAAGGGTGTATTTGTTTTATTTTGTTTTTGCTGCATCCATTTGTTTGACCTGGGCCTGTCTACTTTTGAAGAGCAAGCTTATACTGAGTCCTGAGTCCCTAGGGAGAAGGGCGGTATAGAAATCAAATAAAACATAAACATAAAACATAAATAAAACATATACTTGAAGGATGAATGTAGTCATGCAACTGTCACCATCCTCAAGGATCCTCAAGCAATTTATGGCTTCTTCTCCTCCTCCTTTCTTGCAGTCAGGTCAACTACCATTCTATCCTACAAAACTGTTCTTTCTTTTTCAATTCATGTACCTCTGATGGCTCCTAAATCCTAGCTCAGAATCTTGATGATATTCACTTTTTCATCACACTTGCCTGCCTTCATTGTCTTTCTGTAAATAAGGAATATTTTCTTGAGGGTGAAGGTTCATTCTCCGAGCTTGAGGGTTGCTTTCTGAACATTTCATTACCAGGCAAGGTAACATTTTCAGCGGTCTTTAGGGGATGTCTGTGTCAGTGTTCTCCTTATATAAGGACTTCAGGTGTGGGAGTGTCAAGTGAGGGTCTTGTGATGGGCCAGGTGTGAGTCATCAGAGAGAGAGTTGTGATGGAGAGGTACATCAGGTCAGGGTCATTGGAGGGTGTGAATTAGTGGTCCAGGAGTGAGTCATCATTAGGAGGCTGGTAATGGGTCTTGTGATGGAGAGATTACAACAATGACTCGAATCCATAGTTCTACCCACCTTCCCAAGCAAAATTCTGGACATGTTATGTCGATGACACCTTTGTCATCTTCAAATGCTCCCAAATTGAAGAAACACACCACCTACTTAACAGCATATTCCCTGGGATCAAATTTACACATGAAGAGGAAACAAACAATAGACTCCCATTCCTTGATATCAATGTAAGGAGACTATACAATGGAAAACTGGAGGAAACCGGCATCTACTGCAAACCTACACACATGGGCCAGATCCTCAGCTTCGCAAGCAACCACCCCATTGCACACAAAAGGAGCTGTGTCCAGACCCTCTTCAGGCCAAAACACACTGCAGCACCACAGCACTAAGAAAAGGAGAAGAGAAATGGCTGCTTGATGTCTTTCTCTATAATGGCTATCCCAAAAACTTTGTATTCCGACACACAGCACCCAATCCACCACTCACCATACAGCTGACCGCCACCCAAAAATGAACCCTACCATACGCAAAAGGGGTGTCAGAAATGACAGCCATAATTCTCCAACCCCTAGGAATAGCAATAGCCCACAATCCCACATCCATATTCCACCAGCAATTATCTACAACCAAAGACAAGACATAGAAGGATGAAAGAAACAATGTCATCTACAAAATCAACTGTAACGATTGCAACCACTTCTATGTGGGACAAACATCACGACAGTTAAAAACCAGGATCCACGAACAATGGCTAGCAGTCAAACACCATGATCCCAAATCCTTAATTGCTACCCATACTGACACCAAACAATACCAGTTCAATTGGAGCAATGCTATAAAATCATTGGCCACACTTCCACCTGCCATGCTCGGAGGTTCATTGAAGCCTGGCATTCCACAAGCAATTCCATCAACAGATATATTGATCTACCACTAGGATATCCAAATCAATCAACAGCCATCAAGAGAAAGCACCAACCCTCAAACCCCCTTACCACCCTAGCAGTTCACCTTCCAATGACCCTGACCTGATATAATCTCCCCATCACAAGACCCATTACCAGCCTCCCACTGATGACTCATTTCTGACCCACTAATTCACACCATCTGATGACTCTGACCTCAAATACCTCCCCATCACAAGCCTCTCTCTGATGACTCACACCTGGCCCATCACAAGACCCTCACTTGACACTCCCACACCTGAAGCCCTTATATAAGGAGAACACTGACAGAGACATCCACTAAACGCCACTGAAGATGTAACCTAGGGTGATAATGAAATGTTCAGAAACCAACCCTCAAGCTCGGAGAGTGAACCGTCACCCTCATCCTACACCTGAGCTACTGTACAGATATTTGCCACTATTGTGAATATTTCCTTTCTTGATTTCTTTCCTTTTTGAACCCATAAGTTAATGCAATAAGAGTAAGACTGATGCTGCTGCTAACAAAAATGCTGCCAGCCTTTTATTCTGCTAACCCCAGAGATGGCAGGAAACTTGTACATTTCATTGTATAATAATAGAAGAAGTATTTCTTTATTCTAAACTCAACCTCCCATCACACAGTAAATCCTTTGCAGTTCAGTCCCTTCTTGAAAGAAAAGTATTATATTCATTAAAAAAAAGGCTTTTTAAGAAGAGAAAAAGAAATTGGATTAGGTTTGAATAACATAAGAGGAGTGGAGTTGCTCTGCTTCATATAATCTCTGCATCATTTGCAGCAGCTTTGAGCAATTTTCAGTTATTCTGTGTGATAAGACAGTAAAGCTAATGTGATCTCATAAAAGCCCCCATGTATAATGAGTGATCAAAAACCCTAAAGTATTGCCATTGCATTCTAAAGGCTTCATTTTACCTCTCATTTATATTTATTAATGAGGTGTGAAAACTCTTCTTGGTTGACTAAAAAAATAAACCTAGCAAAATGCAGCTTATCCTTTTTCTGTGCAATTTAACACAAAACAGCTAATATTCAGTCTGCAATTAATTTGGGAGTCCAGATGAAAATATCCTACACAGGATGAGATACCAAGTAATTTAGTAGAGATTTCCATGTAATTATGCCTAGAAATCTATGTTTCTGTTGACAGTATTACCTTCACAAATACCCATATCCCCGGGAGAGCTTTCCTTTGAACTATTGATTCAAATGAAGAATTTGTTCCCATTGTGTATTAACATCTGCACTCTCCATGTGTTGGTAATCAAATGCTACTGGCTTGACTAAAACAGGCTTTGTGCCCAAAGCCTCTGAAAACAAAACTCATCCAAGAAGCATTCTTCTCAGTTCTGTGCCTATTTGGATAAATTAAACCAGAGGTAAAGAGTATTTGGCCATAACTCCTATTGACTCTATCTTTTCCAGTAATTAGGTATAATGGGAATCAGAATCCAGTAATATCTAGTAGGGGTTATCATTGCTGAACTATCTCCTATTCACAAGTGCCCCCTTCATATTTTAGATACATATACTGGATGGACCAATGGGGACCATGCTGCTGTTCCATCCAAAATGTCACATTAATTATATCATCCTGATGGAACTGAGATAACAAACAAGTACAGCTTATACATATCACTAGGTCATAATATGGTTTGCCCAGTTTTTGGGTTGAACCCAGTACTGCACTTTGTCATGTTCTACAAACACAATTAGGGTGGACTATTCAATAAACCATGGTTTCATAAAACCTGGCTTAGTGCCATTCATGAACCCAGTCTCTGTTCATCTGAATCCTCTGAAAACAAAAGTATTGCTAATGTCTGAGTACCGTGGTGACCTAGTGGTGAAGACTCTCATCTCACATACAGAAGATTGAGAGTTCAATACTAGGTAGCAGCAGATACTTCTCTCCTAAAGAAAGGAGGAGAAAAAAAAATATATCTTCTGCAAATTCCAATGTAGGCTTCAGGAAGAGCCTCCAGCCAGTAAATGCTCAGCTCCATCCAGAGATATTTAATCCCTAAATAGGGACTACAGGGTCATAAAAAGGGAGTTGATGTGTACTTTTGTCTAATATTTACAACAGTGTGGTATCGATATCAGTATTCACAAGGTGCAAAGTAGGTACAGAATATCCCAAATGTCAAGACACCTTAATTCAAATGATAAGTTGGACAATGACGGTATGATATCCATGATGTCACCTTAGCTTTCATCAGATGGCTTTGAGCAGAGTCCTGTATGTCAGAATCTAATATCAGACAAACTGCCAGTTTCATAATCTGATCCCCTGCAGAGAAAAAGCTAGAGGCAAGCAATCGTTCCTAATTCTATTGTGGCCCAATTTGAATACCGAAGGTGCCATCTTTCAATTTATTGTAATTCAGATATATAAATCAATTTGAAACCTCTGTGAGATAAAAACATTTTTCAGCAAATATGCATTGAAAATAAGTGCAATTTGAAGATATTTTTCAATCTCTTTACCCAAATAACCTGTACCAGAGGATATATTCAAGCAAAATAGAAACATTTCCAACATACAGCTATTATAGCTTTGAACCATTTTCTCAAAATTCATTCAAGCAGATACTGTTAAATATTACTGCCTATATTAGCAATTGGAAGAAAAAATTGTCAGAATAGTGATGAATGTAATAAGTAAAATCCCCAAACCAGGAAGCAAATATTTCTTGCACAATGGAGAACTATGCTTAGTCTGTTCTTTGAGCTAAAACTGAAATTTTGATTACCCAAGATTATGGTAATTGATCTGAACACAATAAAAAAGAAACATGATGATCTGTAGGAAGATAAGACTTTCCATATATCTGGACAAATATTTTTTCTCATTTAAGCTCCAAACAGAAGTTAATACATTTTAAATATTATGCCATGGTAATTAATGTCAGAAGCAGCCATTGCTATAATTGCTCCTTCTAGTGCACGCCTCTGATGCTGTGACATTTTATAATAAATCATCTCTCTTAATATAAAATGTTAATATAAAATTTCTTGCCTTTTTGACATACAATCATAATGAATCTTTTCAGCCTTATTTTATTTTTTGTGTTGAGTTGTTTAGCTCATAGGTGTATGATTGATTAACCTAACTAAATCTTTTCCCTTCCTCCTTGTTGAAATGTATATTGAAGACAGAGACAGCATGGAATTGATACAGCAAATTCCACATTCTCTAGTAAAGCATGGGTAAAGAATTTGTGCTGAATCAGTGAAGAAAAACTACTCTAACATAAAAAAAATTTCTGTCAATTGCAAAAGAAACGTACAAGAAACAGAAAGAAACAGAAGTTTTGTTTAGATTTTTTTGTTTTTCCGTATAGCAAGTAAGAAAATTTTTTTAAAAGTGTGGTGGGGGGACTGAAAGGTGAAGAATTGAAAATTGAACACAGAGACTTACAAAATGACAGAACAGACAAAAACTATGTGTTTGATACTGGGTTCGTTGAGGCGAGTGAGTTCAGCAAAGATCATTGTTTATTTGGTCGCAGGAACTGAACTGGGAAACAGGGCTGCAAATGCAGCAATTTATACCCTAGCCTCTAGGCAGCGGACAATAGGTTTAAAGCAACCTATTGCTGCCCTAGAGGCAGCCAATGGCGGCGCTGGAGACGGGTTGTCTGAGGAGCTGGGAGCCATTAGCCAGCTTCCCTGCTTGAGCAACCTTCCAGCAATTAACCCCACATGATATCCCTTAGCAAGACAAAGCCCAATACATTACACCCCTCCCCCCTAGAATGTACACACATTATAACAACAAAGGGAATGCTTACAGCAATTACAAGTTTTACAGAGATACAAGGTTATATGCAATGTACCCATTTTCCGTACTGGCTAATACAGAGACACTCCTGGCTAGCAGCACATCAATGACACATAAAACATTATAGCTCAGTTATTTCAGAACAAAAGTTTGTAGATATGCAGGAGGCTTGTGAACCCTCATGGAACGCCTGGGAGAGTCAGGCACTCCCTGGCCTACCAGCTTGCCCACCGGGCTGCGTAGACCAGGGTCCATAAGTTCAAGTGAGTCAGACTGACTTGGAATTCTTTGGCTGGCCCTTTCACATCAGCCCATCCCAGAGTCCAATCGCTCCGCAGAGTTAGCACAGTGGCTGTAGTGTTCTGGCTGGCTTTCTCCATCACAGGCCCCAAGTTGCACTCCTGGGCTTTGCCCCCTGTGTGCCCCATTGCTGTGGCTGCTAGGAACCTCAGAGCCTATGGATTGATCGGCCTGGCTGCCAGTTTGCGGTCCGTCGATGGGACCTGGAACGAAGTCCTTGCTTTGTGGCTGTTCTGGAAAACGCTTTCTAAACTGATCTATGTGGCGACGAATGACTCACCTGCGCTCTAGTCCCACTTTGTATGAGAGGGGTCCCAATGTTTTGGTGATTTTCCCTGGCACCCACAAGTTCCCATGCCCATAGTTCCGGGCCCACACCCCGTCGCCCACCTGCAGCTTGTCGCTGTGATGCTGTTGGTCGTTGTGTGTTTGTAGCTTGTCTACTTCTATGTTGTCTTCGGGGTCTTCCATGTGTTCTGCATCCTCGTGATGGACGGCTTCCTCATGCTGTGATGTTTTGGCAGGCCGCATGGCTCGGACGGCACCACCGGTGGCTTCGTCCGCCATGATCTCTTTCAGTGCATCTGGGAACAACAGAGTCTCTTTGGCGAAGAGTTTCTGCTGTAACTCTCAATTCCGGAGACTGCAGACAAGCCGGTCTCATAGCCTCTCCTTGACGTTGGAGAACTGGCACAGGCATGCGGCCTGCCTCAATGCTGCGATGAATTCAGATGCTGTTTCACCTGGTTGCTGAACTCTCTGTTCGAATGCATGGTGCCAAGCGATTACTGACAGCTTGGGCTGGAAGTGGTCTTTGAGCCTTTTCTTCAAGTCCATGAATGTTATGGATTCCAATGGCGTTGGCGCAAACAAGTTCTCTGCGATGTTAAACATGGCTGGGCCGCACACACAAAGGAGCGTGGTGGGCTTCAGGCCATCATCGGCAACTTGATTCACGCGTAGATAGTTCTCGACCCTGGATAGATACAAAGACCTTCTTTCCAGGTGAGCTATGTCAAATTCTTCCAGCTTTCCGACCTTTGCCATTTCTGCTGGTCTTCGTGGCTGAGGCTCATTGTCTTCTTGTCCTGCTCCTCCCATTGCCCAGAGACTGGTCCTCTGGGCATGTGGTTGCTAGTGTGGCTGTGCTAGACTGACTGTAGGGGGGGGAAATTGCTTTTCCCACCAGGCGTGTTCAGCCTCTCCCCTAGTGACTCTTCAGCTCAGTTGGAGAAGCAGGATCCCACCTTCGTCGCCAGTGTTTGATACTGGGTTTGTTGCTTGATTGACGAGACAAGGCGAGTGAGCAAAGATCATTGTTTATTTGGTTGCAGGAACTGAACTGGGAAACAGGGCTGCGAATGCAGCAATTTATACCCTGGCCTCTAGGCGGTGGCCAATAGGTTGTCTGAGGAGCTGGGAGCCATTAGCCAGCTTCCTTGCTTGAGAAACCTTCCAGCAATTAACCCCATGTGATATCCCTTAGCAAGACAAAGCCCAATACATTACACTATGTACATTAAGAAAGGCTGAGGTTAAAAATGTATGGACTTGGATAAAAGTAAAAAATCACACTAGAGAACAAAACAGTTAAAAAACAACAGCAGAATAACAATATTTGTTTTTCTTTCTCTTGTCTCCAAAAAAAAATCATTCCCCAATTGATGGAGAAAATAAAACCTTCTAGACATCTGTGTGTTAAATTTAAATTTACTGATAAAGAATTAAAGGGAGACTAGTATATCTAATATACCTCTAGACATCTCTTCTCCCATTTCAACTCTCTCAGCTCTTTCATAAACCATCAGCAGTAATGGAGTCCATAAGAGAATAGATGTTGCATAGGTACAATCCAATCTAAGGCCTCATCTTTATTCCAAGCAGCCATTAACATTTTGGATTGACTTGCAGCAAACCAATAGGTAAAACCCCCAACTCTCTCTAAAACCCTTCAGGTCTATTGGTCACCCAGGTCTAGCCTCCTAGAAATGGACAGTGGTGCTAGACCATGGGTTGGCAACCCGTGGCTCTGAATCCACATGCGGCTCTTTCAGCCTCCTCCTGCGGCTCCCAGTTTGCAGAGAGAGAGAGAGAGAGAGAGAGACTGAGAGAGGCACTTGCGCTTCCCTTCTCTCTTTCTCTCTCTCTCCCCCCTGTGTGTGTGTGTGTGTGTGTGTGTGTGTGTGTGTAAAACTCATGCTGTTCTCCAAGAAGCTGACAAGCTTATTGGGCGGAGTTCCTGCTTTTGCTGCGTCTCCACAGGAAGCAGCAAAAAATCAGGGCAGGAGAAGCAGCCCAATAAGAATGTGTGTCAACTTGTCCGAGAACAGTGTGAAGCCAGCTTGCCAGGTGAGCAGAAGATCAGAGAGAAGGAGGGAGAGAGAGAGAGAGGGAGAACTCATGCACAGCAGCCTCTATTTCTTTTTAATTAAACTCTTCAATCAAGGTCCCCCCCCCTCTTGTGTGTGTGCGCGCATTTTGCGGCTCCCAGTGGTGTTTTTTTTTCCTTTGGGAAACAGGTCCAAGTGACTCTTTGAGTGTTTAAGGTTGCTGACCTCTGTGCTAGACAATCCGATAGAAATCAAGACATAAACTGACCATGACAAAGAGAACATTGAAAGCTCCCCAATTTCAGATCATATCGCCACTCTTCCAATAGGAACAGCAAATCTGGAGTGTGTCCACTATCCTGAGTTGGGTTTTGGATGTCATAGAATCCATTAACCCCTGAGCTACCTCAGAAATATTAAAGTCCTCCAGAGCTGGGAAACTCCACTATTAGCCCCAAAATTGAGTCAATGAGCTCAGGGAGGAAGGTTGCTATGCATCAGGGAATTTATACAAAAGCAATAATCCCAAATGGTCCCTAGAAGCAAACTTAATGAGCGGGATCTCATGACTGGTGACCGGTGGGATAAGGTCGCTGAAAACGGTAAGGGATGATAATCTGCTCACCTCTACCCCTGTCCTTTCAATCTCAGCTGACGCCCACTCAAGGACCAGTTAGGAAAATTTTGGAAAGGGCACCCCAGCCCACTTCAGCCAGTTCTCATTAATGTTTGATGTTCCTTTCAGAATTCATTTGAGCTGACTGACACTTGAGGATAGAGAATAACATGTAACAGATGAACTTATACTATATATAAACCCTCAGATAGATCATTCTTCTTACAACTGGGAGAGAGCAAATGAAGTGAGAAAATAATTAAACTTGTAATAATTATTCTCCCAGTCTATTATTAGAAAATGAAAAAGTCTGAACGTGAAAGTCACTCTGATATGAAGGCAGATATTTCATCATTGAATCCAATGTCCTTCCTTCCTCATCTTCTAACTACAGGTGTTTCATTTAAAAAGGAAGTAATTTAATCCTCCCCCTTTTTGATGTGGCAATTGCCCTTGCCTTTTTTAATATGCCAAAACTTCAAAGAAACAGTGGGTTTTATATCTGAAGAGGATGAAATCCATCTGTTCTCCTACAGTATGGTACAACTCTATTCCAAGTTATTTGATATGTGAAGTCCTTGGTGCTCTCTGAGCTTGGTTCTTTTCTTGCAGACATTTCATTACCCATCATCATTATATAGTACATAGATGCTGTTTGCCTCTATGAGAGTTTGGGTGTTACTTTGGTAGTGGAACACTTGTTTAGCGTGGATAGTTTTACAATAGACTAGTTTTTCCTTACACAGCTTCTCTCATGGCAGGTTGGGATATTGCTTTGCTAGTGGAGCACATGGATAATGTAGATGGTTCATCAGTTACTTTGTGGTTCTAGTATGTCATCCTTGCCTCTGCTGATAAGGATATCTAAGAACGGTAGTATGTTGTTTTCTTCCCTTGTGATTTTTATTGTTTTGAAGGTGATGTTAATAGTTATTTTGATATGCCATGGATTTGTTTTTCATTGTAAATTCTACTAGATATGAGATAAAAATTACTAATTCCACTAGATATAGAATGACAATTAATATTGGACAGTATAAGATTGTTTCGTATGTGCTACTGCTAACTAAGTATTGACTATAACATGGAAATCTAGCACTCAAAAAAGAAACAATTGAAGCATTATCTGGATATACTTTAAGATAGACTTTATCAATCAGAATAGAGTTGGAAGGGACCTTGGAGGTCTTCTAGTCCAACCCTCTGCTCAAGCAGGAGACTTATATCAGACATGTCAAACTCACGACATCACATGATGCAATGGGTGGACGCGGCTTCTGCATGACGCATCCGGCCCATGGGCCGGCACTTAGACACCCCTGCTCTATACCATTTCAGACAGGTGGCTGTCCAGTCTTTTAAAAACCTTCAGTGATGAAGCACCCACAACTTTTAAAGTCAAGCTGTTCCACTTGTTAATTGTCCTCACTGTTAGGAAGTTTCTCCTTAATTCCAGGTTGCTTCTCTCCTTGATTAGTTTCCATCCATTGTTTCTTCTCTTGCCTTCTGATGCTTTGGAAAATATGTTGACCACTTCTTCTTTGTGGCAGCCTCTCAAATACTGGAATACTGATATCATATCACCCCTACTCCTTCTTTTCTCTAGACTAGCCATACCCAATTCCTGCAACCATTCTTATGTTTTTGTCTCCAGGCCTTTAATCATCTTAGTTGCTTTTCTTTGCACTTTTTCCAAAGTCTCAAATTTTTTTTTTGTAATGTGGTGATCAATACTGGATGCAATATTCCAGGTTTTCTAAGGCTTTATAAAGCGGTACTAATACATCATGTGATTTTGATTCCATGCCTCTGTTAATACAAACAAGGGTTGTATTAGCTTTTTTGGCTGTTGCCGCACACTGCTATCTCATGTTTAAGCAAACGTCCACAAGAACTCCAAGGTCCCTTTCACAGTTACTGTTTTTGAGCCAGGTTTTGGCTACTCTGTACTTGTTCCTTTGATTTTTCCTGCCTAGGTGTAAAACCTTGCTTTTCTCCACATTTAATTTCATATTGTTGGATAGGGCCCATTGTTCAAGTCTGTCAAGATCTTTTTGGATCCTTAGCTTGTCTTCTGAGATGTTAGCTATTCCTGCCAGCTTAGTGCCATCTGCAAATTTGTTGAGTTCTCCTTCTAGTCCCTCATTCTAAGTCATTTATGAAGATATTGAAGAGTACTGGCCCTTAGATGGAATCTTGTGGTATTCCATTGCTTACTTCCCTCCATGTAGACATAGAACCATTAAGGACTACTCATTGACTATGGTTTTCAGCCCATTACAAAATCATCTGGTGGTGATCCTGTCTATCCCACATTTTTTTTAGTTTACCAAGAATTAGGTTGTGATCTACTTTGTTGAATGCATTGTTAAGGTCTAAGTATACTATGTCCACAGCATTTTGCTGGTCTACTAATTTAGTCACTTTGTCAAAGAATAAAATAAGATTGGTTTGGCATGATATGGTTTTAACAAACCCATGCTGGCTACTAGTTATAACTTTGTTTCTAGATGTTCATAGATCTGGTTTTGGATTATTTATTCCAGTATCTTCCCAAGTATTTTTTGACATTTTTGTGCAAACCAAGAATTATCTGGGATTCACACCTCCTGGGTCAAAGAGCAGGTGAAAGCTATGGCCAAGAGGACTTTGATATTCTATTTTTATTTTATTTAATAAATTGATATGCCAACCATGTTCTCAATAAAGCAACTCTACATCCATCTAGGGTATCAATTGCACCTATTTCTCTATTAGGAGACTCTTCAGACAGTCATTTATTCTCTAGTCACCTTATAAATAATTTATTGAAGACTACATAGAGCTGCAAATGAAGACCACTGAGAAACTATGGATGGTCCAAAATGTGATGGCACAGGCAACAATAGCTATTTTTCTAGTTCTTATATTATTATTATGTATAATTATTTACCAACAGCTAAAGCACTAAAGCATTCAAATTTCAAAGTAATATGAGAGAAGGATGTAGTATGCCACAGTCTAAGAAAGACAGTTACCTCCAGCTTTGACCACATTTGTCACATTTCATTGCTTTCCAGGAAATGTAATAAATAAGGTGGCAGGTTTGGAAATTTGTCTGTCAATCTTCGTGTTCTTTCTCTTCTACAATTAGCTTGCTTTTTCCATTCTGTTTTCCACCTAGTGAGCTGATAAATTAAGGATGCAATTAACAAAGAGTTGACCAAAAACCATGACAGAGAGACAAAGTAAAAATTTCAACTTCTAATTACCAAGCATACTTTTTGAAGTGTTTTTTTTAACTATACTTAGAGAAAAAAAGAATGTTCAATCTGGGAAAACCATTTATTTTTAAAATGCAGATATTGTTAAAACTATCTACTTTAATACCAATGAATAGTCTTTTTCTTAATCTCTTAGCTTTAGAAATGAAGTGTTTGGGTATGTTACCTGTTACCTACTAAATATAAAATGTACTCTTTCTTTCTATTATATAATTAAGGTATAATAAGATAGATTCTGAAGAAATTTGGTGGAGTTGTTTAACCAGACAATTCATATTAAGTACAAATGCCTTCCTCATCTGTCGTTGACCCCACCAGCCATTTTTCCCTTATTCTAGTAATGTATCAGTGAAGAGCTAGGGTCCTTTTAAGAAGTTCACTAATAGTGAATAGTGAAAATAGTAAAAGTTTTTTTTAAAAAAAGAAACAAGTGTCCTCCTAGGCTGTCTAGCAGTTAGAGGCCAGGTACCATGAACACAATAGTCAGGCAGAACTTTAAGATACATCATAAGTGAAGCAGAGGGAATGAGTTGAAACCCTGAAAGGGATTCCTGGAGCCAGCTTTATTCCCAGCTGGTTGTTGTTGTTGTTTTGTTGTTATTGTTGTTGTTAGTGTATGGTATTGTTACATGAGCCAGTAGACCACAATGCTATTGCAGAGTAGTAGTTAGGCTGCCAATTTACCAGTTCTGTTGTAGACACGTTTGCCAGTTTCCTATGGTATGTCACAGGAAGGCATGTTTACTTCGCACCAGAAAAAAGGATGAGTGGCTCTTCCTGCAGCAGCATCCTAGGCCTTCTCCCTTCCCCAGAGCCACCTCGTAAATGGGCACTGCAGCTGGGAAGGTTCAGAGTCATCAGGAATCTGATTGACTGCATGGAGCACCAACTTGTTTCCTGCTAAAGTGGTAGTCACAAAAATGTTTTTTTCTAAAGGCAACTGGACTTTCTTTGTTTTTCCTTGAAGATATTTCACTTTTCATCCAAGAAGCTTCTTCAGGACTGGATGAAAAATGAAACATCTTTGCAGAAAAACAAAAAAAGGACCTTTGGGGCAACCATGACCTGGATGATTGAGAATCTCCATAGACACCATTATCTACTATCCTAGAACATGCTTTTGAACTGTTAGGTGGACAGAAGCTGAGGTGAGTGACATGATCTCACCCTGCTACACTATGCTAGGACTGAAACTGCTGGAACAGAGACCATCTTCAGTGCCATTAAGCCACTGAACAACTGTGCCCCTATTTTCATCTGGTTACATACTGTATAGAAGACAAGCATCTTCAGGCTCCATTGCAGAAGACCTCTTACTTAACTGTAGAGTTGGATCTTTTCAAATGATCCCACAACTGCACAATCGATTCTTCAAAATAATTATAGAGAAAACAGAATTAAAGAAATTTCTGGGTTGCAGACTTGAACTTTATTGTGAACCTTGCATCTGTAAAACTTGAAGACAGAGTTGGAGACTTTCTAGTAATTTCCTGTACTGAATTAGTTCTGTTCATCTATGATTACTAGGATGCAACATGTATGATTAATTTCCACTTGATTCAAGCACACTCTTCATAGGTTTCTTCACTATAACAGTGTAGCATCAATAAATAAAGCTGTTTGTTGCAAGAAAGTGAAAAAGAAGGCAATATTTCTTAGCAAAACTGTTCATGTTAATAGATGAATTGCCCACATTAGCAGTGATCTATGTGATGTATTAATCTTTATCTGTACATTCTGTATTTTCACAGTCTTGTCTATTTAACTATGTGAGGTATTTATAGCAAGTTGGTGTAAAAGTAGTTTGGTATTAAAGATTGTAGGATAAATAATTGCCATGAAATCACAAATTAATGAAAAACAAAAAATAATGTATAGAAAGGAAGTTAACAGTATTTCATGAAGTTGTATTAGCATAAACCCAACATAGTTTAATAAAGATTTAAGTCCCAGTTTGATTTGTCAACCACCTAGAGTGCTGTCTTTCTCTTTAACTTCAATGGTGTTTTGTCAAGGTCATTTTGATGCCACAATCCCAAGCCACATCATGTGTATCTGGATATGGGTTCCATTAAAGTCTCTACATTAAAGAGTGAAAATGTAATCCTTTCATTGTTCTTGGTTGGATTGTGCTAAAAACATTTCTCATTAATAAAAAATGCAACTATATGTGATTTGTTAAATATTTTAAAGCCCTTTCTTAATACCTCCCTCCAGTCTAGCTGAAGATTCTACTGCACTTTAACACAATCAGACAGCAATATCTGCTTATCCTAGGTCCTTGGGAAGGCCTTGATAAGTCTTTAGAAGTGAAGAAACTTCTTGGAGAAGCAAAATGTGTTCAAGGAAAAACAAAGTCCAGTTGC
The DNA here is from genome assembly GCF_947247035.1 of Vipera ursinii. Taxonomy (NCBI): domain Eukaryota; kingdom Metazoa; phylum Chordata; class Lepidosauria; order Squamata; family Viperidae; genus Vipera; species Vipera ursinii. The sequence continues at coordinate 251,495,341 of NC_139513.1, forward strand.
CTTTTGAAAAAACACCTTTAGGACAACCATGACCTGGATGACTAAGAATCTCCATAGACATTGAGACCTGTTAGGTGGATAAAATCCCAATCCAGTCTAAACAACTGGCTGAGCAATCAACAACAATAACAACAACAATAACAACTACAACAATTTGTTGAAATACATACTGTATATGGAAAGCCAGTTTTTACTTATCATACAGGTAAATAAACTGCAATGCATCTTTCATTCAATGAACTGGAGATTGAACAACTGTGAGATAAATATCATTCAGTATGTGCCATGTTACTTTTTACAGACTCTTTTCTTTACAAGTCTGATGTTATGTAGCACATTTCTATAGCAAATCCAATCTAAGTCTTGCATTTATTTAAAAGTATTGACCAAAACTGACAATACAGCCTTCAGCTTCATCAATAGATGTATAATGTTGAAATCATGGGAAGTGATCGTTCTACTCTATGCTGCACTGTTCAGCATCTGGAATGCTGCATCCAGTTCTGACTCCTACAGTACAAAAAGGATTACAAGGAAATGGAAAAAGTGCAGAGAACGGGGATGAAAATGGTGAAGGTTGGAAGTTATAGCCTAGGAAAAATAATTAAAGGATCTATGGAAAATTAGAAAATCATGTGGGCAGATGGACAAGTGACCATTTGGATTTAATTCTGCAGGCAGGTAATGTAAAAAGCATAATAATTTATCATAATTGTGTGTGTGTGTGTGTGTGTGTGTGTGTGTGTGTGTGTGTGTATGAAATCCAAAATCCAGATGGTCACTTGTCCATTTGCCCACATGAATTTCTATTTTTCCCTAGATCCTTTAATTATATATCAATGGCAACAGAGATGTGTGGTCCTTTTATTGTACTGGCTAATCTAGGAAAACAGAAAGAAAATCCAGGCACAAAACAAAACTCCCATAACAATAATCAAAACACTCCAAATTAAGCAATTTTTGTTTTTAAGCATTTCAAGATCAGAACATTTCATGGTTAAAACTGTTTGTTGTATATTTCTATTAAATTTCTTTGGGGACTTTAGTCTCTGGTATGAAAAGGAGAAAAATTATCGGCCATGGATAATTGTATATTTCTTTGTTCATGCTTCTCTTTACTCACACTGCAGAATCAAAAGATCTGACAGAATAAAATAGAAGGCACTTAAGGTATAAAGAGTTTTAGAACATTTTTATAAAAACTGATCCAGTTCACAAACATTATTTTCTTTGTATTGTATGCATATGTTGGTTCTATCATTATGGCCATTACAACTTTCAATACACTTGCTACAATACTGTATCCTTGAATGTTTATATGGAAACCACTTAGAATCTGTCTGCTAGGTAAATTATTATGCAATGGGAAAAATCAGCCACCATTCTGTTTTGTTATTGCAGTATTAAAATGCATAAGGCACACAGATTGCTTCCCCTGCTTGAAATTGGCACCATTTAAGGCTAGAATGAAAACAAAATAAAGCCAAGATTTATAGTCCTTGCAAAGAACTAAGGTCACTTGTTACACTGAAGCCTGAATTATGCGCAGTAGACAAGTCATGGAACTTATCCTGTTCTTAGCTTAATGCAAGGCTACTTCTATACATGTTTTAGCTTCCTCTGCTGTGATGAATTATTTTTGCAGACAATTATTTCTGACTTTCTAGAAATCTTTTTTCATGACTGATTAAAAATGGCAGCTACATTAATTGAAAATCCAGTCTATTACATAACAAAGAGGTTCGGCAACTAGATCTATGTCCTTTGACTTTCATTCAGGTTACTGTTTCTGTTTCATGCCTGTTTTGTTGCATGTTTCTATTTGATTGAATTTTGGTTTTGATCTAATTGTAGATTTTTTTAAAAAAAAATCTTCTGTCAAAGAGAGAGAGTTTAACAAAAACCATTATTTTTGTATCAATTAAAATGCAATGTTGGCTATGTCTGGAAAAGAGTTGTGAGTGAAAACAAAGCCATTACAGCTAATGCTGAGCTATTTTAGTGTGAATTATCCAGATTCTCATCAGGCTGTCCTTGAGGATGGGTAAACACATAGTCCTAATTAATATTGTCCAGAATATAAGGATTTGCAAACAGCCTTCATCGGTTGTTCCGATGAAGATATTATTTTTACTGGACAAGGAGTACATGAAATTGTGATCAGTTTTTTTTAATCCTATATTTCTAAAAGGAAACAGCAATTACATGGAAACATCTTGGGCTCTGTAAGATGTAAGAGCAACATGCATCATTTAATACTTTGCAAATCAAAGCTATGAAAAAGATCTCAAATTGCTTTTACTATATCCATATCTCTAGCAGTCAAGAAATAAAAATAGGTGCTGGGTGGCTGCTCTTGTTTCATTAGTCTTATAAAATGGTAAGGGTTGGGGAATATTTTTTTCTCTTGCGGTTTCATAATCAAATGCCATTCTCTGGCCATTTAACTTGTCAAATGTCTGCTACTATGTAAGTCTCCCTCACAGTCGAACATAAGTGGAAGAATGACAAATGAATGCCAACAAACCATATGCTAAAATGGCAGATTAGCACTGCTACAATGCAGGAAGACTTTTCATTACCATTATGTGACATCCTTTGGCTTAAGCTGTCACCTTCTCCCTCCCCCCAACACACATACACACCTTTTAATAAATTTCCATTTATCTCTGGTAGATCATTAATTTTGAGTTACAATTTAAAACAATAATTATTTCCCAGAGAGAATAAGGAGCAGCCTTGAAATGTTCGGTTCATCTTTATTAATAATAGGATGTTGGAGAATCTAAATATACATTTCAATTTCTTGACTTCATTGGTATCTATACAAAGCCTGACTTTTGGAAATCCAGCAAGTCCTTCCGAGTGTCATTTTAAGTACTCTCAAACCTATATGAGGTAAATTAAATTAAGTGTTATAACTATCCCTATATTTCAGAGATATCCTCAAGTTCAATTAATGATGAATGATATCCAGAATACGATATCTTGGATTAATTTTTTAACATCTTTACAATTCAGACACATCTGTAGTCCCACACTTTGTCAGGTGAATAAGACCATTGATCAACCTGGCAAAAAACATAACTCCAGTTTCAAGTTAAGCACATTAAAAAAAATAGAGAAAATAAAGCAGAGAAGGGTCCAGAAGTAGATCTTTTTAAAATGGAAATGTTATGTATGGGTGTGAGCAGCAGCTCTGCAGGTACCACCAGGGGGTGCTGTGCTGTGGCTGGATTGGCTGAAAGGGTTTCGGTGGGAGATATGGATGGATGGATTGGCCAGAACATCACCTGGCTAAGTATATAAGGGGTACCCCCTTTGTCCAGTACGTGCCTACCACCAATAAAGAGCTGACATGAGGTATTCATCTGCCTGTTCATTGCCATGCGGTCCACAACCCACTACACAATAGTGGTGATGAAGGTGGGATTGATGTTTCGTGCAGAGCTGAGCACTAGCTGAAGTCACTAGCTGAATCACTGGATCGGAGAAAAAGAATTCTTTTTCCCGATCTTTGCTGAAGCAGCATCCTTGGACCGGTCAGACCATGGCAAAAATAACGCAGATCCACAAGTTTGACATTCACCGGCCTGAGTGATGGGAATCGCACTTGGGCCAGGTCGAAGGCTACCTCCTGGTCAACCAGATCACGGAGGATCACATGAAGGCGGCGGCACTGCTATACATCAGCAGGTCTGCCGTCTACAATGTGGCTGTGGGTTTGTTCGCACCCACACCTATCGCAACTGTTCCCTACCGCGACCTCGTAAGCAAGCTGAATGGGCATTTTATGCCTAAGAGGTCGGAGATGTCCTGGAGATTCCAGTTTGTCCAGCGGGTCCAGAGGCCGGGCGAGTCAACAACTGATTTCATTGTGGACGTGCGACAAGCCGCTCATCTCTGCAAGTTCCCTGATCTAGAGGACCGTCTGCGAGATCGTATCACCTTCGGGCTGAGCAACAAGCGGCTGCGGCAGAAACTGCTCGTGAAGCTGAAAATGAGCCTGCAAGAGGTCTTGGACAAGGTCCAAATGCATGAGGCAGCCAGCGGTGATGGTCAAAACTCCCACCGACCCAGCAGCAGCTCCGGGGAATCTGTGCACCAGGGGAGCACTGCATACAGCGGATCTGACGATGACGGCGGCAGAGATTGACGCAGTAGACCAGAGGTCAGCGCAACAACAACCAACATGACTGCGGGTAGACCAGGGGGCTCAGCGGAGACCGATGGCGGTGCAGAGAGCTGCCGGTGGGGCCGGTACTGATGCCTTCCCAGGAGCCGGAGCGACCAGCCCCAAGTGTGCCACCTGTGGGGGAAACCACACAAGAGTGACCTGCAGATTTCGCTCAGCTAAGTGCCGAGTCTGCAGGAAAACTGGCCACATTGCTGTGGTCTGCCAGAGCCGTCAGAGGAATGAGGACGTGTCGTCGAAAGGTACTGGGACACCCCAAAATGTGACCTCCAATGCCGTAGTGAACCTTAAGGCCATTTCCCATTTGGGGGTTCATTGGTTACTCACCTCCAAAATTATGTTAGAAGTCCACTTGCAGGGCATACCCTGTAAGATGGAGTTAGACTCCGGTGCCACGGTCTCAATCATTTCGGAGGAGACTTTTAATCAAGGGTGTGGCCAGAGCAACCAGTGGGCTACGTTAAGACCGACTAACCTAAAACTAACTGACTTCTAGCATGCTCCCGTAAAAATCAAGGGGGAGGCCATGCTGTCAGTGGGGTTCAGAGGGTTCCGTGGGGACTTGGATGTGTTAGTAGTTGATGGCCGCAGGACTAGCCTAGTGGGGCTGGACTGGTTCGGCCCGCTGGGCATAGGTATCTCAGGGATCCACAGGGTCCAGGCCACGAGCCTCGAATCCATCTGCCAAGCGTTTGCAGACGTATTCGAGGACAAGCTAGGCACATACACAGGGCCACCCATCAAGTTAAAGTTAAACCCCAATGTTATGCCCATTAGAATCAAACCCTGCAGGGTTCCCTTTGCCCTTAAAGGTAAAATAGAGAGGGAGTTGGACAGACTAGTGGACCAGGAAGTGTTAGAGCCCGTGGAAGGAGGTGAGTGTGAAACCCCCATAGTTACCCCACTAAAAGCTAATGGGGAGGTGAGGATCTGCACTGACTACAAATGTATGGTGAACCGGGCCCTAAATTCGCATGCTTACCCAGTTCCGTTGGTCAGCCACATCCTCGCTTCTCTCCAGGGCGGCACGATCTTTGCAAAGCTAGATTTGGTGCAAGCGTATCAGCAGCTCCTGGTTGCCCCGGAGACTGCTGATGTGCAGACCATAGTAACGCACAGAGAAGCTTTCAGAGTTAACCGTTTGCAGTTCGTTATCTCTTCAGCACCAGGGATTTTTCAAGAAGTGATGGAGAAAACACTGAAGGGCATTCCAGGGGTATGCCCCTACTTTGATGATGTACTCATCGCTGGAAGCTCTGAGGAAGTATTAGCTGAGAGACTGCAGGCTGTTTTAAACAGATTTCGCTCTGCAGGATTCAAACTCAAGAAAGACAAGTGCAGCATAGAGGTAACAGCTACTGGGTTCCTAGGGTTCAGAATTGATGCCAAGGGGGTGCATCCTGCTGAATCCAAAGTGAGGGCAATAAAAATGGCCCCCACTCCAAAGAACAAGGGGGAATTACAAGCATTCCTGGGGCTCCTAAAATTTTACCACTCATTTCTTCCACACAAAGCTGTAATAGCTGAGCCTCTGTACAGGCTACTAGACAAGCAAGCTGTGTGGAATTGGAATAAGCAGCATGAAAAAAGTTTTAGACAACTGAAAGAACTTCTGTGTAGTAACTCCACTGTCACCCCCACTTCATAGAGTCAAACCCCATATGCATCGCATGTGATGCATCACCATACGGAGTGGGTGCTGTTCTGAGCCATCTTGAAGACAATGGGGACCAAGTGCCCATTGCCTATTACTCACACACATTGTCTAGGGCAGAAAGCAACTACGCTCAAATCGATAAGGAAGCCCTGGCTATAGTGGCCGGGGTCAAGAAATTCCATGACTACCTCTATGGCAGGGAATTCACCATATTCACAGATCAAAAGCCTCTACTGGGGTTTTTCACAACGGACAAACAGACACCTCAAATCTTGTCACCCAGAATGCTTAGGTGGTCCATTTTCCTATCTGCATACTCTTGCAAGTTAGTTCACAAACCGGGTAAAGAGATGGGCCATGCGGACGGGCTAAGCAGGTTGCCCTTAGACAAGGCTGAACCTGATCCAGCACCAGCAGCCCAGATACTGTCCATTCAAGAGCTACCAGAGTGCCCCCTGCAGGCTAAAGACATAGCCGCTGAAACAGCAGCAGACAGAATCCTAAGCAGAGTCCAGTCTTGGGTAGTCACGGGGTGGCAAGAAAGGTCTCCAGGAACCAAATTCCAACCTTACATCAACAGGAGGCATGAGTTGTCAACACACAAGGGCTGCCTCTTATGGGGAAGTAGGGTCATCATTCCCCAAACACTGAGAAACACAGTCATTAAGTCATTACATGAAGGACATCCAGGAATAGTCAGAATGAAAGCGTTAGCAAGGAGTCATCTGTGGTGGCCTGGTCTCGATAAGGCTATTGAAGAACAGGTTAACAGTTGTTATGACTGCCAAAGATCCAGACCTGAGATGCCCCATGCACCAGTACTCAAGTGGGAAGAGACACACACTCCATGGTCCAGAGTGCACATTGATTACACAGGCCCCTTCCACAGACAGTTGTTCTTAGTGGTGGTAGACAGCCACTCTAGGTGGTTAGAAGTGATACCAGTCACAAGCATGACCTCGGCCAAAACCATCCAAGTGCTCAGGGGGCTCTTTGCCATACACGGCCTTCCAGATGTATTAGTCTCAGACAATGGGCCTCAATTCACCTCTGCTGAATTCCAGGCATTCACCAGGGCCAACTTGATTAGGCATGTTACATCGGTGCCCTTCCACCCATCGTCTAACAGATTAGCAGAACGCATGGTAAGAACAACCAAGGATGCATTGCGGTGCATCATCAATGGCAACTGGCATCAACGGTTGGCACAGTTCCTATTAGCGCAACACACCACACCCTGCACGGCCACAGGCAAGAGTCCAGCAGAACTTCAGTGGGGCCAGAGGCTCATCACCAAATTGGACAGACTGCACCCTGACAGAGTGGCTGCTGAGACTGAGCATCCGAGAGTCCTGAGAGAATTCCTCAATAACGACTTGGTTTGGGCAAGGAACTACAGGCCAGGTCATTTGTGGATTCCAGGGGTGGTGGTTGACAGAACTGGGCCATTGTCCTACATTATTGGGGTGGAGGGGAATCGCCAGATCAGGTCTCATGTGGATCAAATCAGGAAGCGGGTTCCTGAAGGGCCTCAGGGGGACCAACCACAACAACAGACATTTGAACCAAATAGGGGAGACCAGGAATGGGGTCAAGCAGAATTTTGGGACCAGGACTCAACCTTGACCAATGATGATGTGGGAGACCAGCAAGGGCCAAGACGGTCTACCAGGACTCATAGACCACTAACATATCTTGCTGATTTTGAACAATCCTGAACAGGCCAGAGCTGGTCACCGTTTGGGCTGATGTTGTGTTGTGATGAATTATGCATGCCAATTGTTTTTTTTATATGTATGTGTCATCTTTTAAGGGGGAAGGGGTGTTATGTATGGGTGTGAGCAGCAGCTCTGCAGGTACCACCAGGGGGTGCTGTGCTGTGGCCGGATTGGCTGAAAGGGTTTCGGCGGGAGATATGGATGGATGGATTGGCCAGAGCATCACCTGGCTAAGTATATAAGGGGTCCAGGTAACCCCCTTCGTCCAGTACGCACCTACCACCAATAAAGAGCTGACATGCGGTACTCATCTGCCTCCTCATTGCCATGCGGTCCACAACCCACTACACAATAGGAAATGTAACTTAGATGAAATTTATTCAGTGTATCAAGTATTCCTGGAGAATATTTTATCAGCTCATTTTAGAGGAGCATTTTAAAGTCCTGTGGTTTAGGAAGGAGCCCTGGTGACACAGTGGTTAGAAAGCAGTATTCCAGGAAAACTCTGCCCTGGAGTTTGATCCTGACAAGCTCAAGGCTGACTCAGTCTTCTATTCTTCTGAGGTTGGTAAAAGGAGGAGCCAAATTGTTGGGAGCAATATTCTGACTCTGTAAGCAACTCAGAGAGTGCTGTAAAGCAATGTGGAGGATACAGAGTCAGAATATAAGATTAGCATCAACTGGAACAAACTAAGCCTGTCTTAAAATATTATTAGTGGGCAATGTGATGCATTTGTGGTGGTTGCAAATAGATGATAGAGACACAGCTCTTTCTTGCCTGTGTCCCACTGCACTGATGTATGGAAAAATCTAATTTAATCTAATCCAGAGTTAACAAGTCAAAGCTTAATAGTCCTCAACAGATCTGTCATTGATAGATTTCTTTTGACACCATCTCAGTTAGTAGTCAAAAGTTCAGCTTTTAGTAAATATTTGCACGTTAATTGCATGCACCATGAAGATTTTATTTTTTCTGTTCCAAATTAATTCCACAAAGTAATTATGAGCTGTGTGAAGGATTGCATATTCTCTGTTCTGAATCTCCTTCCAATCACCTTCATCAGATGGCCCTCTTGGGGCCTAGTGTTTTGAGAGATGAAGGAAAACTAGCTATATCCACTTTCATCATGCCATGCAAGATTTTATGCACTTTAATAATGTTCTGTCTGTGTGTTACTTTTTCCTAAGATAAAGAGCGCCAAATATTCTAGCTTTTTATTGAAAATGTTTAAGACTCCTAATCATTTGGGCACTCTCTACAGCACTTTTCCCAACTCTGTTATATCCTTTTTACAAAAATGGCAATTAAAACTGTATACAGTATTCAAGATTTGGATGTACCATGTATTTACGAGCATTACAGTGTTGCAAATTAATTTTTCAATGCTCTCCTAATGATTTTTAGAATGCTGCTAGACATTGACTTTATTGAACTATGCATTAATACCCAAATATACCTTTTCTGTTTAAGGCACCGTTTTATGGTGGTTCTCCTCCTATCTCCTGGGCCGCTCGCAGTCGGTATTGACGGGAGGGCAGAGACCCGCCCCGAGACCTCTCGTTTGTGGAGTTCCTCAGGGGTCGGTTCTCTCTCCCCTCCTGTTCAACATCTATATGAAGCCGCTGGGTGAGATCATTCGTGGTTTCGGGGTGAAGTATCATCAGTATGCTGATGATACCCAACTTTTTTTCTCCACCCCGAACCAACCCAGTTATGTCTTCACCGTGATGTCCCGTTGCCTGGAGGCAGTCCAGGTCTGGATGGGGAGAAACAGGCTTTGTCTCAATCCTGCCAAGACTGAGTGGCTGTGCATACCGGCATCTCGGGTTAACCAGACTATTCCATCTTTAACGATGGGGGGTGAGGTGTTACCCCCCGTTGATAGGGCTCGCAACTTGGGTGTCCTCCTGGATTCACAGCTCAATTTTGAAGATCACGTAGGAGCCGTGACCAGAGGGGCTTTTGCCCAGGTTCGCCTGGTGCACCAGTTGCGACCCTATCTGGATCGATATGCCCTATGCACAGTCACCCATGCGCTTGTGACCTCCTGGTTAGATTACTGCAATGCTCTCTACATGGGGCTGCCCTTGAGGACCACTTGGAGGCTTCAACTGGTGCAGAATGCGGCCGTGCAAGTTGTGATGGGAGTTTCCCGATACTCCCATGTAACACCTCTACTCCGCGAGCTGCATTGGCTTCCGGTTGCCCTCCGGGTGAGATTCAAGGTGCTGGTTATGACCTATAAAGCCCTAAATGGTTTGGGTCCAGGATATTTGAGGGAACACCTGCTGCCGGCATCAAGTTCCCTTCGTCCTGTGCGCTCCCACAGGGAGGGCTTTCTCAGGGTGCCGCCTGTAAAAGACTGCCGGCGTATAACATCCAGGGGGAGGGCCTTCTCAGTGGGTGCACCTGCCCTTTGGAACCAGCTGCCCGTGGAGCTTAGGACTGCCCCCCGACCTTCGTTCATTCCGCCGGGACCTGAAGTCCTGGCTCTTTGAGCTCTCCGGCCCAGGCTGAGAGATTTAAATTGGGGTTTTATATTTTTCAGGGATCACATTTAATTATTTTAATTGTTTTTAACTTTTGTATTGTATTGACGTTTTTAAATACCTTGTAAACCGCCCTGAGTCCTACGGGAAAAGAGCGGTATATAAAACCAATAAACTTAACTTAACCTAAACTTAATTGCTAAATCACTTATTGCAATATATGTGAACTTACAGAAGTTTGCCTCAATGAAAATCACATTATCCTCAATGTAAATAGAACCTTGTATATGATTTGGTTGACAATTCATCCAGTGTAGAGGATATTCCTTACCATTATGTATGGGCTTTACAACCTTCAATATTGCATCATCTACAAATCTGATTGTCTCCCTGTTCATCCACCTACCTCATTGTTTTTTGAATGAATAAAAATATATTTCAGATAACTCTTTCAGCAGTTAATCAACCTCATATCTGTAGATCTTGATTGGACCTTTTTCTCTGTTCAAATACATGCTTAGTAGGGTTAGAATGGTAAAACTGGGTCTCTTCCCATGAGATAACAAGTGAATCTTTCTGAAAGGGAAAATCTAGGTAACAATTCTAGCTTCTGTTTCACTGTGCTCATACTATGACCACCCCCCACACTTGTTATTCCAATCTGACATAAGTATGAGGTATCCAAGTTTAGGGGTATGTGGGCTAATCTGAAAAATTTTTGTATCTAAAAAAAGAAATATATGTAAAGCTGAAGTACATTGACCATTGGAATTAGTGAGTCCTGTTCTAAATGAGTTTGTGACTAAAAAAGTATCTGTGGTGTATAACAATTAATGGTATAGTATTGTATCAGCCTTGATGGTGCAGTGGTCAGAATGCAGTATTGCATGCTAACTCAACTCACTGCCAACATCTTGATCCTGACCAGCTCAAGATTGACTCAGCCTTCCATCCTTCCGAGATTGGTAAAATGAGGACCCAGATTGTTGGGGGCAATATGCTGACATTTGTAAACTGCTTAGAGAGGGCTGTAAAGCACTATGAAGCAGTAAATAAGTCTAAGGGCTATTGCTATTGTTTTACAAATACAATTCATGAAACAGACATCCAAATTCCAATGAAAAATGCTAATTTTCCTTAAGTGCCCAGTATCATAATCCTACTTTTATACTTGTGTACACATAGTAATTGTAATTTTGAGTATAAAATGTCATTTAACAAAATCACTTCACTTGTTGTGCAGAAAGGAGTTGAACAATTATTCATCCACCATTAATATATTTGTTCTTCTGCTTCTTTCCTATCCAACTCGTGTCTATGGAAGTTACACTAGCAGACATTTATCTTGACCACATTGATCTTTAATAATTCTATTCAGACCTCATCTACAGATTGGTATTTTAGCAAGTTCCCTGTCTTGGGAACAATTTTTGTTTCTACTGCATATACCTGTTTCAAATCTTAAGAATTTTCCATCAAAAATAAATGTATCTTCTAAAATGACTTTTTGTAACAAAAGTGTGCAAAATCCTTAAAAGACATAGCTGTATATTATGTGAAAATGAATTGCACCAGTTCAAAAATACACATCATAACCACAGAACAGTCTTTTAAATGGAGTTCTTTGATAGATATATACTACTTTCGATTTATCTTGCTTCAGTGTGAGTTTTATTTTAAGGCTTTCAAAATACCCTACAGATGTATTGTGCAGCATAGACATAAATTTCTTTCCAGGAATTTCTAATACAGGAATAGGAAACAAGACCGGTATTGTAAGATTTGGTGGTCGCTGAACTAAAAATAAAGACTGATAGCATTTGCATCATGAATCCTTTTATATCTGTTGCATTATATGTCAGAAGTTATGACAGAATTTCAGAATGTTACAAGAAATAAGAGGATTTTATTTCTCTTATAATGAAATCAGTTTTTTGGGACCTCTCTATCAGTATTAATAAAATTGTATATTTTCTTACCCAACTTTTTGGCTTGCCTGGGCTTCATTCAGTGAAGAGGAATTGTCTTGGACAGCATATAAAATATATAATATAGTTAATGTACGTAAATCACATAATAATGTTAAAAGTTTATGATCTGGTGAGGCTGCATTACTAGCGGTCCAGGATTGCACATGGCCCAAGGTTGGACATGCCTATTCTGAAATTGGGCCACCATTTTAATTTTCCATAATAGTTATAAGGTAGCAATACTGAAGGACATTATGAAACATATTCATCATCATAATATTCAGAGAGGGCTGGGAAAGGTATTTGTGATTCACACATCATTCCTGATAAAGTGTAGTAATGTGTATCATTGTGGAAAAATTAAAAACAACAAGCCAACTTCCCCAATGGGCACTGTTCATGAGTATCCTAGTACTCAGTAGCAAAGAAGAAAGATTATATATAAAAAGTCTTCTTTTTATATGAAGTGCTAAAAAAAACCCTTTAAAAATGAGCTAAAAGCCAACAAAGTCACACAGGCTTTTAAGAAAAACGAACCATAAACACTACACAAAAGCACAAACAGAGTGCAGGCACAGGGGGCATAAGCTTAGCAGGCCAACCAGCAGAAAGTCATTTGCATAAAGTCTCCATTAACAAAGGGTCACAAGAGAATACAATGCCCTGTTAATTGTGTGAAGCTTTCACTGTGTGTTTGAAGATAACACATTTGCTGCGAAGGCACTCTGAATCTAAACCTCCACAAGAATCAGTAGCACTTGCAGAGGCACACAAACCTAAGCTTACTAGGGCAAATGGTACAGAACCTTTCTGAAATTGTAAACATATTTAGAAAGCTCCATAAACAAAGAGGCATAAATGAACACAGTGCAGTGCACAGAATGCACAAGGATGAATAAACAATGAAATCAGTCAAAACCTCCAACAAACCAACTGAGGTTACTTTTTGTTTTTCAAAAGCACTTATTCAAAAATTCTAAAAGAATCATCCACACTAAAACAAACCATTGGCACATAATTTATGGGGAAAAATAATGACTAAACTAATTAGCTGATTGTGTCTTGCTGAGTTTAACTGTGCATATGCACCATATGCCTATTCTTGATTCCTATTGATAGTGGTGTGCCTTTGAAGATTAAAATATTTACAGCTTATTTAAAGATATCCTGAATCTAAGCATCAGTAACAATCAAGACCTGAGCACTGAGCACTGCACATCTAAACAACAGAACAACCATCCCATATATATTAGTCCTTTTTAAATTTATAGTTCTTGGGTATGGGAATAAACATCATATATGCACAAATATATTGTTGATATTATCTCCAGATTCTCTTCTTCAGATTACATATCCTCCCCTCAGAATAATAGTTACAAAACACATGTTGTGAGCTCTACTGATATGTGGTCTCAGAGCCAGTGCACGCTATTAACTATTGACCATATGTGAAGATAAATAACCATAACAGGCCTCAGCATGAGGTGCCATGATGTATGAAACCCAATCCAACTCAGGTGCTGAGGGAACTTCATAAATCCACATAGAGTTTCTTCTTGCACAATCCTCACTCAGTAATATAACTTCAGTATAACTGAATAAAAAGGCAAATTATAGAGTGTCACTGGATTTTCCTCCAGTGTGAGGCTCAGCACTTACTACAAGGACTGAAAAAGACAGCCAGGTAAGCCAAGTAGAGTTCTCTGCCTTGGTAGTAACCCAGAGAATTAAATGAGGTGAGCCATGTGGATCACAGCTAATGAGTATTTCTCAAGCGATGCAAAACATGACTTGCTCTGGTGACGGACTCAGGATGCAAACCAAGTTACTACTACTACAACTATTTCTACTACTACTACTACTACTACCAATATCAACAACAATAACAATAATAACCTCATGATCAAGTTGCCAAAATTATACATCGCAAGCTTTGCCAGAAGTTTGTGTTTGAATGCAGCAAAAATTACTGACAACACCAAATTGACAAAGTTCTTGAAAATGAGCAAGTCAAGATTCTGTGGGACTTTCAGATCCAAAGAGACTGACATCTGGCCCACAACACACCTGACATCACTATTGTGGAAAAGAAAAAAATCTGGTTCATTGATATTGCAGTAGCAGGTGATGCATGAATTGGAGAAACAGGTAGAAAATATTGTGATTTGCAAATTAAAGTTCAGCAACTATGGAGGAAGAAATGAACAGTTATACCCAAAGGGTTGCCTAGATACATGGAAATTTTGAACTTATTAGATCTGATTATCCTGACTTTACAAAAAAAAAACACCACTTGGAACTGCCTATATACTCAGATGCTACCTTAATAGCTCTTAGGTCCTTGGTTAGGACTTGAACTATTAAGTTTTTACCAGTCCCAGACAGTGAATCAAATTTAAGATTAAATCTTAAACAATAATAACAACAACCACTTATTGTTGTTGTTGTTGTTGTTTTTTAATTATTTACTTATAGCCAAGACACATATAGGTAAATTGCTGTCTTGGGAACAACACTTACCACTTGCCACTGGAGAGTAGAGAAGCTGCTATCAGAGTTCTGAAGAGTTTGTAACAGAGCTGACCCCCATTTTCTTTTGGTGATAAATAAGAATTAAGCAAGGAGGAGGACATCTTAAAAGGGGTGAGTTGCTCCACTAATCAGGTATGAGTGATCACATTTAGCCAAATGTGAACGGTTGGGTGTTATCAGAAAAACAGTCTGGGATACTGGATGATGGACAAAAGTATACCGCTGGGCAACAATTGCTAATTCTGGCTAGATCAAGACATCAGTGGCCCAGAATTGGAAAAGAACTGTACCTTCCCTAGTCTGAAGCATTTTGAATTATTAGGTGAGTCAAAACTAATCTTCCCAACAATGTAATAATAATAATAATAATAATAATAATAATAATAATAATAATAATAATAATAATAATAATAATAATAATAATAATAATAATAATAATAATAATAATAATTTTATTTATGTACCGCCCTTCTCCCGAAGGACTCAGGGCAGTGAACAGGGCAAGTATATAAAAATACAAAAATACAAAAGTTAAAAAAGAATTAAATACAATGCCCAAACTAAAACAGTAAATACATATATTAAAAAACAACAATAAAATCCCAAACCCATCCCCCCATCAGGCCAGGCCGGCTTGTTCGAATAAGTACGTCTTCAGATCGCGTCGGAAGGAGTGAAGGTCGGGCGCCATCCGGAGCTCGACCGGCAACCAATTCCATAAATCCGGGGCGCCCACAGAGAAGGACCTCCCCCTGGGGGCCACCAGACGACATTCTCTGACCGGTGGCACCCTGAGGAGGCCCTCTCTGTGGGAACGCACAGGGCGGAGGGAAGTTGATGCTGGCAGCAGGTGATCCATGAGGTACTCCGGACCCATGCCATGTAGGGCCTTGAACACCATTACCAGTACCTTACACACTGCTGTAAGTTAAGATTGTCATGTTTGGACTAGCCTAGGAGAATCCCATGCCATAAAGGGAACCCTGGCCATTGCTTCTGTTAAGGGGGAAGCGGTCATCTCTAGCAAGGGGAAGTGACAGGGAAAGTCTGATGGACCTCTGACCACCATTTCCAGCCTTTGCCAAGACAGGTTCAGAAGGGGAAGCACCTTCTCTTTCTTCTGTCCTCAATTCCTTGGTTTCTAATCAAGGGGAATAGGCTAACTGTTGGAAGTGTAACCCTCACCATTCTCTTCTCTGGGTGGAAGAGTCCTTTCCCAGCACATGCCCCACCTTCTATCTCAATCAGCATGCTTCCAAAGGAGAAGTGGGGTAATACTCAAAACAAGCCCACTCCCTCAATTAGCAGAAGTGTGTGATGGGGGCAGAGAAGAGGGAAGAAAAACTTCTTTTAAAAACATAAAAAGAAAAAAAATACTGAATTTAATTTAATTACTGAAACAAAATTAAAGTTTTATTAAAATTTTTACAAAATTGAAACTAAAACATAAAAGAAAGTGGGGTTGAAGAAATGGATCATCCATTGTCTGTCAACACTAGTCCAGCACTGAGGGGGTCCTCATACCCATCGCAGCAATATTGTAGCTTGCTCTTTGCCTCTACTCAATCTTTCTTTAATAGTAGTTATCAACCAAATGGTTGTCTTCTTTTCATGTCCCCTAAAATGCCTTCTGCTTTGTTCCAAATGTTTTATTTTTTTTCTTCCTAGTGTCTGTCCACAAGTGCAAGGTTTGGTGGGTGGGTTTTTGTTTATGTTTTTGATCAATCAAATGTTGATTCATTGGTTGTGACAGGAATTGACCAACTCACTTCTCACCCAAGCTTGATGTTGTGGGGCTGTGAGAGATTGACTGGCTCATGCCTAAGGTGAGACTAGAACTCATAGTCATCTGGTCTTTAGTCCAATGCCTTAACCACTAGATCAAATTGGTTCTCATTCTCTCTACAACATAAGCCAACAGAAACAGGGTCATGACTGGTCACTCTTAAAGTGATCCATATATTTAAAAACTAATGCTGCAGCACAAACAGAAAAGTCAATTTTTAGCCACAACAGCTAGAACAGAATGGAACATCTGAAACATTTTTTTTCTGTCTGTAACAATCATATTCAGGATTCCATCTGGAATAAAACAATTCCACTCCAAATTCTCTAGGGACTAAACCATCTCAATTATGTGTATTCTATTTTACGTATGGTGCCATCTTGAATTGCTTATTCCACAAATAGACTGTTTCATACAGGCTGAATACTTCTACCGTTACCTCTGTAATGTAAACCTAATGGGGAAATCCACATGCTTTTAAAAAAACATAATTAAAAGTTCCCCCATACCTGAAATTGGCTGTACTTGGTTCAAGGTATGTATATAGTGAATATTGCAAATATGCTCAATTTAAGATTGTTTAAAAAATGAAAAAAGATTATCAATTAAAATTGTAGCCCTTAGGTGTACACAGTGCCTTTTTTGTAAAAGAAAAAGGTGCCGGAACTCACACATGTCATACAACCCACCTTGCCTACCCTACAAGGTTCCATCCAAAAAAGGTGCCGGAACTCCGTTCTGAGCGTTCTATGAGAAAAAAGCCCTGGGTGTACATAATAGAGAATGAAACATTTGAGCTAAAGGACTTTGTCTGACATATACTCAGATGAACTGTTTTGTTTTTAGCTTTACACAGTGGGTGGTCTTGAAAAGGAAGAGAAAGTATAGTAGCTAGCGATTCAAAATGACAGAAGAGGTTAGTTTCCAAGAACATGGCAAGGAAAGGTTGCTTTTTCATACAGAAAAGGCACAGAAATGCTATAAATCACAGGGTTTGAAATAATAGGTTTCAGATAGCTAAATGTCTAAATGGCACATTTGTGCTTGCTTTCTTGCTTCCATAAAAATGAATTTACATTGGGCTGGAATGACTTCTGATATCATTCACTTGTAAATTATTCCCCAAACTCCCCTTTAAAGCAATTTTTTCTAGGTTGAATTTTCTCTACATTTTTATTTTATTTGGGAGGAGGGCAACATTTTATTTGAGCACTTGAGGGTTTTTTTTCTATACCTCATATCAGGTTTCTTTCTTATTTCTTTTTCTTTCTTTTTTTTTGCTTTGTTTGTTTGCTTCTTATTCTTATTTCTTTTAAACATGACATTATATTATGTTCATACTTATAGCAACATTAATGCCCAGTCAATCGTATATGGTTACTTTATTTATTTACTCATTTACTGGAATATTTTTAGTCATTATAAGCAATAAATAAAAGTAATAAAAAGTAACAGAGCAATAATAATTATCACATACAGGTGAAGGATGATATATTTTAGGTTGACCTAAAAATAATTATGTATGTTACATCAGAAAATTTTTGATATTATTTAATATTATGTCTGTTAAACCAAAATAGATGTTCAAAAAAATGAATCACTGCAACCTGTTCTGCGACCTGCTGAAACTGTTTATAGCTTTATGAAAACTCAATAGGTTCAGGGCCATATGAAGCTCCTATGGACTATTCCATAGGGCAAACACTACTACAGAGAAAGCACACCTCCTCAATCTTACAATCTGGAAATGTTTTGCAATTGATACCTGAAATATACCAACTCTTTCAGATATGACAGGAGAAAGATGGCCCCATAAGTATTATAGGTCATGAAGAGTCTTACCAGTAAGTATCAACATCTAGAATTGCATCCAGATTATTTGTGGGACCATCTCTACCTGAGAAATGTTCATCCCACTGGGTTAGACAGAGTGGGCACATTCTGGGTCTATTCTTTCATATGTTGCTATCTTTTAGGACCTAGGAAGTATACTTTTTCCATAATGGACCCTGTCCTATGGAACACGTTCCCCCCATGAGTTGTGGCAGACCCTTATCCTTTTAGCTTTCAAGAAAACTGTTAAGGCTTCCCTCAAGCCTTAACTAGATTGGAGCTCATTGAACTGTACCGTTAGATAGAAGTCTTGGGATTTTTCTCATTTGTTTGTTGGATAGTTCTACATTATTGCTATTAGCCATCCAGAATATTGCCACCCAAAAGAAGTGAGACATATGAATCTTTTAAATAGATAAGTAAGAAAACATGAATTGTCTATAATTACTCATATGTCTGCTTTGTAGACTAATTGCAGCTTCTGAGGGGTCTTCAAGAGTAATTCCAAATAGAACCTATTGCAGTAATCCAAGTAGGAGTTGACTAGGTCTGATAGGACTCTGAGAAGGGCCTTCCAATATAAAAAAGAATGCAATTATTGCACAGAATAGATTTGCATTAAAAAATAGTTTTCACCTGTTCAGTGAGCAGGAGCCAAGAGTCCGAAACGACCTCCAAATTATGTTTGAGTTCTAGCTGGGAGAGAGTAATCTCATAGAGGTCTAAGATAATATAATTCTGTAACTTTATAATCCAAACCCACTTGATCCTATTAGGTTGAGCCTACTCCAGTTCCTCCCCATCCTTATAGTCTCTAGGCACCAGGATAGGATTTCCATGACATCAGGGAAGCCAAACAAAGCTAATTTGTAATTACTTTTAAGGGGGATACTTCATTGATTGATATTCATACATAATTTAATTGATCAGTTAAGGAAGCGGCACAAAGGTAGAGGTCCTACACTTGGATTGTAAAATTTAAGCCAATTTGTTTATACAAACGCAAATTTTACTTCTTTAAAAATCTAAAGGCTATTTTTTTTAAAAAATAGATAAATCATGTTATTTTTATATTTATAAATACATATTTAGAATCTGTATTTAAATCTTATTATCAGATATATTAGCCAAAGCAGATGGTCTCTAACATGCACATCAATTAACAAAATATGATTGCAATGTTTTAATATACATTCTATGTTTATGCTCTTGTAGGTAATCTGGTGGTTAAAATACAAAGTACAATACTTGCATTCTAATTCCATGATACACATTTTGTCATTTTGGCTCATTCTGATTAGGAACAAGTTGATACAAACACTCTGGAAGAAGGCAGTCAACTGCAATGTTATACAGAAAACTGAATGGATATGTTCGTGTGGCCACTAGGAGATGAATGTATCTCATCAGCATTTCTATTGGACTATAGCACTGAGGCCTCAGCAAGATTTTCAGCCTTTTCTATACTTATACCTCTCTTGCCACATAAAGTTGCAGAACATTTGGTTTAAATGAAAAACGATGAAATGATCAAAAGATGCTTTGAGCCCTGAGTAATTCAAGTTAGGTAAAATGTGAAAGGGATTTGAACTTGTGGTGATGACTAGAAGAGGTCAAATGGTTGTGGCAATGTTCTCCTAACCTACTATTAGAAAAATTGTAATTTTTTTCATTTAGTTTATTTTTCAGGTTCTCTGGAGTTTTTGGTAAATTAGCATTTTCCAAGTATTGTATCATTTTTTCCAAGAAATTTCTTCTACATCATATAATTTTTCATAAAATATTCTTTAGATTGCATTTTCCACCTGTTAGTTCAGCAAAAATGTTTAAAAATATGTCTAGTAAATGTTGGAAATGTAATCAAAATCCTGGTACATAGTATCACTTGTGGTGGACATGTGTTAAAGCAAAAAAATTTGGACCAAAATACAAACTTGGTTAGAAAAGATGTATATTAAAATATAAATGTATATTTAACTCTACATGTACTAACAGCAGCAAGGATTGTATTTGCACAGCACTGGAAAAATGAGATAACACTATCAGAGGAAGTGATAATTAAGAAAATACTGGACTGTGCAGAAATGGATAGACTCGCATTGAGAATTAAAGGAAAACAAGATATATAATACTTTCAGACATGGAATTTATTCTATCAATGGTTGGAAAAACGAGATAGAGAGTAAGAACTTAACTTTTATGACTAAGCAAAAATTAACCCTATCCACAGTCTTTACATAGTCCAGGCTACTTTAGAAAAATATTCTTGAGTCATCTCACAGTAGTTTTTCCTGAGATCATTGTTTTTATTTATAGTGTGCTAAAACACACAGATGGTCTCTTGGAAAAATTCCCAGAAATGACTCTTGGGGAGCAAGGAAAGTAATAAGATCTGTAAGGGTAGAACAAAATATAAGCCCTCTTTGTTATTTTCTAAAGAAAAGTTTGTCCAGCCAAGCATGATAGTCCAAAAGTCTGTATTGAACCCTATCATTTAAGTCCATGGCAAAAGCAACAGCCGCATTCCCATGGATATCTGAGCATGATAGACTGTTTCTTAGCAATATTATTTATCAGAGCCAATGAAGCAAAGCTGATGCCATTATTCCTTAGTTTAGGGGAGAAGGGATTACATTTCTTTATAGATCATGATTTAACAGCTCCTTTAACAAATTGGCAGTGAAGTCGAACAATGTAACTGGCATTACTTTATCTTGAATCTATTGCAATAGTTTATTTTGAACCTTATTCTAGATTTTCATACAGTCTTCTTTGTATTCCCAATGATCAGGAAACATTTCTTATTGAGGGAACATGAATGGATTAATCAAATTAGAATGAATAATTTCTTGTGAGTAGAAAATGGTTGGATCAGAACTGTATTTTGCGGTGACTTACATAAGACCCAACTTAGGAGAGAAACAAGTTTGAATCTTCCAAATGAGCAGTTGGAGGCAATTCACATATGTGAAGTCACTGATACTGAACTCGTGGCCTCCGGCTGTTTAGATGTCTTGTGCATCAATATGAAGAGTACTTGATCAGTAGGCAGTGGGAATTGGAGAAGGAAACAAATGACAGTTCTTCTCCAGATCTGTCAGTAGGGCCTTATTGGCATCCAAAAATGCAAGACAGTAGATATGACCATGCAATAGAAGCCCAACCCTTTAAGGCTGTCAAACTCTGGAGACAAGAACCTTTTTAAATTTTAGGAATGCTCTTTATTGCTAGTAGTATAACAGGAACTTGAAAGCCTGCCCAAATAATTCCACAAATCAATTTATACCTAGCGTAATTAAGGTGGAGTTACTCTGAGTTTCTGTATCTTGTTCTCCCCTTGCCTAATGTTTCACAGGGTCTGCTAAATATTCCTACACATTGGTTTTGAAATGTAGAACTCAGAATAAAAGTACTCCAACTATGATATGGTGCACTTTATAGTGATATTATTTGTTTTAAATTATGTCCAATTCCTGTTAGTGTTGCTGTTGCCTACTATTGTAGTAAATGGAAAGTTGTAGACAAATTCAAAATAAGGGACCATCTATGGGGATTATATTTTGTTTCATTGGTTGTATTGCCTTAAATGAAAAGATCAAAATTTTAATTAATTTAAATGTCATTTTATCCACTTCATGATGGGGCCTAGAACAGCTGCCCCCTTTGATCATTCTCCAGGGTGTGTGTGTGGGGGGGAGGAAGCGGAGAACAACAAGTACGCAAAATATTGCATTTCTCCCTTCCAACATAGGAAAGACAGTGCAAGGATTAGTAAGACAAATCCATGATTAAATCTCTTGAAAACATTGATTTAAAAAAATGAGCTACTTAGTTGCAATGCTGGGAAAAGATAGGATGCCATTCCCCATGCTATTTCCTCTGTTAAAGAGCTCCTTAGCACCAGATTATTTTTAGTTATAGAAGGGAAAATATAGATTCCGAATAATTCATGATTGAAGATCAATATCATATTAAGCTTGACCTTGAGAAAAATCACCTAGCCATGTTACCATTCTAAAGGTACTTCATTCTGAACACAGCCATCTATCTTGCTCAGAGTGAACACACGTATTTACTATTCTTGAATAAGCCGATTTAATTTAACATTAACATTTATCTTATCATATTTTTATTATTATAATTTATTTGAGATGAGATGGGTTACTGAATAAGGATGCTATGGGTAGTTTAATTCATTATGTCTTCATACAAAATATCAAGATGTCAGGCCATAAACAAGGAGATTGTTTTAATTGTATGAAATAAAAGATAATTAAAATGTGGAAGATACCTAAGTAGCCACAAAAAGTAAAAATGAATATTTATGTAGCTGTATGTGTGCTTATATGTTTGTTTGCATGCATGAATATTTATTGACAGACTTTATGTACAGCTTCCACAAGAGCCTTGGTGGAGCAATGGGCTAATGCCTCCTTAAGTAACACCAGCTGTCTGCAATTAGTGCAGGTTCGCATCCCACCAGGCTCAAGGTTGACTCAGCCTTCCATCCTTCTGAGTTAGGTAAAATGAGGACCCAGATTGTTGGGGGCAATAAGCTGACTTTGTAATAATGCCGCTTTGGGGGGGGGCGAAAGCCCTAATAAGCATGGTTCCTTATGGTGGACTGCTAACAAAATTTCAAATAATCAAATCAGGGATAAAGCAGTATATGAGGGCAGAAAAATATATTCCAAAATGCCCTGTTCACATTTGTGACAAACCTCACGCTGTTGCACTCTGTTGCTGTGATAGCTTTTCTATGGTATTGTAAAGCGTAGAAACAAAATGCATCTATTTTTATTCAGTGTTGCTGAATAAAATGTTGTTGTGGAACAAAGGGCAATCTTCTGAAATAAAAGATCCTGTTTTGGAAAAGCTCCCAGAAAACATTCAAGTAAACAGTGCCATACCCTAGACTAGGAAGCTTTCAACAGAAACAGCCAAAGAAACCTGGGTTAATTTAGCAAAATACTTTAAAGAGAATCTTTCCATTTCTCAGCAATCAGTGCCATGTTTAAAAAGAATTATTCTCCTTATCTGAAAGTTGTAAAACAGAATTAAGAAAAGGTTGTCATTTTGATCATTTCTGATTCTTATAAATTCTATCTGTTCCATAAGATGGTAAAACATGGCAGCATAAACAATTTGACATTAAGATATATAACTGTACTAAAAGACACCATTTATGGATTTTTAAAAATTGGATTCTCAGATTAAGGTTTTTTTTTCAGATGCAGTCTTTAAGACAATGTATTTATTTATCAATAAATTTATTTTCTTGGAAGGAAATGGAGAACTGAAAACTGCTCTGCGAGAAGCGGAGCCAATGACCACATTGAGACCAAGATAGTGTGTCAAGCCACTCTGGGCTCGACACTAATGGGAGGGGGTGGGAAACAAGGACAGCGGGAACGAGGAGGAGGCCAGT
Organism: Vipera ursinii; assembly: GCF_947247035.1. Classification (NCBI taxonomy): domain Eukaryota; kingdom Metazoa; phylum Chordata; class Lepidosauria; order Squamata; family Viperidae; genus Vipera; species Vipera ursinii. Next base: position 251,518,950 of record NC_139513.1, read on the forward strand.
GACAAAACCGGCGGTGACAGCCCTTCCCTCTCCTGTTACCTGGCCTGTCGACAAGGAACATGGCAGAGCATAGCTACGCAACCATCAGCTCCACGGCTCCATGGCCATTCCGCCTAACAGCTGCTTAGTACAGGAGAGCAAGAGGAAGCTGAAAGCCTGCAGCGCGTCCTGCAGAGCAGCTGATTGGTGCAGGGAAGCAACAGGGCGTCGGAGGCCTGCAGAGCGTTTTACCTAATCGCTCTTATCAGCGCATGCCCCGGATGCTGGTTAGGTGGGTGGGGGTGGGGCCTTTTGGGAAAAGCATATGTAAAGCACTGGGAGACGATTGCTCCCAGCGCTAACTTTGTTTGCTGTCAGTTTGTTTGCTGTTCCTGTGACTGAACACATGCCAGAATGTTCCTTTATTAAAGCCAGCCACCTGTGAATTCTACTATTTGTTTCCTGTTGCAGCCAGGGGGTGGTAAGGACTTTTGACATAGTGGTTTTGGTGGATTTAGATGCATATAAGTTGTAGTTAACCAGATTTCATTGAAATATATTGAAAAACTTCCAATAATGGAAGTTGTGGATTCTCCCTCTCTAGAAGTTTTGAAGAAAAGGCTGGAGAGCCACATTTTACGGGTGGTTTAATTGATTTTCTGCATATGTAGAGGACTGGATTAAACAAAAGCACGTGTCTAAAGAAGAGGCAGCAGAGGAAGATAGGAAAGAACAAATTAGCCTTCTCTTTGCTGACCACATGTGGAAGTTTAAGTGTCTCCAACAGAGAAATTCCCTTATCCATGGTGTTATGGAAACAAACAAGAGAACATTGGAATTAGCATGAGCAGAACTGGAAACTCCAAGCATACCTGAATTCCAAGGATCTTTTACAAAGCATGCATAAGTTCCAATAGAAGAGAATACCCCTAGCTCAGGGATGAGATATGGAGCTCTTACTGCTCTCTGAGCTTGGTGGTTTACTTGCAGACGTTTCATTACTCAATTAACATCATCATTTCAACTCAGTATGGGGTTTGCTGCCTATTTATAAGCAGTAGCTTGCCCTGACAGATTTGGTAAGGGCGTAGTTTCCTCTTTACCAGTTCATTGATCATTGTTGTCTATTTGATTGTTTGTCTTATCTGTGTATGAGTTGCTGGAGGGGATGTGTTGATTGTTTGTTTCTTTCCTTGGTTTTGATTACTGTTTAAGTGTGTGTACCTCTGTGTGTCTACTGATGGCTGATTTGTCTGAATGCCAAGCTTCCACACATAGTTTCCTTGTGCCTGCAAACAAAAGTAAATTGGGCTAAATAGATCCAACCCAAATGCATCAGTGGGAAAGGCGAACATCAAAAAAAGTCAAGATGGCACATGCAAATGTATCTCTTAATCTTTTATTGCATCATGTGTATCTTAGGTAGAAACGGGCCAGGGCTCCAATCATAGCCATCATCATAACTCCCATTTCCCACCCTGATCCAACACAGATGCCCCTATGTCAAGGGTACGCAAGCTCGGCCCTTTTATGACTCATGGACTTCAATTCCCAGAATTCCTGAGTCAGCTATGCTGACTCAGGAATTCTGGGAGTTGAAGTCCATGAGTCATAAAAGAGCCGAGGTTGCCTACCCCTGCCCTATGTGAAACATATGCACTAATTCATGGTTGGGGCTAGGAATTTGTGTAACTGATTTCAGTGAAAATTGTCAGCCCTATCTGAACAGGTTCAGAAACTAACCAGGGTATAACATTTTTGTGAGTCCTTATCTGAATACTTTTATGTTTAGAATAATTTTCATTCTTTCCAGTCTAAGCAAATGTTGGGAGGAAATTTTATAAAGAGCCTTGAGTTGTCTGTCCACCCATCAATAGAAAAACCATCTGAAAGTTGAATAAAAAAAACCATTACCATTAGTATATAAAAAGAAACTTTTTATGGTTGAAAATAGGATACCACTTTTCAAGCATTTACAAGCGCAAGTACATATTTTGTATTTCATCTTCATTGTATTAATATTGGCTTGAAGGCCATTCAAGTCTCTTTAGAGCAGTCTAGATGTCACAGGTGTTGTTAAATATCAGTAAAACTCATTTTGAAGTGAGCAATTAAATTCTTTCATCCACCTTTGCATTTCAAAACACCATTTCATGTTAGTTTGTATGTAAATAGTAGTCATCTCATTGTATCTTGCAGTTCAAATCACTTGATAATTGTTACTTTAAGTAATATATTATATAGGAAACATAATGGTTGTAAAGGGTATAGAATACATTAGAAGGCAATTGAGTTTAATTGCATTCCAGGGACTATTTTTCTAGTGCCTGCGGCTGGATTTTTTTTTATGATGCTAGTCTTAGAAAATTTTAACTTTAGAAAAATGCAATCTTTATTGCTTAAATACTTGTAACCTAGATTTTAATCCATTTTGTTCAAAAATATTTAATATGGTGGGCTATATCCTTTCCTTATCAACCTGAAAGGATAAATCAGATATTAATTGACTACAGAGCTACATACTTAGTCTCAACCTCTAGGCCAGATGTCTTCTCCTAGTCTATTGAGGTGTACCACCTCAGCAGAGAAACCTATCCTAAAGGGTGCACCTCTTCCAGCCAACTGGTTTTTCTCATTTTTTTTATTGAAAAGTTTTACAGTACATTTTATTTTTAACAAAACAAAACCCCTCCCAACCCCCTCCCCTCTTCCCAACCCTCCCCAACACCTCCCTCCCGCCCCCGCCCCCCTCCCCGACTTCCCAGAGCTAAATACAAGGTATAAAAGTAGAAACAATCATAATCTACCATATGCAAACAACAATAAACTATTAAATCTATCGCACTTTAACTCTTATAAAATAACTACAAGCAATATAAATATCACATCAATAATTATTCAAATGCTAAATGAAACTTTTTAGTCCCATATTTATTCTGGATGTAATCAATCCATTTTTTCCACTCCACAATATATCTCTGTTGCAAATGGTCTTTCAAATACGCTGAGATCTTTGCCATTTCCGCCAGGTTGGAAACTTTTAAAGTCCATTCTTCTATAGTCAGCAGTTCTTCCTTCTTCCATTATTGCCCTACTAAAAGTCTTGCTGCCGTAATTAAATTCAACATCAACTTAGTGTCCACAACAGTAGTGTCAGTAGTAATGCCCAGTAAAAACAATTGCGGACAAAACTTTATCCTTTTCTTAAATATCTTCTGCATATTCCACCAAATTTTAATCCAAAATGCTTTAACCTTTTTGCAGGTCCACCATATATGAAAATACGTTGCATCTTCACCACCACACCTCCAACATTTAGGCTGACAGTTCGGATACATACTTGCTAGTTTTTTAGGATCTAAATGCCACCTATAAAACATTTTATAAAAGTTCTCTCTTAAATTTTGAGCTTGTGTAAATTTTACATTTCTCACCCAAATCTTTTCCCAAGTATCCATTGTAATGACTTCTTGAAAATTCTGAGCCCACTTTATCATACAATCTTTAACAAGTTCTGTCTCTGAATCAATTTCTATCAGTGCAAGATATATCCGTTTGATATGTGCTTGACCTTGATTTCTAATTTGCTTTACCAAATTTTCATCAGTCATTGAAAAACCAATTTTCTGATCTTCTTTCCACCTGGCCTGTAATTGCCCATACTGAAACCAAGTTTGAACAATCTTTTTTTCTCGTAAGATATTATACGGCTTCAAATGCCATACATTCCTTTCCAAACTTAAAATTTTCTTATATGTAGTCACATCATGTTTAAACCCAACACTTATATTTTCTATTGCGTGTTTCGGTATTGCCCATAAAGGTATCTTATAATTTAGCTTATGTCTATACTTTTTCCAAACTCGCAACAGAGCATGTCTTAAAATATGTACCTTGAACACATTATCCACCTTCTTATCATACAATACAATAGGTATGCATGCCAACCGAATAGCAAATCATGACCTTCAAGATTTAATAATCTCACTTGTGTTACATTAATCCAATCACTTATTGCTGACAAAGCAGCAGCTTCATAGTATAGTTTAAAATTAGGCATTTTAAGACCACCTCTCTCACGCATATCCTGCATAATCTTAAATTTAACTCGTGGCCTTTTCCCTGCCCAGACAAATTTATTAATACCCTTTTGCCATTCCTCCAAGTTTGAATCCTTTTTAAGAATAGGTATCATTTGAAATAAAAATAGAAATTTCGGCAAAACATTCATTTTCACTGCTGCAATTCTTCCCAATAAAGACAATTATAGTTTTTTCCAACTATCCAATTCGTTTTGAACTTTTCCCCATAGCTTTTCATAATTATTTTTATATAGCTTTGCATTTGAGGGTGACAAATATACCCCCAAATATTTAACCCTTTTGACAATTTCAAATCCTGTTAACCCTTCTAAAGCAGTCTTTTGTGATACTGTCATATTCTTAGACAACATTTTAGTTTTTTGTATGTTAACCTTGAATCCAGAAACTTTCCCATATTGCATTATTATCTCCATCAATTCTACAACAGAATTTTCTGGCTGGGTCACCATAACAACCAGATCATCTGCAAATGCCCTCAGTCTATAATCCTGATCTCTTATTTGAATTCCCTTAATTTTTTCCGAATCCCGTATTTTAATCAGTAATATCTCCAATGTTAAAACAAATAGTAAAGGTGACAACGGGCACCCCTGCCTTGTGCCCTTTTCAATGTTACATACTTCGGTCAGACTATTATTTACTATTATACAGGCTGTTTGCTTTTGATATAGTGCCCTAATTGGTTGTAAGAATTTATCCCCAAAATTCATTTTATCTAATACTTTCAACAAAAATTGCCAATCCAATTGATCAAAGGCTTTTTCAGCATCCAAAAAGATCAACGCTGCAGGGATCTGATTGTTTCTTTCCAGAAATTCCAACAAATCAACTATATGCCTCACGTTGTTCTTCATTTGTCTACCACTTATAAACCCAGTTTGGTCACCATGAATTACTTGTTGCAGTACCCTCATTAATCTATTAGCTAAAACCTTAGCAAATATCTTGTAGTCCGTATTCAAAAGTGATATTGGTCTATAATTTTTTGCTTGAGTGACATCCTGATCTTCCTTCGGAATCAAAGAAATAAAAGCAGTTTTCCAAGACGGAGGCACCCCTCCTCCCATTTGAATTGTCTGAAACAATTCCCTTAATGGCTTTACCATCTCTAACTGTAAATTTTTATAATACACAGCAGTCAGCCCATCTGTCCCTGGCACCTGGTTTTTCTCATTATTGCGTAGTCTGTATGCTTCTCATTTTTACAACAATGTTTTCAACTTTGTAATCAGGTGGCATTTTAGAAATATTATCTTCACCACAAAAGTGTAAATAGAGCAGGAAGTAGGTGCAACTCAAATGTGACAGGACAGGAAGAAACAGGACTCTTGTCTAATTTGGTGCTGACAAAATATCAGTGGTGTATTCTGGTGTATTCTGTCAAATCTTTATTACGGTCATAATAAAGGGTAAGGGTAAGAAGGGTAAAATAGTCATTTTAGAAGCTGAAAAATATAAAATGCACAGTACTCAATTTTGCTTTTTTGTTATAAAAAATAATCCCGGTGCTAGTAAAGCACACTTGACATTCTCTCTTGTATTTTAATGTAAATAAAAAATTCCTGCCTGTGATATCCCTGATTTTTATAACCATTGTTTCTCTGAAAGTCATTCTTCTTTTCTTCCTTTATATTATATCTTCTCAAATTTTTCCTTTAAATGTGGGGTAGGAGCTCTTTATAGAAAAAGTCAGTGACGCAGGCAGAGCGGTACAGGAGGTCAAGGTGAAGAGGATTTTTATTTTTACTCCCTAGCTCAATGGACTTTACAGCTTTAAAGTGAAAGTACGCAACAAGTGAAAGTGGGGAAAGATGGCGGCTAAATCTTCCTCTAAAATTTTTCGGAGTGCGGGAAACTCCCCGGTGCAACAGACATCGTTGCAAGCTTTGCTTCCTCCTACACCTCCGGTGGCATTGACGCTGAAGGACTTACATACAGGGGTGTCAAAATCAATTTCATTGAGGGCTGCATCAGCATTGCAGTTGCCCTCAGGGGGCCGGGTGGGTATGGCCTGGGTGGGCGTGGCCTACTGGGTGGGCGTGGCTAGAGTGCATATGGCCTACTGGGTGGGCGTGGCCAGCTCTACATCGTTCGCATCAAGGGTGCCTATGGGGGCCTGGGCAGGAGTGGGACAGATCTGAGGGTCTCTGGCAGAAGGAGGGTCTCTGGGCCAGGGCCAAGGCAGTGGGGGCCGTTCCCTCACTGTTTCCAGGATGGCTTTGCGGGCCACATGAAACCACTTCGCGGGCCGGATCCGGCCCCCGGGCCTTGTGTTTGACATGTCTGACTTACAAGATGCCTTTGCAAAGCAATCTCAGGTAATGTCAGAAATGATGGATGATAAGATGGCAAGGCTGGAGGAGAAACTGGAGAAACTGGAGGAGAGGATGAAAGAGAAGTTTAATGTAATGGAGGAGAGGATGGAAGAGAAGTACAGTGCAATAAGGGTAGACATTTTGTCTACAGTTGAAAGCGTGGCTGAATGTGTGCAACATTTGGACGAAAAAGTGGAGTATCTTAGTCAAAAGAATTCTATTCTAGAAATAAAGGTACTGGAGAATGAAAATTTAAGGGATAAAATGGACGGAGAATTGAGCCTTGTCCAGTATCACCAGATGCAGTATGCTATTAGAATCAGGGGCTTAAAAGAGAATCCTAAAGAAGACTTAAAGCAGCTGATTTCTGAGGCTTTGGAAGCAGTATTGGGCCAGCCAGCATCTGAAATAGAGGGATGTATGGATAAAATTTTTCGTGTAAATTCATGGATTGCAAGGCAGAGGAAGCTACCTAGAGATGTGGTGGTCTATTTTACAAAGAGAGCAACTAGAGATGAAGTTATTCAAGCTGCTTATGATACTAAAGTTGTGGTTGCTGAGCAAGAAGTCCTGGTTCTAAAAGCGATTCCTCCAAAGATCTTAAGGAGAAGGAAAGATTTTGCATTTCTTGTGCAGGAACTTAAGCAACGTGATATCAAGTTCAGATGGGAGATTCCAGTTGGATTGGTGGTGATGCACGAAGGTAAAAGATATCGTCTGGTTACTGTGACTCAGGCGCGTGATTTCTATAGCAATGTTTTAAAAGCAACCCCTCTATCACTCCTGGAAGCTGCAAAGGGAGCTGGAGAGGGAAAACCTCAAGAGGCTGAAGGTGGACAGACAGAGGAGAATGGTGCTGGAGGGGATCAAGTTATAGTTTCATCGGCTGCTGCTGGAGAGCAGAGGTTGACGTGTGCCGCTTTAAGACGAGCAAGACAAGTACAAGAGCAAGACCAGCAGAAGTCTATGGAACTCTCAAAGCGTACTTACAGTGAAGCTGTGGGAGGAGCGTGACCCAAAGAAGATAGAGGGGCTATTGAGGATGTGCTCCAAAAGCTTCGGGGTGCCAAGCATGGCGACTAAATTTCTAACTTGGAATGTTAATGGATTAAACTCACCACAGAAGAGAAAGAAAGTTTTTCAATATTTAAAACAATTTAAGATTGATGTTATATGCTTGCAAGAAACGCATATTAGGGTTATGGACCAAAAGTATTTATCGAACTTAAGGTTGGGCACGCAATTTGTTGCCTCTGCGATGAATAGTTTTAGTTTAGTTTAGTTTTATTAAATTTTTATACCGCCCTTCTCCCTAGGGACTCAGGGCGGTGAACAGGGCAGATAATAAAAGTACAAAACTACAAAAGTTAAAATAGAATTAAATTAATGCCCAAGATAAAACAGTAAAATATACAAATATTTAAAAACCCAAATTAACTCCCCATCAGGCCAGGCCAGCTTGTTCAAACAGGTGGGTCTTTAACCCGCGCCGGAAGGAGAATAAGAAAAACGGAGTGGTTGTCTACGTGAAAAGTACTCTAACAGCGGAATTAATTGAAGCAGATAAGCAAGGAAGATATGTTATGATAGATTTGCTGTTAAAAGATAAAAAAACGCTTCTAGTTGGACTGTATGCTCCTAATCAACAACAAGCTGACTTTTTTAGTCTACTTCATACAAAGCTTACTCAATTGGATTATAAATCGTTTATTTTTATGGGAGACTGGAATGGTGTTTTGGATGTACAGATGGATAAGGCTGGCTCTTTTAAGCGTGTTCCGAGTCATGCCAGATTGCCTAAATCCTTTTTTGAAATGAAGGACGATTTGGAACTGCGAGATATCTGGCATGACACACACCTACATGAAAAGGATTATACTTTTTTTTTCTGACAGACATCAAACTTTTTCCAGGATTGATTTTATTTTGTTGACTAATGATTTTTTTCCTAGGATTAAGAAGGTAAAGATCTGTGCGAGAACTATTTCTGACCATAGTCCAGTTTGGTTAGAGATCAATAAGGACAATAGGGATAGGCGCTTGTGGCATGTAAATGAGAATTTGTTTAGAAATCAGAGAAATGTGGAAGAATGTAAACAGCAGATGAAGGATTTTTTTGAAATTAATATGAACAAGGATACCTCTATGGATATGGTTTGGGATGCTAGCAAGGCCTACATGAGAGGAGTGTTGATATATATAAATAATAAATGCAGACGTACTTTGGAAGCCAGAAGGAAAGAATTGGAGAATGAAATTAGGGAAAAAGAAAAGGCCTTAATTTTGAATCCATTGGATGTGAAGACTAAGGAGGTTATTAAGCTATTAAGAGGACAATTTGATAAATTGATGGCTGATCAAGTGGCAACCAATTTGCGGTTTGCCAGGCATAATACTTTTTGCAATGCTAACAAGCCAGGTAGATGGCTAGCTTACAGACTAAGGAAAAAGCAAAGTGCTTCTAATATAGATAAAATTGAAAGGTTGTGTTTCAACAGGATCTTATTAAGGAAGCCTTTGTGGATTTTTATTCTAAATTATATGCTAAGGAGAAGATTAATGAAAAAGACATTGATGTATATTTGGAGAATGCTAGCATCCCGGTTCTTACGCATGCACAAAAAGAGGAGATTAATCAATTGATAACAGAAGAAGAAATTCTTATAGCAATTAAGGAATTGAAGGTGGACAAAGCGCCAGGTACGGATGGTTTGACTGCGGCTTACTACAAAAATTTACAATTAGAGTTGATAAAACCCTTAAAGGAACTGTTCCAGACAATTCAGAGAGGGGGAAAGGTGCCTCCGTCTTGGAGAACTGCTTTTATTTCTTTGATTCTGAAGGAAGATCAAGATGTTACTCAAGTAAAAAACTATAGACCGATATCACTTTTAAATACAGATTACAAGATATTTGCTAAGGTGTTGGCTAATAGATTGATGAGGCTTCTGCAACAGGTGATTCATGGGGATCAAACTGGGTTTATTAGTGGTAGGCAAATGAAAAATAATGTGAGGCATATAGTTGATGTGTTAGAGTTTTTGGAAAGGAACAACCAGATCCCTGCGGCGCTAAGTTTTTTAGATGCTGAAAAAGCCTTTGATCAATTGAACTGGCAATTTTTGATGAAAGTTTTAGATAAAATGAATTTTGGGGATAAATTTTTGCAACCAATTAGGGCGTTATATCAAAAACAAACAGCCCTAATAATAGTTAATAATAGCTTGACAGAAGCATGTAATATTGAGAAGGGTACAAGGCAAGGGTGCCCGTTATCGCCTTTGTTATTTGTGTTAACATTGGAGATATTATTGGTAAAAATACGGAACTCGGAAAGAATTAAGGGTATACAAATTAGAGATCAGGATTATAGATTGAGAGCGTTCGCAGACGATCTGGTTGTTACAGTGACCCAGCCGGAGAACTCTGTTGTGGACCTGATGGAGATAATAATGCAATATGGGAGGGTTTCTGGATTTAAAGTTAATGTACCAAAAACTAAAATTCTGGCCAAAAATATTACAGTATCGCAAAAGGCCCTTTTAGAAGGCTTAACTGGATTTGAGATTGTTAAAAGGGTCAAATATTTGGGGGTGCTTCTGTCGCCCTCTAATACAAAGTTATATAAAAATAACTATGAAAAATTATGGGGAAAAATTCAAAAAGAAATGGAGAGTTGGGAAAAACTGCAATTGTCTTTGTTGGGGCGAATCGCAGCAGTGAAAATGGATGTCCTGCCTAAATTTTTATTCTTATTTCAAATGATACCGGTTCTTAAGAAAGATTCTAACTTGGAAGAATGGCAACGGGGTATCAATAAATTTGTTTGGGCAGGGAAAAGGCCACGAGTTAAACTTAAGATTATGCAGGATACTCGTGAAAGAGGTGGTCTCAAAATGCCCAATCTTAAATTATATTATGAAGCTGCTGCGTTAGCAGGGATAAGTGATTGGATTAATTTGACACAAGAGAGATTATTAAATCTTGAGGGCCACAACTTGTTATTTGGCTGGCATGCATATTTGTTGTATGATAAGAAGGTAGACAATGTGTTTAAAGTGCATATTTTAAGACAGGCATTGTTGAGAGTTTGGAAGAAGTATAGACATAAGTTAGACTGTAAGATGCCATTGTGGGCAATTCCAAAACACGCAATAGAAAACATAAATGTTGGTTTCAAACATGATGTGACTACGTATAAGGAGATTTTAAGTTTGGAAAGAAATGTCTGGTGTTTGAAGCCGTATAACCTCTTGCGAGATGAGAAGATTGTTCAAACTTGGTTTCAATATACTCAGTTACGGGCCAGGTGGAAAGAAGATCAGAAAAGTGGTTTTGCAATGACTGATGAAAATTTGATAAAGCAAATTAGAAATCAGGGTCCAGCACATATCAAACGAATATATCTTGCATTGATAGAAATTGACTCAGAAACAGAACTTGTTAAAGATTGTATGATAAAATGGGCCCAGAACATCCAAGAAGTTATTACAATGGACACGTGGGAAAAGATCTGGGTGAGGAACGTAAAATTTACACAAGCTCAAAACTTAAGAGAGAATTTTTATAAAATGTTTTATAGATGGCATTTAGATCCCAAAAAGCTTGCAAGTATGTATCCGAATTATCAGCCAAAATGCTGGAGGTGTGGTGGTGAAGATGCAATATATTTTCACATATGGTGGACCTGTAAAAAGGTCAAGGCTTTTTGGATAAAAATTTGGTGGACTATGCAGAAGATTTTCAAGCAAAGGATAAAGTTTTGTCCGCAACTCTTTTTGTTGGGTATAATTACAGATGCTACAGTTGTGGACACTAAGTTGATGTTGAATTTAATTACAGCAGCAAGACTTTTAATAGGTCAATATTGAAAGAAGGAGGAATTGCCGACTATAGAAGAATGGACTTTAAAGGTTTCTGACCTGGCAGAGATGGCAAAGATCTCGGCTTATTTGAAAGATCATTCGCAAGAACGTTATATTATGGAGTGGAGAAAATGGATTGAATATATCCAGAACAAATATGGGACTAAAAAGTTTCATTTAGCATTTGAATAAGTCTTCCTTTCTATTTCTTTTTTTTCCTCTTTATATGTAATATTAGTATTGTTTGTAGTTATCTTATATGAGCTAGAGAGTGATAGATTTAAGAATTTATTGTTGGTAGCATATGGATGTTTATGATTGTTCTTTGTTTTTATACCCTGTACTTAGCTCTGGGAAGTCGGGGGGGGAGGGGGGAAAGGGGGGGAAGGGAGGGATAGGTAGGGGGGGAAGGGGGGATTGTTAAAGATAAAATGTATTTTAAAACTTTTCAATAAAAAAAAAGAAAAAGTCAGTGACAAATGGAAAAGTCCTAACCTTGAAAATAATCAGTTCTTGATATTGAATTTCTGCCTTAACACTCTTTTAATACATTTGGCATAGATAAGAACATGGAAATAACAGAGATGATACAAATGTTATGCGTAAATATATGATATAAATAAGTCATAGCTTGTCCAAATTATTTCCATTTAAACACTGTTGGGCACTAAAGGATCTCATCCAAATGCAGCACCATCCATTATTACCACCTTTATCCACGTTAGTTCATAAAGTGAGAGCACAGAAATTGCAAACTTTGCAGAATTTAGAATAAAGACTGGATTTGTTTAAGACGTTGAAAGCTGCTGAGCCAATATTTGTTTGTACCAACCCTTTTTTACAGTGCGTTGAATCCGAGGTCATTTTTTTGCCTACAGTGCTATTGTCCAATGAAATTAATGGCCCTTTAAACTGAGCGTGGGGAAATCCAAAATATTAAAATGAGTTGGAATAGTTGTATTTTAAAGGACAGGTTTTACTTCTTTGAGAACAAAATACTCCTTGACTTGATTGTTTAAAACTTTGGCTGTGATTATTATTTCTCTGAAAAACAGGTCTTTGTAGAAATTGTGGGGAAAATAAAATTATGATTACATAAGTTCATAGTCACATGCTAGATAAAATACCAAAACTGTGTCTTCAGGTTCAGTTATTATAGTTTCCATGGAATTTTATGGAAAGAGAGTAAACCAAATAGCATTTTGTACTATAGAAATATAAAAGAAGCAGCTTTTATTATAATTAACTTGAACATTCCAAGAAAAAACATGTAGTGTATTGTAGCAGGACATTAGTAAAACATAATCATTTATTAATTCTCCCTAATTAGCACTGAGTGCCAGCTTGCTGAAATATTTGAGGCTATGTATATTCATCATGACAAGAAGTTATTGATAACCTTTTCCACCGTCAATTTGTCCAAGTGCCCTTTTAATGCTATCCCAGTTAGTGGCAATCACTTCAGTTATGGATTTCGTACTTGAGGTAAGTGCTGTGTGTGAAAATAGTTTGGTTCATGTAATCTATTAAGGCAAATAAAAAATTACTAGCATTATATCAGTGGTGTGTAACTTATCCTGTTCTTCCAAACAATCTGATTTTTTTCACTGAAGAAAATGAAATCTTGTTGCATTATTTTAATTATATTCATGCAGTAAAGTTAATAAATATTAAAGGCTTGTTCTTAATAATCAAAGCTATAGTCTGCTGTAAAACCTGAACGCGGTAGAAATATGTCTCTTTTGTTGCATCCAAATGTAATACAAACATGTTGTGTTTGAGAAAGGAGAAGGCAAAAAGACATGAATTCAGGAAAAATACTTTGCATATGTCAATTTCTCAGCAGCTAGGAAATCCTTTGGGCATGTCTAGGAAATCCTTTGGGCATGTCTATGTGCCCTTGCCACTCCTAGAAAAATAGCTTTATTTCCATATATTTTATAAATTCCAGTTAAACATAAGACATAGCTGGAAGTAGAAACATGTTTTTTTGAAGGATGGGTCATAGGCCTGACTTTATGGCATAAGTCAACTCATGGATATTGATTTTTTATGTGACAAAGACCCATTGCTTATACTAGTTGACTTCTGGGCCACAAATGTGTCATCAGAGTACCACTACATGCTAATTAATCTGTAGTGATTTGTCTTACATTTTAAAGCAATATTAGAAATTGCATTAGTTTTCACACTTTCCTTTTCCCTGTAGTTCCATTTGCTATAAAGGTAGTGGTACTGGGTTACATCCATCCATTCAGGGATAATTCAAAGTTACGATAGCACTGAAAAATGTGTTTATGATTGGTCCTTGCAGTTGTTGCTATGTCCCTGCAATCACATGATCAAAATTTGGGAATTTAGTGACTGGCTTGCATTTACGGCCATCACAGTGTCCTACTGTCACATTTTTCTGCCCTATGAGAATTGTCTTCAAAATGAAGAACCACTGTATTCCACTGCTGCCATCCCCTACCCTGGCCTTCTACAAGCCTTGTCCCATTTCTGCAGTATGAGCCCACCACTGCTGGTTAGAGGCATGCTACCATATAGAAAGAGTTTATACTGGTCCACCCTGGACCAGCCTGGTGCCTAGGTGCAAAAGTCCCAGTGAGAGTTATAACCTGCAGCAGCTTCTGTTTCTGTAAGGACCTGCGTCAGTTAAATCTCCCAAAAAAAGCAAAAGTCTTGAAACTTGCATTGTCTCAACAGGAACTTTTATTGGAATGTATTGATAGCAGGATAGTAAGGCAGGATCAGAGGATTTCCCACACAAAATGTTACATTAAAAGAACCCTTTCAAAACCCACCCAACTGTCCGTCTGGCTGGTTCAAATTGAGCTAATACATAGGTGTCAAATTGTTGTGGGAAAGAACCAATAAGGCGCCATTCTCAAGGCTGTCAGGTTCCTCTGTGGCTTCTTCCCTCTTCCTGGAGATAAGGCAGATGGCCGGAGGCATATTCCATTCTCACCCCAAGAAACATACTTCAAAGAGGATAGAATAAAGCAAAGGAAGCATACTGCAGAATACCCATAGATCCCCCTCCTCCCATTAGAATGGCAGAACCTGAAAATGAAGGCATAAGAAAGAAATACAAAATACATAGGGGTTCTGACAGTTTCTCATTTTGGTTCTGCTTCTCTCTGCAAAGAACCAACAATATGTGCATCCCTCTGCCAGGGTTCACTGAGACTTTCAGGGCTGCTTTCTTGCCTTTATGCCACAGAGCTGATATGGGAGTGAGCAGTAAGTGGGTAGCCCAGGACACATGCAGAGACTTTTGAGGCAGCCACAGCTATGGCATTGTTAGCCTTCCTGGATAAACATGTCAGAAAACACAGCTAGCTGAACTAAATCTACTTTATTGTAAGAGTTGCACCATCAAAATTTTGCAAGGCTGAAAGGACAAAGTTCTCATCTGCCACTTTTAACTGCTGGGCCATTACGGCAGGTCCTTCCTAACTTTCTTTCTTTGACTGTTACACTATTGTCTGGTGTTTTCTTAAGCAGCATCTCCTTTACCCTTTTCTCTAGGTTATATAAGCATTCTGTTCTGTACCAGCCTGCTACCGGCCCTGCAGAAAAGGCAGGGACAACTCCTTTTACAAGAGAACTAAGCCTGCCAAATTTATGGATACAAAAGCAAACAGAACAAGACACGAACCATGAAACAGGAGCTATTCAAGCGGTTGCCTTCAGTAAACCAGCCCTCCCACGCATTCCCCTTTTATACAGTTCATGGTATGGCTTCTCTCTGCCTCCTTCCGAGATGCCCCATTGCCTTCCTCTGTTTACTCCTGATTGACTGCCTCCTGCGTCGGGCGTCCTTGAACAGGGCCAGCTGTGGGTCATCTTCATCCACGCTGTCAGGCTCACACAGCTGGGTCTGCGTCGTGACCAGGTGGGAGGGGCCTGGCTGAGGGCTCTCATCAGCAAGCTCTCCAACCCCCTCAGCAACCTCTCCAACACCCCCCTCCTCCTCCTCTGAGTCGTCCGACCCAAATGCCGAACCCACAGGCTGACCCTGAATCACAATACATTCAATTATAGGCATTGCCTCTGCAACTTACCGCTACGTGCTGTGGTCTTGGGGTGTACTCTACTTGGCAAGTTGGTACTTGGTGTACTCTCCTGCCAGGAAGAGCAGTACATAGTCTGGATCTACCTGGGGGCAGGCACTGCTCCTGCCACTATTTACAGTGATAAAGCTTGGCCAGGCAGGCTGGGACTTGGCCAGGAGAGACTTTTCAAAGCCTTAGTTGTAAGAGAGGCTGCATCTCCCAGAGTTGGTTGGGCTGGGCTGGGCTGGGCTAGGATGGGCAGAGAAGGAAGGCGGTGGGGGCAGTGGAGACAGTATACAACAGTCTCTTTATCTTTCCCATGCTCTGCAGGACAGACAAAAGGGTAGAGATGGGGAGAGAGAGAGATGGGGGGGCAGTTGAAGCAGAGGCAATCTGTATAGAGTAAGAAAAGCATGTTTTTATTTAATAATCATGCATATGACCTAACCCATTGACCACAAGTGAGACTGCTGGGACACATGATTTTTATTTTAAATGCCAATTTGCTTTAGCGATAGAAATTCCAATCCCAATTAAAATCATAACCCATCACTTGCATCACATTATTCAAATTGATCTTGTCACTATTCTAGCAAAGGAATTGTAAAGATCATTTTAAAGTCATTTGTTGCCAGTGTTCCACAAATTAAGTGTTGAAGTAAAATAGAATTTCCAGTTACAGCAATTTAAGTGCATTGGTGCTCACTTTTTCAGAATTCATCATACTGTATAGCAAGAAAAAAATTACACTTTGCAGTGTAATCATCTCTGATTTGACATCAGGTGAAATAAAAGCAGAATGTCAAAAGAAATTTGGTTGAGAACTGAAGGAGAAATTAAGAAGTGTATTAAGAGCTCTCACGATAAATTTCAATTCCAGTTCAGATAATTGTACCATACCATTGACCCTGTATTATGCATATTTAGACTTGGAGGGATAAAAAGTACAAGTAGTAGCTATAGGAATGAATTCCTATCATTAAACAGATTATCTTCTACTTTAAGCATATTCTATTGCTGAGTATGTTAACTGATCAACAATCTAAAAAGATCATGTCTCATTTCTTGGGGTACCAAATCCTTCATATCAGCCTGCCCTAACTTGGTACACCATAGATTAATACAAATACCAAAATTTCCAGCCAACATAAATACAGGCAGACATTAAAAATTGAGATTACATCAAAATGGCAGCATAAGCCAACATGACACAAAGCCCAGCCTTCTATAGTTTGCATCCTGACACAAGAAAATAAGTTGTTACTTTTGTGCCATGGCATCATGAATTCATTTCATCACATATTTGAATAGATTCCAGAGAAAATGATCATTACATTGTTGTCTAATATATTAGAGTATTATCATTGTACATTCCTTGTAAAGGAATATGGTCTCTGATGGGACTTCATCTATTTAGAAATGAGGAAACTCAGCAGATTTTCAATAGAGGGAAGAAAATAAAATAAAATAAAATAAAATAAAATAAAATAAAATAAAATAAAATAATAAATAAAATAAAATAAAATAAAATAAAATAAAATAAAATAAAATAAAATAAAATAAAATAAAATAAAATAAAATAAAATAAAATAAAATAAAATAAAATAATAAAATAAAATAAAATAAAATAAAATAAAATAAAATAATAAAATAAAATAAAATAAAATAAAATAAAATAAAAATAAATAAAATAAAATAAAATAAAATAAAATAAAATAAAATAAAATAAAATAAAATAAAATAAAATAAAATAAAATAAAATAATAAAATAAAATAAAATAAAATAAAATAAAATAAAATAAAATAAAATAAAATAAAATAAAATAAAATAAAAATAAATAAAATAAAATAAAATAAAATAAAATAAAATAAAATAAAAAAATAAAATAATAAAATAAAATAAAATAAAATAAAATAAATAAAATAAAATAAAATAATAAAATAAAATAAAATAAAATAAAATAATAAAATAAAATAATAAAATAAAATAAAATAAAATAAAATAATAAAATAAAATAATAAAAAATAATAATAAAATAAAATAAAATAAAATAAAATAAAATAAAATAAAATAATAAAAGGGATGGAAAATAAAATTGATAACCTTACAAACATCTAAGAGCCTTTTAGAAAACCTGACATATCTTTGATGATAGCACAATATTTAGTCCCCACTGTAGCCTTTCTCTTTTCATGAAGTGGCAATAGCCAAACTTGTAGTGAGGTAAATAGCCTATTCCTGCTATTTAAACTGCAATTACATGAGGCATATTTTAATGGGAAAATCCATCTCTTTCATAAAGTTTTTGTTTAGTTGAACTGATTTTGATTTTAAAAATACTAATTTCAATTTCACCTTGATTTTAACTGAATTTCTAAGTCAGTTTTTATGACTGTATTTTAAAATTATCTTTAATTTGGTTTAAACAGAAAATCAGTAGATATATTTAATAAATAAATAGTCATAAAAACTCCAAGGAGAAGAAAGATAATTGAATGCAAAAGAGGACAAAGAAAATGGTCAGAATGTGGTGAAGGACTGGAACTTAGGACAAAATATACTGTATTGAAATTTTGCAAATAATGTTTTAAAAATAAATTGAGTTTTGAAATTAAAAGGGGCATTTTAACAACAATTCTTATAGGGTTGCAGACTATTTCTTGGAGAAAAAATGAATGAGACAGATATCTTTAAACTTTCAGCCAATCCATAAAACACAGCCATATATTAAAAAGCCACAGAGGCTTGCAGTTCTTCATACCATCTGTTTTCTGTCTCCTAGGATCTAGTGATATAAAGATGTAACTGATAACTTTAAGCTCTGTTATATAATGTGATCTGATGATTTATTAGCAAGACCAACAGTGTAAATCCTGACAAAGAGTTTGTATCTTTACAACCTGTCTTGAATAGAAGTTGAAACTATTCAAGTTACAACAAAATATTTTTCAATAGCATATTTAATTCAAGCAGTAGTATTGGTTCCAAATTGTTCATGCATCCTAAAAACAGGTTTGTCTCTCTTCCTGAAAACCAGCCATGTGATTTCCACCATACATTTCACAAGATGACATTTCTGCATTTCAAGCAAGATATTGAAAAAAAAATCTTTAAAACAGAATTCCTGGTCCCACTGCAAGATAAATCATGTTCTGGATGAAGTTATGCCCTATTATCCCCCATTTTATTACACATACTTTAAAATGTTCCTAGTACGTGAGTGCTTAGTATGTTTACCAATGTTGCCTTCAAAGTAAACCCAGGAGAGCCAATTCAGTGTAGTGTAGTGATTATGGCACCATGTTAGAAACCAGGAGACTCTGAGTTTTAGTCCTTTCTTCAGACACAACGCTAGCTGGGTGCCCTTGCGCTAGTCACTCCCTCTTAGCCCTAAGAAACAAGCAATAGCAAACCACTTCTAAAATCTTGCCAAAAAAACCTGCAGGGACTAATCCGGCAGTCACCAGGAGTCAAGACTGACTCAAACTCTCTCTCTCTCTCTCTCTCTCTCTCTCTCTCTCTCTCTCTCTCTCTCTCTCTCTCTCTCTCTCTCTCTCTCTCTCTCTCTCTCTCTCTCTCTCTCTCTCTCTCTCTCTCTCTCTCACACACACACACACACACACACACACACACACACAAAGCAAAAGAAAGCCACAATCCTAACTCTAGCTGATGGACACATTTTGCTGTTGTTTGGTTTGGTTTGCTGTTGTTTGTTGACTTGTTTGGTTTTTCCATGGTAATTAAATCTGAAACAACCTATAGAATTCTGAGGACTAAATAATAAAGATAGCTACAACTTTTTTTCCCAGGCTCCCTGTAGTCTGCATTTGTAGAAGTACAATCATTATCCTCTTCCATTGCCATTCTCCAACAAGTACTTAAGTCATACTGCTTTTGTGCAGGAGGATGTGTACAGCCAGTGATGAACATACAAACTAAAGAGAAAAATGAAAGGAAAAACAAGAAGAAGACAAGCAGCAGCAAGGTAGATAGACATAATTAAAGTTAATCGATGCCCCATTAAAAGACCTGAAGGACTAGGATGGGGACAGATTGTCCTGAAAAAAATATATAGAAATCTATTACACCGACTTCATAGAATATAATCAATCACGTACATTCATTATGACTATTAGCCTCTGACAATCAGATCCAGTTCTTTTTGAAAGCAATCTAAATTGGTGACCATCTGATCATCTGACAGCAATGAATTTCAGAGTTCAACTGTGCCCTGTATAAATATGTATTATGGAAGAGATGGGAAGAGAAAACATAGCACAATTATTTGGGTTGCCAGCCCTATGTCTGCCATAAAATCTAGTTGTAATATAAAGCATTCCTTTAGAGTCTAATTTTCAGAAGTTGGTCTTACATTCACAAGGAAATATATATATGAATATATTCATATGCTGAAATCTCTGAAATTGCTATGCTTTTAAAGTGTTGCCAGATCTAATATTTCAGCAAGGGATTGAATGTAAACATATACACACTTGGATTTAATTGGAATCTAGATTGATTGTTGGCAGAACTGGTACATTTTCAAAATAAACTATGACAGTGTTAAACTGTTAGCAAATTAAAACATTGGATAAAAAGGCACATTTATCCTTTAAACATCAATAACTAAAGGAGAATTGGAGAGGACAACAAGCACTAAAGCAGAATGCACCTTCCTGTGGTTTTATTGTTACATATTTTATCAATTACAGAGACAGACTCTTCATTAATGCTTCATGCAGCTTTTCATGTTTCCATTTACTATGTCAGTTTGACAAACCTCTTATTATCAGATGCAGAAGGGAAATAGCTAGTGCTACACAGGATGCCAAAGTGACCTTCTTCTGTAAAAATTGCACTTAAGCAGAAAATGAAGGTACCACTTTCTTTTCCAATCTGATTCTCATCTGGGCATACTTGTTACAGACAATTACAGCAGGTCTTCTCCATTCAATATTGCTAGCTTCAGTTCATCCCCACCCATTGCTCATGCTTATTATTCATTACAAGTTACAGCTACAAAAACATATAAATTAAAAACATTAATATTAAAAACTCTTTCTGTCCTCTCAAATCAACATAATTTAATATCAACTGTGCATTGCTTATTGGTCACAAACTTGAGAAATAAGCACAAATCCAGACCACACATTAAAATTTGACTCCAACTGCTCAGTGGAACAGTCTTACAAGAGTTTATATCTCATCCTTATCTAATAGAAAAGAGAATCTTCCAGAGTGGAGTCTCATAAAATGTGTATCAATTCTAGATACTATGAATTATTTATTTATTTGTTTGTTTGTTTCGATTTATATACCGCCCTTTTCCCGAAGGACTCAGGGCGGTTTACAGGGCAAATTAAAACAGTGCAATGTACAAATTAAAATAAAATAAAATTAATAGCCCCAAAACAGTTTAAAATTTAAAATTTAAAACCTTAAAACCCCTCAATCCAGGCCGGCTAAGTCAAATAGCCAAGTTTTTAGGTCCCGGCGAAACGAGCGAAGGTCGGGGGTGATCCGGAGTTCCACAGGCAGCTGATTCCATAGGGCAGTCAGCTGGGAAGAAGTATGCAATCTACAGTTAAATAAACTATAATAATAAAAAAGTTTCTGATCTGTGTACTATTGCTATTCTGTAGAAGATAAATTCTAGTGTTGATAACTATATGTACATGTAGGTGTGGATGAATACATAAATAACATGCTTATTCACAATGTGGGAAGTCAGTCCCCCTCCCCCACGCCCCAAGAAAGAAATATTTTTGGGAATATTAAAAGGCAGAATATTATATTTCCCCAAAGGATCTTAAAGGCAGAAACCCTCCCCCCCAAAAAAAAGTCTCTCTGCCCCAAACAGAAACCAGGTCTGCAGAAATGCAGATGTGATAATCTTGTCAGAAAGATTGGAGTCAGGAAACTGGGATTAGAAAGACAAAGATCTCTAGAATCAACAATCCCTCACACCAAAAAAATCCAACACTCATCAGCCACAGCCACAGGAAAGCAGGATATGACCTTTGAGACATAATAGGATTAACCCACCATCAGAAAGGCATGCTCAGACTCAGATCAAAGTTCATGCCACAGGAACAACTACAAACAAAAGCCCAAGAAGGTATAAAAACCCACTCCCTGCTACATGTGGTCAGTTTTTCCAGAGCCATCTTTCTGTCTGGCTCTCCTGTTCAATAAACTACAACCTTCTTTCTAACGCAGTCTCCATTTTGTTTATTCCCTGCTTGGACTGGACCCTGATGAAGATTTTGCTTTCAACAACAATATTGTGAACATCTTACTCTAAATCCAAACTGTTGCTTTCTGACCATTATACAAATTTTTGCTGATTAAATAAAGCTTCTCCATCTGTGTTTGCAAAACACATTATTAATCTGATTATCTTTCCATGTGTAATGTCATCTTGTAGGTTGTGAGAATAAAACATTAAGTATAGATACTGAATTGTCCTGATGTTCTGTCTCATGTTGCAAACATTCATACAAACCCAGTTGTTATGGAGTTAAGCAGATAACATTAGACAAGATCATTAGTGCAAAGAGAGCTTGCCTGAATAAGTCTGTTTAAAGTTTAAGCAACAACAGAATGATCCAAATTTGATCCAGGAATCAGTGTACCAAATTGTTTAAGCAGCCAGCTCAAGAGTAAGTAAACAGAGGAACCACAGATTCCAAGGATCCTGAACAATTGTTTTGAAGAAGATTGAAGGAAAAACAGCTATATAAATCTGCCTTCAGACAGCTGGCTGAAATTACTCAAACCTCACTTTTTGCCTGGTGAGCAGCCTCATTGGCTGAAATTGCTCTGCTCACCACTGCATGTGTCAAGACTTGAGACTTTTAGGGTCCTGCCATATTATCATCAAACTGTTTTAGTTGATTGGGTGAAGCCTCTGATTGCTCAGCCTCCTCAGATGAATCATTGCTTGAAGATTCTTCAGGCTGACAAACCATAGACTCAACTGAGGCAAAGTTGCCAGGATCAGAATTTGAAACCTGGCCCATGATGATTTACACAATTCTGTTTATCTGTCTTTTGTTTTGTTGTGTGAACTAGGGTAAAACTTGATTTATTACAAATGCTATTTTACTTCCAATTTTAACATTCCATTCTCCTAAGACAGGGGTGTCAAACTCAATTTCATTGAGGGCCGCATCAGCATTGTGGTTGCCCTCAGGGGGCTGGGTGAGTATGGCCAGGGTGGGCGTGGCCTACTGGGTGGGCATGGCTAGAATGTGTATGGCCTACTGGGTGGACGTGGCCAGCTCTACATCATTCGCATCAAGGGTGCCTATGGGGGCCTGGGCAGGAGTGGGACAGATCTGAGGATCTCTGGCAGAAGGAGGGTCTCTGGGCCAGGGCCAAGGCAGTGGGGGCCGTTCCCTCACTGTTTCCAGGATGGCTTCACGGGCCACATAAAACCACTTTGCGGGCCGCATCCGGCCCCCGGGCCTTGTGTTTGACATGTCTGTCCTAAGATGTTTTACTTTCAGGAAGAGAGAAAAAAGGCCAAGAAAACATTGCAATGTTCACTTCATTTGTACATCTGGTTGGCGCATCGAAATTGTGATAATATGGATTAGTTAGCCTTGGACTCAAATTGGTATTATTCTTTAATTTTGGAATTTTAGCTGGACTTTGACACCATGTTAATGATAGTTCCTCATTTTTTCCTATGTTTTTCTTGGCTGCAGTAAGAGATCTAATACTCCTCTAATATGAAGGGATGCTACTGTACATAAAACTGTTCTAGGATCATGCACAATAGCTCACAAAATACCTTCCGATCTGGGAGAACAGGTGTCATCTAATATCATGCTGACACTGTATTGTTTGAGAATGCTGGCTTGGCAGAATCCTGTAGGTTCTCACTTCCCTCTTTCTAGTTCTGCAGACCAGTGGGGGTGGGGAGAGGAGAGAGAATAGTTCCATGTTGTTGTGACTCAGGGCCAGCCTGTGGGTCCGACAGCCGGCTCCGATGTATTGGATGACTCAGATGAGGGGGAGGGAAACGAACCGGCTGATGATGGTTTGGAGGCTTTGCAGAGCCCTCAGCCGGGGACCTCTTCTCAGCTGCGTGAGCCCGAGAGTGCGGAGGAAGATGACCCACAGCTGGCCCTGTTCAAGGACGCCCGACGCAGGAGGCAGTCGAGCAGGAACAAACAAAGAAAGGCTGTGGGACTCCTCGGGAGGAGGCACAGGGAGACCACGCCCTGAGCTCTCTATAAAAGGAGTGTTTGGGGAGGGGCTGGTTGCTGAAAGCAACTTTTCCGCTTGAGAAGACAAGCTCTTGTGTTTTTGTTAACTGCGTAATTAAATCTTGGCAGATGCCTTTTAGCCTTGGACGCTCTCCAGTCTCTTCTTTCTGAATAGGGGTTTGCCTTACTACAAGGCCAGAAGAGGGCTGTTTCAGAACAGTTTGCTTTCAGCCCCCCACCCCTTATTACTACGATGGAGCAGCTTCTTGCCGAGAATGCCCAGCTCACCCAGCAACTCACTTTGCTGGCAGCTCAGGTGGCTCAACTGCAAGCTCAGGTACATGCTGCACCCCCACCCAGGAGGAAATGTCAGATAGCTATGCCGGATAAATTTGCTGGTACTCCAGAACTGTTTCCTGCCTTCTTGGGACATTGCCAGCTTTTTATCAGCGTGAGAGCAGCTGATTTCCCCACTGACCGAGATAAGGTGGGATTCGTGTTGAGCCTTCTGTCGGGAGATGCAGCTCGTTGGGGCACGCCTCTGTTGGCACAGCCTAGCCCTTTGTTGGATAACTTTGGGGGGTTTTGTGACCATATGCGCCTCATGTACGAGGACCCGATTAAGGCGCAGACTGCCACCCGACGCCTGAAAGCTTTGAGGCAGGGTCAGCGCCCTCTACAGGCCTATATCAGCGATTTCCGGCTGCTTAGCCAGGATTCCGCCTGGAATGAGGCTGCGCTCGTGGATGCCTTTCAGGATGGCTTGTCAGAGGAGATGTTGGATGAGCTGGCCCGCGTGGACATTCCCTCAGATCTGAATGGGCTGATCCAACTTTGTCTGCGGATCGATGCCCGGCTGCAGCAGTGAAAGAGTCGCCGAGCCACCCCACAGACCCCTGCCGCCCCTGTTGTGCGTGAGCCCCCAGTCCAGAGGGAGGAGCCAATGGAGCTGAGTGCCGCCAGGTCCCGTCTATCGGTGACGGAAATGGACAGACGACTATCAGAGGGGTTGTGTTTTTACTGTGGGGACCCTGGACATTTGGCTGCTTCTTGTCCAAAGAAGCGTCAGCGGGCATCAGTGACCAAGCCGGCCCCGAGAAAGTCCCCTGCTTTGCTGTCGGGAAACGGCCCGAGCCTGATCTAGACGGTGTGATAGATCGGACGACCCACCACGACCACGCCGAGCGACACCATTCCGATGGTGCCTGTGAACCTCCACGGCATTTGATTTTGGAGGCACGACTGATCCTTCCTGGCAAGCCAGAGGGGATTCCGGTCCATGCCTTAATTGACTCTGGGGCTACCACTAACTTTATGGACTCGGCCTTCGTGGCCAAATGGGCTGTTCCTCAGTGTCCGGTGGATCCGCCCATGCTAGTGGAGACTATTGATGGTCGAGTGCTCCTGTCCGGGCCTATTACGGCCGCCACGCAACCAGTGAGTATGGCTATCAGTTCCCATGTGGAGGCCATTCAGTTCTACATCACTTCGGATCTGCACTTCCCCGTGGTCCTGGGACTGGCGTGGCTCCGGGCGCATGATCCACAGATCTATTGGTCTCAGAACTTGGTCACCTTCCCAAGTTTGCAGTGCGTGGACCACACCCGTCATATCTGTGCCGGCCAGGTGGAGGGCTCCTCAGGAGTTTCTTTGCCTCCCGAACTGTCCGACTTTGCTGATGTGTTCAGCGAGTCAGAGGCGGACCAATTACCCCCGCACAGGCCCTATGACTGTTCCATTGAACTAGTTCCTGATGCGCATCTCCCAGTGGGGCGTTTGTATTCCATGTCGGAGCCCGAGTTGGCTGCATTGCGGGACTTCCTGACAAAGAATTTGGCTCGTGGTTTCATCCGGCCCTCGTCCTCGCCAGTGTCTGCGCCCGTGCTCTTCGTCAAAAAGAAGTCGGGCGAGTTACGGCTCTGCTGTGACTACCGGAAACTCAACGCCATCACGGTGCGTAACCGCTACCCGCTGCCCCTCATTCCCGAGCTCTTGGACCGACTCCGGGAGGCTAAGATTTTCACGAAACTGGACCTGCGTGGAGCTTACAACCTCGTCAGGGTTCGGCCGGGTGATGAGTGGAAGACGGCGTTTGGTACTCGCTATGGACATTTCGATTACACGGTGATGCCGTTTGGCCTGACCAACGCCCCCGCTGTGTTTCAGCATTTTATGAACGACATCTTTCGAGATCTGTTGGACCAGTTTGTCGTGATTTACCTGGACGACATCCTGATTTACTCCCCGTCGCGTGAAGCGCATCATCAGCATCTCCGTCAGGTCCTGCAGTGCCTCCAGAAACATCGGCTGTTTGCCAAGTTGGAGAAGTGCCAGTTTTACCAGGTGACCATCGATTTCTTGGGTCACCGCATTTCTCCTGAGGGCATCGCCATGGAACCGAGTAAAGTTGAGTCGTTGCAGAGTTGGCAACCCCCACGTCGCGTGAAGGATGTTCAGCGACTTCTTGGATTTGCCAACTACTATCGAACATTCATTCCTGGCTTTGCTGCCTTGACAGCCCCCCTTACCCGGCTCCTGCAGAAGAAGACTCGGTTCCAGTGGAACGCCCCCGAACAACAGGCGTTCCAAGCTTTGAAGGACGCCTTCATGAAGGAGCCCATCTTGAAGCATCCTGACCCGCAATGGCCGTTTGTCGTGGAGGCGGACGCCTCCGACATTGCCATTGGGGCCGTGTTACTCCAGGCAGCGACGCCCAATGGTACCCTTTTCCCTTGCGCGTATCACTCTCGGAAATTGAACCCCTCGGAGCGCAACTATACCACCTGGGAGAAGGAGCTGCTGGCCATCAAGGCGGCGTTCGAGGCTTGGAGGCATCATCTGGAGGGGGCGTGGCATCAAATCGAGGTCCGGACGGACCACAAGAATCTGGAAAGCCTGCAGACTGCTCGGAATTTGAACCAACGCCAGATCCGGTGGTCCCTCTTCTTTGCGAGGTTTGACTTCCGGGTGCGGTACATACCAAGCGGGCACAACCAGAGAGCGGATGCTCTGTCCAGGAAGCCCAAGTACACCCGAGTGGAAGACAAGCTTCCGCCCAGGACAGTGATCCCCGTCGAGTCTTTTGCTGCGGTGCGGGAGCCGGTGGATATACGGGCTCGGATCCGGGAGGCGCAGCAGCAGGAGGCGTGGGTGGCTCAGCGGAAGGAAGAGGTGGGGCCAGATTCGCCTTGGTCGGTCACGGATGGACTCCTGTATTATCGTGACCGGCTCTACGTTCCAGGAGGGCCACTCAGGGGACTCGTCCTCAGCCAATGTCATGATAACCCGGCTGCGGGGCATTTTGGCCTGTTCAAGACTCTGAACCTGGTCTCCCGTACCTTCTGGTGGCCCCGAGTCTGACACGATGTCCAGTCTTATGTCACCTCCTGCGTCCCATGCAGGCAGGCCAAGTCAGCGACAGGGGCCCCGCCTGGTTTACTGCAGCCTTTGCCAACGCCCAAGAGACCCTGGGGGGCTGTGTCCATGGACTTTCTGACGGATCTACCCCCATCCTCCGGCTTCACGACAATGTTTGTGGTGGTGGACATGTTGACCAAGATGGCGCACTTCATCCCCTGTCGCGGCTTACCGTCAGCTCGCGCCACTAGTCGCATGTTCATCCAACAGGTGTTCCGGCTGCACGGCCTTCCCGATAGGGTCGTCTCTGATAGGGGGGCCCAGTTTACAGCCCGCTTCTGGCAGGAGTTGATGCGGGCGTTGGACATTAAGGTTTGCCTCTCGTCCGCGCATCATCCTCAGACCGACGGGGGTACCGAGAAGGTCATCGGAATCTTAGAGCAGTATCTGCGCTGCTATGTTAACCTGCAGCAGGACAATTGGGTGGACTATTTGGCCATAGCCGAGTTTGCCTTTAACAACTCGCAGCACACCTCCACGCAGATGACACCGTTCTTGGCCAACGTGGGTTATCACCCCAGGTTTTTCCCCCTTTCTCCCGTGGACTCACCGGAGCCGGCAGCGAACGAATTCATGGCGGAATTACAGGCGATCCATCGGTTGGTGCGACGGCAGCTGGAGAAGGCCAAGGCCGACTACAAGAGGTTCGCCGATCGGTCGAGAAGGGATACGCCTCCATTATCGGTGGGGGATCGGGTCTGGCTGTCCACCAGAAACCTACCATCCACTCGGCCGGCGAGGAAGCTGGACCACCGTTACCTTGGACCGTTCCCAGTCGAGGCCGTCATCAACCCGGTCGCCTATCGTTTAACTCTGCCACGTTCCCTGCGCGTGCACCCCGTCTTCCATCGGTCCTTGTTGGTCCCCGAACAACCGGCTTGTCCACTTCGCCAAGCGGAACCTCCCCCATCAGGACCTCGTGATGGCGACAGCACCCCCGAGTACGAGGTTGCCAGCATCAGGGATTCCCGCTGGCTGAAAGGTCGCTTCCAGTACCTGATCGAGTGGAAAGGGTACGGGCCGGAGGACTTCACATGGGAAGACGCGACCGCCGTTCATGCCCCTGCGTTGGTGACTGCTTTTCACGAACAGTTCCCATCCCGACCGCATCCGGATCGGCAGACCCGGGGGAAGGGCCCTGCGGTGCGGGATAGTGTTGTGACTCAGGGCCAGCCTGTGGGTCCGACAGCCGGCTCCGATGTATCGGATGACTCAGATGAGGGGGAGGGAAACGAACCGGCTGATGATGGTTTGGAGGCTTTGCAGAGCCCTCAGCCGGGGACCTCTTCTCAGCTGCGTGAGCCCGAGAGTGCGGAGGAAGATGACCCACAGCTGGCCCTGTTCAAGGACGCCCGACGCAGGAGGCAGTCGAGCAGGAACAAACAAAGAAAGGCTGTGGGACTCCTCGGGAGGAGGCACAGGGAGACCACGCCCTGAGCTCTCTATAAAAGGAGTGTTTGGGGAGGGGCTGGTTGCTGAAAGCAACTTTTCCGCTTGAGAAGACAAGCTCTTGTGTTTTTGTTAACTGCGTAATTAAATCTTGGCAGATGCCTTTTAGCCTTGGACGCTCTCCAGTCTCTTCTTTCTGAATAGGGGTTTGCCTTACTACAAGGCCAGAAGAGGGCTGTTTCAGAACACATGTGTGTGGTGGGTGAGCAGGTATGCGTAGCTCCATTTGCACGAATGGTGGCAATGTTCGCCCACTGCTTACACCAGTGGACCTGCATGCATGCTCACCCACCACTTCCATGGCCCAGTTCTGAATGGGCCGTGGCCCCGGGATTGGGGACCCCTGCTCTACATCACTAGATATAGTCTCATCCCCAATCTATATCCTATTATGGGTGATACTTCCAGGAGTGAATGCTCTCATTGTTCACTCAGGGATACCTCGTAACATCTTAGGGATGTTTAGCCTTTTAAGCTCACAATCCTAAAGGGAGATTTCTGTACTCCCATACATATGCCAGATTTTTAACAAACTATACATACATTTAACTATGGCTAAAAAGGTTGAAAAATTGAGTGCCATTCAGTTAATGACACCATCACTTAATGACGAAGGTTCCAGTCCCAATTGTGGTTGTAAATCGAGGACTATTTGACTAGGGCAGGGGTCAGCAACCTGAAACAGTGAAAGAGCCACTCGGAACCGGTTTCCTCACAAAAGGATAAACTGGGAGCCGCAAAAAATGTGTGCGCATGCACGTACATGTGCACATGCGCAGAACAGGGTTTGACTGAAGAGTGGAGCCAAGATGAGATATGCACCTACCCTGCATATTTAAATTGATTGGTTGAACTTTTTTAGTCCCACTTTTTTTTTGGACTGCACGTGGCAGAAGACTGGGAGCCGCAGGGGACGGCTGAAAGAGCCGCATGTGGCTCCGGAGCCGCGGGTTGCAGACTAGGGAAACAAAAGGATCACAAACGACAATGAAAATCTATTATACAGAATATACATTTTAGCTAATTAGGAATTATATACATAATGGAATATTGTCACAGCAATAACTAGCTAATCCAGGGTTGTCAAACTCACAATGTCATGTGACGTGTTGTGACGTATCACAATTTTTTTCCCATTTTTGACAATGGGGTAGGTGCAGTTTTGCTATGATACATCCAGCCTTCGGGCTGCAGTTTGACACCCCTAAGCTAATCAGATGTTTGGTGTAGCCACATCTGTGAGAGAAAACAAGAACAATTCCGGAAGCATTGAGTCCCTCTATGAATAAGAGTACTTACAGTATTCCAGAGAAAGAAAGTCTGAGAGGCTATTCTTGCAAGAATTGTGCTCTGGACATGCACTTTTTTGGCTGTTTCATCAATAGATTTCCCACCTGTCTGTTCTGGCAAACACTTCAAGTCTGTAGCAAAACTCAATAGCACAAAAAAAAGACATTAAATGTGAAAAATATAAATGAAAGTTAGTAATACTAAAATCTTCTAAAAAGTAAAATCCATACAAAAAAGACACACCTTGATAGATTTTCTAAATACTGTGAGAGAAGGGGACAAATGCCATTACTGAATAATATGTCCTATAAGGTAAAGGTAAAGGTTCCCCCGCACATGCGTGCTAGTCGTTTCCAACTCTAGGGGCTGGTGCTCATCTCCGTTTCAAAGCCGAAGAGCCAGCATTTGTCCGAGGACATCTCCGTGGTCATGTGGCCGGCATGACTAGATGCCAAAGGCGCACAGAACACTGTTACCTTCCCACCATAGTGGTCCCTATTTTTCTACTTGCATTTTTACGTGTTTTCGAACTGCTAGGTTGGCAGAAGCTGGGACGAGTAACAGGCGCTCACTCTGCTACACGGCACTTGGGATTCGACCCGCCAAACTGCTGGTCTTCTGATCGACAAGTTCAGCGTCCTAACCCGCTGAGCCACCACGTCCCTTAGTATGTCCTATAGTTAGGGAGAAATATAGGAAGGCACTTAGGTGGCTTGGCCAATAGGTGTGACTGGTTTGCCCCTAGAGAATTAACTAATTCAGTGTTTCTCAACTTTAAGACATGTGGACTTCACCTCCAGAATTCTGAGAGGTGAAGTCCATATGTCTTAAGGTTGCCAAGGTTGAGAAACACTGAGTTAATTCACTTAGCAGAGCAGTAGATGCAATGGTAGATACATGTCCTCCATTCCAGGACTTCTTTTTTATGCTCTATAACAAGGCTCCACCCTGCCTGGTGCTCCAGAAGCATGTTATTATCGATGGAACTGAAAGACACTAAAAAGTCCAAGCGATCTGCAAAGGCCATACTTTCCCCATTCAGTCATACATCATCCACCCATCTGTACCATGTCCTGCCTGAAAATCATGATGAAGTGTATCCAGAATATTACTGTG
This sequence comes from Vipera ursinii, assembly GCF_947247035.1. NCBI lineage: Eukaryota > Metazoa > Chordata > Lepidosauria > Squamata > Viperidae > Vipera > Vipera ursinii. The sequence goes on from NC_139513.1 coordinate 251,549,765, forward strand.
ATTTAAAAACATCTGGAATTCCAAGACTACATTTCCCAGAAACAGAACATTTCAGACTGCCTCCTAATTGTACAGATTTCTCTGACCAAGGAATATTATTTTTAGTAAGTTTTCTTTCTGCTTTCTTTCATCATAAAGAACACACAGAGGCATTAATGACTTCTACAGATCCCACTTTCTTGCAGTGGTCAGATTGCAAACGTCTATCATATCTTCACTGTGATTTCTAGTTTGCCTACTTAATTATAATTTTAAAACTTGAAACCTTAGTCTTAAAACTACAAAGTAAAGTTTTTTTAAAAAAAAATGTCTTTCAGTAGAGCAGATTGTTTATCATAATAGTGCCTGGAGCCATCCATCTGATCTTGTTCTGTCATCACGCATTCTGATACAGAGCTGTGGTGGCACAGTGGTTAGAATAGAGTATTACAGGGTAATTCTTCTGACTGGTAACTACTAGCAGCTCAGCAGTTCAATTCTCACCAGCTCAAGTTTGATTCAGCCTTCCATCCTTCTGAGGTTGGTAAAATGAGAACTCAGATTGTTGGGGGCAATATGCTGACTCTGCAAACTGCTTAGAGAATGCTATAAAGCACTGTGAAGCAGTATACAAGTCTAAGTGCTATTGCTATTGCTACAAATATAGACCAACAATATTTTTCCCCTCCATAGATATTTTTCTTCCTACTCCTTTACAGATTAATCTTAAATGTGACTCCATAAACTTCACGTAATATACTGCAAAAGTACCTGGTACTCCATGTGAATTAATTCTGCTGAACTGCAACATATTTAGTTTATTACTGTTATATTGATTGTTTGGCAGCATGCTCTGAAAGCAGCCTGCCTGGATATTGCAGACCACTGGGCAAAAACACTACAAGCAGGCAAAATGAAATATAAAATGAATTAGAAATAAAAACTTCAGATTTAAAAGCATATGATCAATGAGTCTGTGTAGATTAGTTGGTTTAGCTGTTGGCTCAGGCAAGCATGGCTGCTCACATAAGGCCCGCTAAGATGGCAGATGGATAGGAGGAAGTGTGTGGTGAGTTCTTTGTGCCTGCTGTTTTTCTCCTGGCATACAGATGTAAGCCTCAGGTTACAACTCTAATGGAGCCAGGGATGAATGTTAAGTGAACTGCTTCACTTAATTAACCCCCCTTCACAATGCAATTGTTAAATGAACATGCAGGGTGTTAAGTGGAGCATGGGGTGCCTCAAGGGTGAGGGAGATCATGGGAGGCCTAGTGCAGGTACAAGCCCACCTGCCTCATGCCTCCAAAAGCCTGTCCTCACCCACTGAAATATGGTCCACTTCCTGTCCATTGTGGTGTCCACAACCACTTGTTTCATCCCCACTCCCTATCACAATTGCACACTTACCTTTTGAAGATCTCCAGAACTCAGGAAGTCAGGGTAGGGAAGGAGACAGTGACTCCATTGATTGGCCACATGGCCCAAACCCACAAACAATTTGACCCAGTAACCTATGCAGCCCAACAATGAAGCAGCTAGTAGCTGCACAGCATGTTTGCAGAAGTATTGGTTGTAGGAGATGACCAGGCATAGCCTGAGGGCAGGGTCAAACACGTCATCATTTTAGAATTGCTACCTTCCCACAAGAGACCTAAATCCAGCCACCCATGAATTCTGATGACTCCTATCTAGCATCAATTAGCACTTGACCATTAGATTCTTGTGTATAGGTAGTAGGAAATAAACTTTTAGTGCTCTAAACTATACTTCTGTTCCTGGTTTCTTATACCTCCACTGGAAAATGACAGCTGCGTGTGAGATCCAAGCAATGGAACAGTTTTCTTTTCCTCACTAATGCTAGCATTAATTTGGCCAGCATTAGTTTCACTAGTGTTAGTGAGGAAAAGAAACCTCTCACATTCCTTTTTCTTGCTATTGCTAGCCTTAGCTCTGTCAGCGTTAAATCTGCCAGGTTAGCTTCACTAGCTTTAGCAAAGAAAAGACAACTAAGAGGGTTTTTTCCCCTTTACTAACTTTAGCAAACCTAACACTAGTACAGCCGGTACGGCTAACAGGGCAAACTAATGCTGGTGGAGCTAAGGCTAGCATTAGCCAGGAAACGGATAGTAAGAGGTGTTTTTTTCCTTGCTAATACTAGCAGTCATACCACTGACAGAGCTAGCATTAGCAAGGAAATCACTCCAGTAGCAAGGAAATCACTCAAGGAAATCCCACAAAAACCTGTCATAATTTTGAATGGTATCTTAGTGACTGGTCATAAGTCAAGGACTACCTGTAGTCTGGTGCTCTTGGGTAGGATAAAAAAAATACTGTTCCTGTATTGAAATAAAATTCAATTATCAGCCTAGTAAGCCTTTGGACATAGATTCAGAGAGATCTCCGTTTGATTATCTCAACAAAGGCAGTATTATTTCTTGAACTGATCTGAATAAGTCCTATTTATATAGATACCTCTCCTCAGTATTCCACATAGTGGGAAAGCCAGGAATAAAGATAGGACTGATTATCTGAGAGACCATGTCACCTCTTCAACTTATAAGAAGCACAGACCATGAGTCCTAACACCACCTTTTTTTGTAAGGTTACACTAACAGAACCTTGCATTTCTGGAAACACTTAGCCCTTCCCTTACTTTTACTTTCCAAAAAAACTGGGTAGGATCCCTTCTGAGATTTTTCCCATGCCCCCTTTTTCTTTGGTGGACTGAAATGTCTTTTTCATAGCAGTTGTCTGCCTGTGTCTCTTTCTCCTGCCTCCCAAGATTATACTCACAGACTATTACAGACCACTTTCTCATTATGAAATTCTGCAGACATTAACATCTTCAGGAGATGCCATCTAAAACCTAACATCAAAGACCTGCTGTTTAAAGAACCTTGCTTTGTGACCTTCAAACTATGGGATGCACTTTCTCAAGCTTTTAGAAATAATTTTAAAAGGAATGTAAGGGTTCTAAAGGGATAAGCTTTTTGTTTGGAGTGTATTTGCAATTTATGCTTTAATTGTACTGTGCTTTACCCGCTTTTTGTAGATGTCTTGTTATCTGACTTGATTACTCTGCAGGGATGGGAGATGTCTGGTATAAATCAAATAAATAAATAAGGGTACTTATCTTTAAAGTCCAATAGAACAGGGGCTACACGCAACACTCAGTATACCCTGATAATGTTTTTAATTATGTCACTTTAAATTGTGGTATAAGATTTTAAACATTTGTTAGCTGTTCTAGAACTAACTTCACGTGTGTTTGTGTATGCGTGCATATCTTTGAATGAATCTTGATCCTGGAGACTACATGGACCATGTCATGCCATTTTCTTAGGGCTGAAAAAATATAACTGAAACAAGATCACCCTGCTGGCTTAATGCCTAAGGCAAGTCTAGAACTCACAGGCCAATCCTCTTAACAAATACACCTTATTGGTTTTCAGTAACTAGCAATATATAAAGACTATGAAAATAGCCTGAAAGAGGCTACTCTGCAGGGATAATTAGCAATATACTGAAAACTCTGTCAAAGATTTCCAGTGGGTATAAGGAGGTCAGGCAACCCCTGATTCCATTTCTCATGGATTCAGACTGGGCAAGACTGGACTTTCTCCACTTTCAAGCCATGCAAATAAAACTAGACTGCAGAGCTCACCGAGATCTTAACTTATACCATGAGTTAAGAGGTACAAATTTATATTGGTTATGGGGCACAATTCTTACAACTGTCATCTACAACCTACAACTGTCACATACAATATTCTATCTATCTATCTATCTATCTATCTATCTATCTATCTATCTATCTATCTATCTATCTATCTATCTATCATCTATCTATCTATCTATCTATCTATCTATCTATCTATCTATCTATCTATCATCTATCTATCTATCTATCTCTATCTATCTATCTATCTATCTATCTATCTATCTATCTATCTATCTATCTATCTATCTATCTATCTATCCACACACACACACACATACACATACACATATACTATACACAGTAACTTTGGCACAAATTATATTTTAGTATTCTTAGAGATCCTTTTATCCAGTTTTGTCTTATTCTGTTACAGAATGATTACAGAATAATATGTACATATGAGAGTAAGTAGTATACATATATCACACTCTACTTTCTGTTAGAGAATAGCAAATTTTAAAATGCAGTCAATTTTAGTTTCATTTCATGCCAAGGGATCATTGCAGTCTTGCTTCCTTTTGAAGCCATTTCTTTCTGTACTATATATTATGCCAGATGGCTTCTGAGTTGACAGCAGTAGGATAACCAAATGATTTCATTCTCAGGAGAAAGTGAAAAATTTAAAAAAGAAAGAAAAAAGCACCTCAGACATGGAATCAACCTCAGAATACTAAAATGTTTTTAAGACTCAAAATTTCTTTGATATGTAACTATAGTCTTAAACTGAGGATTTGAAAATCAAACTGAAAAGTCAACTTAAATATACATTATTTATAATGTATTTATAATTTAAATTCATAAGGCCATCCAATTCATGGAGACTAACATACTTTTTATTTTAAAAAGTAAATACATTAATTCAGTAAAATTAATTAATTAACAATGTCCTTATCTGTAGGAAACTCAATAAAGATCCTGGCTTAATCCTATTCCTGTAGAACATATTCCAACTTAACCCAGAGCTTGAAAAAAAACAAAAGTTAACTTTATTTAAAGAATAGCAGAGGTGGGATTGTTCAAAGCTCAGATTGGATACTAAACATCAAATTCATCCATACATCAACTACAAGTTTAAAAATTACTTTTAGGAGTAGAAGCATTGTAATAAATTTATGTGTAATAAATTCTGTATATAATCAACTTTTCCCCCCTCACCATGCAGAATGAGAAAAAGCAGTGTACTTCATACTGTTACAACCTTGTATCACCCTTCCTCTTTCTCTAAAATTTCCTTTTCCAAAATGTAATTTCCCTCATGGTGCTACTTTTAGGAAGTCATGCCATAGATTAACATGTACTTGTAATTAATCGGATAAGGATTACAAGCTTTTACTGATAAAAGTAATTTGTGTTATCTCTCTCATGTAGGTTATATTTAAATTATGAAATATCTTGGCTGGACCAATGGGCAGGCATGCTTGATTATGGGTCATCAAGACACTGTCAACTCTTACTAACCACAACAATAGTTTTTCTCTGTCCCTAACCTGGTTCTTCAGGTCTTCCAACAGCAGCATCAGTGCCGCTGTAATTGAGTCAATCCACCTCGCCATTACTCTTCTTCTCTTTCCTTCCACATTTCTCAACATTAGAAAGCTATGTCTTTACATCATGTGTCTGAAGGACACTCTAGTCATTTGTGCATCGAGTGAGAACTCTGGCTTGATTTGTTTAATTATCCTGTTTCCTTTGTTGGCTGTCCTCAGTATTCTCAAAATTAATTCCCAACACAAAAGTTCAAAAGCATCAATACTCTTTCTAATTTGCTTCTACAAAGTCAACTTTCACTTTCATAGAGTATCACAGGGAATACCATGGTTTACATGATTCTGATCTTTGTAAGTATATATACATCATCACTTTTGAGTATCTTTTCTATGGCAGAACCTTTGCATTTTCAGTTATCAAGGTAGTGTCATCAGATTATGAATGTACTTCCTCCAATTTTAAAATCACATTTATCTTCCAATCCAACTTAATATATATTTAGCATGTAGGTTAAATAAATAGAATATATAACCATATTGTAGTCCTTTGCAAACCTGAAGTCAGCCCATTTTATCATATTCTGTCTGTACTGTGGCTTCTTAACTTGTATAATAAGTATCTTATGAAGACAATAAGATGTTCTGGGATTCCCATTTTTGTGAATATATTCCACAGTTTGATGTGATTGTCATAATTAAGGCCTTTATATAATCAATGAAGCACATGGTGGCTTCTTTTGGGTATAGTTGACTTTCTCAATTAACTAGCATTGATCAGCAATTATGTCTCATGTTTCTTGGCCTTTTCTAAAACCTGATTAAACCTCTGGCATTTTTTTCCCCATGTAGGACACTATCTGCATTGGATGATCCTAAGTATTATTTTCCTAGCATGGGAAATTAAAGATGTTGTATAGCACGTTCTTTTAAGCCTCTTATTTCTAATACCACTGTTAAACAAGGGATATAGACCAAATGCTTTTGTAACAAACATGCTGTCAAGAGAAAATGCTACTGAATTTGGTATTGAATAATACTACCTTTAAAAAAAAGAAACAATCCCAAGGTCAGCCTTTGAGAGTGGCCTTTTTGAGTTAATGTGGGTTTTCCCCTCCCCCTACATGCTCATGCCATTGAACATGAAAGACACATCAAAGTAAAATAGCTGTTTTGTTTTAACAGGAGCTACTACTTGCTGCACAGTCCCCTTTCCAGCTTGTTGTATTTTATTTTGCTTATTTATTTACTGAATTGCTAAATCATACACCGCTTACAGCTATTTAATTGCATTTCCACCAGCACATTTAAATTGGCCCTAGAAATCTTTTTTCCTTGAAGGCCATCTTCAAAGAACAGCAGTTTTTAAGCATTTTCTGCCTGAAATGGCAGTTCAACCAGTAATCCTCAATGGGTGTATGACATTTAAATATGCCTTATCATGCCCTATTCATTTGCATTACTGGGAGCTGTCCTTATAAAACATTTAGAAACCACAGCTGGTGCAACATATAGCTAGTATGTCTATGATTCTCAGTCATCCAGGTCATTGTTGCCCAAAGGTGCTTTTCCAAGATACAACTGGGCTTTCTTGTTTTTGCTTCTCATCCAAGAAGCTTCTTCAGCTCTTAGTAGTGATGGCTGTATCCTAATATACTTGGATGACCTAATGTTTCAGGACCTGCACTGGTGGCCAGCTGGCTTGTGGGTACCATTCAAAGTGACAGCTATCACTTTAAGGTTTCATTTGTTTCCAGTCTATGGGACCACTTTTCCTATATTCATCTGTCTGTTTGATTGGGTTCAATAGGGTCAACTGCCTCCTTATCCCCACCATATAAGAATGTCCCTTGAAAGTGTGCATTTTTATTGACATTCCCATTTTTTAAAATTCTCTCTCCACAGAAATCCAATCTGCTCCTTCCCATCTATATTTCAGAAAACAGGTAGCACACTGTTATTCCATGCAGTGCAGATGAGCAAAAATACTATAGATCTAGAATAAATCAAATCTTAATTGAATATGGTTAGTAATTCAGACATTTTTAATTCTGTTAATATATCTAGAACAAATTATGAAATCTATACTTTAAATTAAATGTGCAGTGCTGCATTTTTGCAGTAGTAGTCAATCTGAATTCCTCTTGTAGTAACTCAGAGGTTTTTGAAGTAACAGTGGCAGTGAAACAGCAGCTTTTATAGAGAACTCCCAAGTTTTCTTATTTATTTTATTTATTTTTATCATTACTTATCAAATTTATTAACAACTAATTTCCCTCCTGGTGGTAATAATTGGTTGTGAGAAACTAATTGGCTGGAGTGTTAAGATGGGAATGTTAATAAAAGCAGTTTTTTTAAAAAAAATATTTAGATAAGATAAAGAGCACAATAAAATAAGTAAATGCAAGAAACATCAAAGGAAGAGTTCTGAGACAACAAACAACCCCCAAATCTGAAACAGTCTCTGATAGAAGATGTGATACAATACAGTGATTAATTAAGGAAGTCATATTTTCTTTTTTTTTATTGAAAAGTTTTACAGTACATTTTATCTTTAACAATCCCCCCTCCCCCACCCCTACCTAACCCTCCCTATCCCTCCCCCCATTCCCCCCTCCCCCCCGACTTCCCAGAGCTAAATACAAGGTATAAAAACAAAGAACAATCATAAACATCCATATGCTAACAACAATAAACTATTCATTCTATCGCCCTCTAGCTCATATAAAATGACTACAAGCAATACTAATATTACATATAAAAAGAAAAAAAAGAAAAAAGAAAAGAAAACTTATTCAAATGCTAAATGAAACTTTTTAGTCCCATACTTGTTCTGGATATAATCAATCCACTTTTTCCACTCCATAATATAACGTTCTTGCGAATGATCTTTCAAGTAAGCCGAAATCTTTGCCATTTCCGCCAGGTCAGAAACTTTTAGAGTCCATTCTTCTATAGTTGGCAGTTCCTCCTTTTTTCAATATTGACCTATTAAGAGTCTTGCTGCTGTGATTAAGTTCAACATCAACTTAGTGTCCACAACAGTAGCATCTGTAATTATGCCCAATAAAAACAATTGCGGACAAAACTTTATCCTTTGCTTAAAGATCTTCTGCATATTCCACCAAATTTTTATCCAAAAAGCCTTAACCTTTTTGCAGGTCCACCATATATGAAAATACGTTGCATCTTCGCCACCACACCTCCAACATTTAGGTTGATAATTCGGATACATACTTGCAAGCTTTTTAGGATCTAAATGCCATCTATAAAACATTTTATAAAAGTTCTCTCTTAGGTTTTGGGCTTGCGTAAATTTTACGTTCTTCACCCGGATCTTTTCCCACGTGTCCATTGTAATAACTTCTTGAATATTCTGGGCCCATTTTATCATACAGTCTTTAACAAGTTCTGTTTCTGAGTCAATATCTATCAATGCAAGATAAATCCGTTTGATATGTGCTGGACCCTGGTTTCTAATTTGCTTTATCAAATTTTCATCAGTCATTGAGAAACCAATTTTCTGATCTTCTTTCCACCTGGCATGTAATTGAGTATATTGAAACCAAGTTTGGATGATCTTCTCATCTCGCAAGAGATTGTACGGCTTCAAACACCAGACGTTCCTTTCCAAACTTAAGATCTCCTTATACGTAGTCACATCATGTTTGAAGCCTACATTTATGTTTTCTATTGCATGTTTCGGAATTGCCCACAATGGCATCTTGTAGTCTAACTTATGTCTATACTTCTTCCAAACTCTCAACAATGCCTGTCTTAAAATATGCACTTTAAACACATTATCTACCTTCTTATCATACAACAAATATGCATGCCAGCCAAATAACAAGTCGTGGCCCTCAAGATTTAATAATCTCCCTTGTGTCAAATTAATCCAGTCACTTATTCCTGACAACGCAGCAGCTTCATAATATAATTTAAGATTAGGCATTTTAAGACCACCTCTTTCACGAGTATCCTGCATAATCTTAAGTTTAACTCGTGGCCTTTTCCCTGCCCACACAAATTTATTGATACCCCGTTGCCATTCTTCCAAATTAGAGTCTTTTTTAAGGACCGGTATCATTTGAAATAAAAATAAAAATTTAGGCAGGACATTCATTTTCACTGCTGCAATTCTTCCCAGCAAAGACAATTGCAGTTTTTCCCAGCTCTCCAATTCTTTTTGAATTTTTCCCCATAACTTTTCATAATTATTTTTATATAACTTTGCATTGGAGGGTGACAAATACACCCCCAAATATTTAACCCTTTTAACAATCTCAAATCCAGTTAATCCTTCTAAAAGGGCCTTTTGTGGTGCTGTCATATTTTTGGCCAAAATTTTTGTTTTTTGTACATTAACCTTAAATCCAGAAACCTTCCCATATTGCATTATTATCTCCATCAGGTCCACAACAGAGTTTTCTGGCTGGGTCACCGTAACAACCAGATCGTCTGCAAACGCCCTCAATCTATAATCCTGATCTCTAATTTGAATACCCTTAATTTTTTCCGAGTTCCGTATTTTTATCAATAATATCTCCAATATTAAAACAAATAATAAAGGTGATAATGGACACCCTTGTCTTGTGCCCTTCTCAATATTGCATACTTCAGGCAGGCTATTGTTAACTATTATTCGGGCAGTTTGTTTTTGATATAATGCCCTAATTGGTTGTAAAAATTTATCCCCAAAATTCATTTTATCTAAAACTTTCATCAGAAATTGCCAATCCAATTGATCAAAAGCTTTTTCAGCATCTAAAAAAATTAGCGCCGCAGGGATCTGGTTGTTCCTTTCCAAAAACTCCACCACATCAACTATATGCCTCACATTATTTTTCATTTGTCTACCACTAATAAACCCAGTTTAATCCCCATGAATCATCTGTTGCAAAACCCTCATCAATCTGTTAGCTAACACCTTAGCGAATATCTTGTAGTCTGTATTTAAAAGTGATATTGGTCTGTAGATTTTTACTTGAGTAGCATCTTGATCTTCCTTCGGAATCAAAGAAATAAAAGCAGTTCTCCAAGACGGAGGCACCCTTCCCCCCCCCTCTGAATTGTCTGAAACAATTCCCTTAATGGCTTTATCAGCTCCAATTGTAAATTTTTGTAGTAGACTGCAGTCAGACCATCCGTACCTGGCGCTTTGTCCACCTTCAATAACTTAATTGCTAAAAGAATTTCTTCTTCTGTTATCAATTGATTAATCTCCTCCTTTTGTTCTTGTGTAAGAACCGGGATGCTAGCATTCTTCAAATATACATCAATATCTGTTTCATTAATCTTCTCCTTAACATATAATTTGGAATAAAAATCCACAAAGGCTTCCTTGATAAGATCCTGTTGAAACACAACCTTTCCTTTGTATTCAATTTTATCTATATTAGAAGCCCTTTGTTTTTTCCTTAACCTGTAGGCTAACCACCTACCTGGTTTATTGGCATTGCAAAAAGTATTATGCCTAGCAAACCGTAGGTTAGTTGCCACCTGATCAGCCATCAACTTATCAAATTGTCCTCTTAGCAGGTTAATGACATCCTTAATCTTCGCATCCGATGGATTCAAAATTAGGGTCTTTTCTTTTTCCCTGATTTCATTCTCCAGTTCTTTCCTTCTAACTTCCAAATTACGTCTATATTTATTATTCATATATATTAACACCCCTCTCATATAGGCTTTGCTAGCATCCCAAACCATGTCCATAGAGGTATCCTTGTTCATATTAATTTCAAACAAATCCTTCATCTGCTTTTTACATTCTTCCACATTTCTCTGATTTCTAAATAGATTCTCATTTACGCGCCAGGAGCGCCTATCTCTATTGTCCTTGTTGATCTCTAACCAGACTGGACTATGGTCAGATATAGTTCTTGCACAAATCTTTATCTTCTTAGTCCTAGAAAAAAATCATTAGTCAGTAATATAAAATCAATCCTAGAAAAAGATTGATGTCTATCAGAAAAAAAAGTATAATCCTTTTCATGTAAGTGTGTATCTCGCCAAATGTCTCGCAATTCCAGGTCGTCCTTCATTTCAAAAAAAGATTTAGGCAATCTAGCATGACTCGGGGCACGCTTAAAGAAACCAGTTTTATCCAGCTGTACATCTAGGACACCATTCCAATCTCCCATAAAAATAAAAGATTTATAATCCAACTGGGTAATCTTTGTATGTAGTAAACTAAAAAAATCAGTTTGTTGTTGATTAGGAGCATACAGTCCAACTAAAAGCGTTTTTTTGCCTTCTAGCAGCAAATCTATCATAACATATCTTCCTTGTTTGTCTACTTCAATTAGTTCCGCTGTCAGAGTACTCTTGACATAGATAACCACTCCATTTTTCTTATTCATTGCAGAAGCAATAAATTGCGTGCCCAGCCTTGAGTTCAACAAATACTTTTGGTCCATAACCCTAATATGCGTTTCTTGCAAACAAATAACATCAGTCTTAAATTGTTTTAAATATTGAAAAACTTTCTCTTCTGTGGTGAATTTAATCCATTAACATTCCAGGTTAGGAACTTAGTCGCCATTCTTGGCCTCCCGAAGCTTCTGGAGCACGTCTGCCAGGACCCCTTTAACTTCCTTAGGCCACGCCCCTCCCACAGCTTCACTGTAAGTACGCTTTGGAGGTTCCATAACTCTCTGCTGATCTTGCTCTTGCTCTTGTCTCACTCATCTTAAGGCGGCACGCGTTATCCTCTGCTCTCCAACAGCTGCCGATAAAACTGTAATTTGATCCCCTCCAGCACCGTTCTCCTCTATCTGTATTCCTTCAGCATCTTGAGGCTTTCCCTCGCCATTTCCCTTTACAGATTCCAGAAGTGGTAGAGGGGTTGCTTTTAAAACTTTACTGTAAAAATCATGTGCCTGAGTCACTGTAACCAGACGATGTCTTTTTTTTTTTATTGAAAAGTTTTAACATACAATTTTTCTTTAAAGGGGGGATTTTTACAGACGATGTCTTTTACCTTCGTGCATCACCACCATGCCCACTGGAATCTCCCATCTAAACTTGATGTCACATTTCTTAAGTTCCTGTGCTAGAAAGGCAAAATCTTTCCTTCTCCTTAAAATCTTTGGAGGAATCTCTTTTAAGACCAGAACTTCTTGCTCAGCAACCACAAACTTAGTATCATAAGCAACTTGAATAACTTCATCCCTAATTGCTCTCTTTGTAAAGTAAACCACCACATCTCTAGGTAGCTTCCTCTGCCTTGCAATCCATGAGTTCACACGAAAGATTTTATCTATACTTCCCTCAATTTCAGCTGCTGACTGACCCAGTACCACTTCCAAAGCCTCGGAGACCAGCTGCTTTAAATCTTCTTTAGGATTCTCTTTCAAGCCCCTGATTCTGATAGCAAACTCCATCTGATGGTACTGGACGAGGCTCAAGTCTCCATCCATTTTATCCCTTATATTTTCATTCTCTAGTACTTTTGCTTCTAATATAGAATTCTTTTGACTAAGATCCTCCACTTTTTCATCCAAGCGTTGCACACATACAGCCACACCTTCAATTGTAGACAAGATGTCTGCGCTCATTGCTCTAAACTTCTCTTCCATCTTCTCCTCCAGTTTCTCCTCCAGCTTTTCCATCATATCTGACATTAATTGTGAATGCTTTTCGAAGGCATCCTGTAAATCCTTAAGCGTCAATGCCGGAACAGGTGCAGGAGGAAGCGGAGCTTGCAGCGAAGTCTGTTGCACCGGGGAAGCCCCCGCACTCCGAAGAACTTTGGAGGCTTTCGTCGCCATCTTCCCCCACTTTCACTTGCTGCGCACTTTCACTTTAAAGCCATAAAATCCATTGAGCTAGAGAGTAAAGATAAAAGTCCACTTCACCTTGACCTCCTGTACCGCTCTGCCTGCGTCTTCATACTCAAGAGTCTTTCCTTCTGGCAGGGGTGGTTGCTAACGCTTGGCTCTGCTCCAAAAATCACGGAGCAGAGACGCTGCGCAGCCTGGAGCAAACCCAGGCTTCGGGGGGGCTCAATCCTTCAGCCACCCAAACTTAAAGCTCAGGCGGCCCCGGAGAGCTCAACCCCTACCTGGGGCCTCAACCCCTCCTCTTCTCCCGGGGAGGGGGCTTCCGAATCACCAAAACAGCTGATCGGCGCTGTTTTCAGTGATTCAACAAAGCTGCGGAGCGGACAGCCCGGAGATGGCTGTCTTCAACGTTGCGTCACCACTGGAAGTGTCAAGGAAGTCATATTTTCACGCTTCATACTGGAGTAGGTATATTTATGCAATTGTAAAAGTTGGTACCTGCTTAAGGGCAGATAATCAATACATATTTATGCTACTAATAAATATGTGATGCTTGATTGGGTGAGAAAAAATTAGTATTGCTTCAGGAAGAAGAGCAGTTACAGATTGGGGAGGTAGAGAGACTTTAAACTCTTTGTTTTAACTCTGATATAAAACTAGTAAGAAAAAATGCCTGTTAACTGACCATCACTGCTTCAGACAGGAAAGTAGTGCAAAGAGTGGTGAGAGTGGCCAAAAAGATCATTGGCAGTTCCCTTCCTCCTATCCAGGACATAGCACAGAAGCATTGTTTGAACAGGGTTCATAAGATCAACTGGGACACTACCCATCCTCTTCATGACCTGTTTTCCTTGTTACCTTCTGGGAGGAGACTTCATGGTATCTGTCGCAGAACATCCAGATTCAGCCATAGTTTCATTCCATACAGCATTAACCTTGTGAACTCTCAAGCTTCCTCCTTCCATTATATTTTCAAGATGGACAGGGTTTAATATTTATTTATGTATATGTAGGGGTGTGGGTCTATACATATGTTGTATATAGTATGTTAGGTGTGTGTCATGTACGTGTTCACTTTGAGAGTGAGCAACTAAATTTCATTTTTGATGTGTGCTGCTGTGCCCACAGTAAAAAAATGACAATAAAGGTTATCTTATCTTATCTTGTATCCATTTACGATCAATAATTCATGAGTAATAACAAGACAGATGAGTTGAAGTGTCTCTTAAAGAATTATAGGCTGAAATCAAAAGAAGGAATCCTTACGAAAAAAGTATCAGGTTATCATAATGATAAGCATTGCAACACTATCAGAAGAGAGCAAATCACTGATATAGATGCATCCTGCTCCTCTGGTTTCAGGACACCAGTTGCTATTGGCAGAGTAATTCACCTATTTTGCACCATATAAATTTATCCCGCTGACTAATGAAGTGAAATTTAGTAGAAGGCACAATAAAAAAGGCCTTATTAACTTTAACTCAGTTGCTGTGCCAAGTATATTACAGTGATTTAAGAGGAACAAGATGGCTCCCAAGCCTTGTTAGATAAAATAAAATTTGGCTTAGGTTGGTTTTCCAGGGAAGAAATGGCCAACTGAAGATGGTTCCAATGAAAGCCGAACCAATGATTGCAGCAAAATGAAGACTGGTGAATAGATCAGTTCTTTAATAATACATCTACAGATAAGAAGAAGACTTGCGATTACCACAAATACTTCAAACAGTTGCTTCTCATGAGCAGATCACAAAATAGCAATCTCCAGCAAGTTTTAGAGTTCTGGGAGACAAGAGAGTAGCCAACTTGCTCAAATCATAATTAGTATTTTTGAAAGGAACCTTGGTTTGTAAACTTCCTTTTCTACTCATTTTCAGACATTACTTGTTGACTGGTTTTCAACTATTAGGAATTTTTGGATTAATATGTTTTAATCACTGAGTGAGTTTCCTTCAATCCTTAGTGAAAGAAATGTTAAATACAAGTTTAAGGACTAAACAAATTGGGAATAAAAAACAAAGGAAGATTAAAACTTTGATTTTACAGAGTTACAAACAGATTAAGGGCCCAGACAAATCTGAATCAAGATTTTTCAATTAAATTATAAAGAATCCTTTCCAGTGGAAAATGCTTTTGTTTCTAATAACATAAGAATTTAAAAAATGATAGTAAAGCAGGGATGTCAAACTTGCAATGACACATGATGTGTTGCGATGTATCGTGACTTTTTCCCCATTGCTGGGGAAATGGGGTGTGCATGGTTTCGGCATGACGTATCCGGCCCATAGACCGGCAGTTTGACACCCCTGAAGTAGAGGAAATTAGAAGGAACAAAAGATGACTATTAAAGGAGAGGGACACTCCAAATTAATCCTTTGATGTACTATTAAAGGAGAAGGACACTCCAAATTAATCCTTTGATGTACTAATATAGAATGAAGCAAAATATTTTAACTTTAGACATGTTGAAGGATATTGTTGAAACTTAATTTTGTGTGTGTGCTTCTGTAGATTGACCATGTTTAACAGATGTTATAAAAGAAGAACAGGTTTTACCTGACAAGACTGAGGCTGATTTGAAAGTGAATTTAAAAGTGACAAACTACGTCATGGAAAAAGATGATATAATGGATTTATAAAATAAACCTGCTAATGTCTTAATAATTAAAAGGATATACAAATAAAAAACCAAGAGACTAATCTGGATGATAGAGATAGAACTATTAATGATGTTGACCTTATAGCCTCTGAAATAATCCTGGGTTAGAATGTTCATTTTAAATCTTTTTACCAAGCTGTGCTTCTCAGCTTAAGCTGCTAGGTCACGATGTGAGATCTCAGGAGCTATCAATACCCAGAAATATATTCTTCAAACACCTAGATTTACAATATAGCAGTGAGTGTCACAGTGCTCTTCAACTTAATATGCTGCTCAATGTGCTATTTCAATTCTTGGTGTGATTGAAATTACTCAAATGATCCCACTGAATCCTATTGCAAACTACAGAATATTGGATCTTCCAAATATGACTCTCCAAAACACACACTCAATCACAGTCCTTGATACTACATTTTTAAAGTAATATTGTATATTTCAGTGTTTATGAATCCAGAATACCACTTAATAAGCTAACGTTATCTTGACTGGCTACTTTTTACAAAGCCAAGTTGCACAGAAAAATAATCAATGTTAAAATCATTGCTGTTGGTATTCCAGGTTTGTTGTATTTTTTATTAATGTTTAACAAGGAAAATGGACAATAGCTTGCACAATCGGTGACCAAACTTCAAAACGATAGCTTTAGAAATTTGACTGAAACCAATTAAAAAACATTATTTTACAAGGCAACATTATTAGTTTTTGGATTAAATTTTTAATATCTGTCTCAGATTTCTAGGTGAGGTATGAGAAACTGAAAACAGATCTGTGAAAGCAGGGCCAAAACCATGGCAAAGAATTTAGTTTGCATTTGATTTTACTATTGTACTGAAAATTATTAATTAAAAATGCGGGGTGGAGTACATACAGTACATACATACATACTTAATATTTGTCTTGAAGCAGTCAGTGAGATAGCCATCCATCCACACTAGGAGCTTTTCCTGTTTTTTATAAATTAATATTATTCAACTAACAATCAAAGTAAAAAGTAAAAAGTTATTTTTTTTAGTCAAAATGCCTATAGTAGGAATGATATTACATTGGTGTAACTGTTTCAGCCAAACAAGTGGGAATTTACCAGACTTAAGCCTTGTACCTTGTATCCTTGCTTTGTTTAATTCAATCAATAGTCAGTTTTAAGTATATAAACAGAATTTTGTTGTTTAATAACAATATTTTTATAATAATAGTTTTATTTACTATGTAATTATAACACTTACTACAACTGTTGCAAATTATTTATCAGAATTTTTAACTTGAGCAATTCATGTTTTTTACTTAATCATTGGGCTATTTTTTAATTTGAAGTATCATATCTCTGATTTAAATTTCTTAAATTTCTTATTGAAATTGCTCATTTTTGTCATTCTAAAGTTTGTATTCCATAAGAAACAACTTTTTAATATTGTTATTTTTATTGGTTATTGTGAGACACCTAGGATCACTCTATGAGATAAAGGCTATATATTATTTTCTAATAAATGAGTAAACTTTTAAACTCATGGGAAAGTGAATTTGTTTTAATGTTTTTTAACTTTTGATCTGGATTAGACTCAGTTGAATGGTGACTGTGGTATCAGTTTAGAAGGCTATTTCTCCTTGAGTTAGTTCTTTTTTAAATTCTTTCTTTTCTTCTCTTTTTTTTGTCAAATCAAAATATCACTGACCAGTAATTTAGACAAAATATGTTTATCAATTAGGCAATAATGCAATGACATGATTTAAGTCATATATTCAGCATGTCACTATGTCAGCCAGAAACCACTTACTGTAGTTATTTCCTGGATGATTTCACACTGTGCTCTAGAAAGATTGACTGTTGTTCAAGTTTTATCCATTTCAAGATTATGTGTCTAATTATGGAACACATTTAGAAATAGTTCTATAATTTTTTTCTACACTGATAGGCACATATGACTTTTTAATGGAGGCCTTGAAATTTCTTTGTATTAAGTGGGCATGCTTTTAGAATATTTGGTGAGAGCTTCACTGCAAAGACAAAACCAAAGTCTATGAGTTTAAATAGGGTAAGACTTGCCCAAATCTGTCTTTTAATTATTTAATGAAGTAATCAAATAATTGACCCTACTCATGTCTATTAGCTGATTGAACAGGGTTTGTGTGGGGGGTTACTTTTCCAAGTGGCTGGTGTTGGATGGCTTTGTTTATGAAATAAATGAAAACTTTGGTGTTATTTGTTCAGTTAGACTCCTTTCATATAACCCACAGATTTATATGCATAGAGGAAACTATTTGTAACTCAGGGTTGAAATGAATCCATGACAATATTGCTTCACAGCACAACTGACCTAACCAAAACTGAAACACCCAGAATCATGGATTTGATCAACCACATACTTTCAATTTGATAGACAAACCTATCAACAAATCAAAGGTGCATCCATGAAATCATCACTTTTAGGAGTCATAGCAGAAGTTGTAAGGCATCCCAAAATACAAATCAGGTATATAGATGCCACCTTTATCATAACAAAAAAAGTATCACCTATAGAACACATATGAAACCATCAAAAATATCTTCACAGGAATCAAATTCACAAGAGAAGAAAAAAACAGCATTCTATCATTCCTGGATAGCCTTATCAACAGAAACTGTGATGGCAAACTAGAAACACAAGTTTACTGAAAAGCCACCTACACCAAACCAATGCTCCACTATCAAAGTAATAACCCAACTTCCCACAAGACTTTGCAGAACACACTGCAAAAACTGAACATCAAAACAAAAGGAAACAGATCATCTATACTGTACTGCTCAAAAAAATAAAGGGAACACTTAAACAACACAATGTACTGTATTTAATAGTAGGGTGTCTTATCTTGTGTTCCCTTTATTTTTTGAGCAGTATATACAACATCTTCCATAAAATTGATATCCACACAACCTCATCAGAAAGTGCCTTACCACTCAACACATTATAGCACAACAAACTCAAGTTGTAAAAAGGATAACACTGCCATACATCAAAAACATCTCAGAAACTACAAACAGACTATTACAACCACATGGCATTAGCATAGCACACAAACCAACTAAAGCCCTCCAAAATATCATAGGTAAACCAAAAGATCCAGCAGCGCCAGAAGAACAAACAGGAGTCATTTATAACATACAGCGAAAGGACTGCAACAGCTTCTACAAACAGGCCAAAGACTAGCAGAACACATCCATGAACACCAACTAGCAGTCAGAAGACATGATGAAAACTCTTTAATTTCACAACAAATGGGAAACTGACCATCCTAGATGAACCCAAGTCCAAAAACACTAAATAATTCCTGGAAGCCTGGCACTCTGACAAATCAGTCACCCATAAGCACATATATATAAACAACATCTACATAACATTCAAAAGAGAGAATCAAAAAACCAAAAAGAGAACAAAAAGATCAGAACACTTCCCCACCAGCAGTCAACATCCAGATGAGCATAGATTAACCCCATGATTAACATTAGACCAACAATCAAGAAATAAACAATACCCAAACAAAAAACTGCCAAACAAGCTAACAGTAATCAGCCCAAGCAAAAACCACCAAGACTGCTCCCACCAACACTGACAGGACAAGCCACTCAAATATAAATTGAGAGCAAACTCCACTCCCTACTGACACTGATGTTGTCACCTAGTTTGGAAAATGAAATGTCAGTAAGAAAACAACCAAGGTCAGAGAGCCCTAAGGACCCCTCAGACTGACATGCAAGTCTGAAAATATTCTGTAGCAAAGATATGGAAACATTCAGAAAATGCAAAAATTTTCACAGAATCTATTTCACTTTTCATCTGCCCCCAGTAACAACTTCTTGCTTTTTTATGGATGTTGGTTGTTATACTTCAGCAGTAGCTATAATATGATAATGTTCCTTATTTGACAGCATCAAAGAAATGCATGCTGTAAAAGCAAAGGGGAAAGTAGGAGATACCAACAATGGGACTTATTTCCAAAGTTATAGGGTCAATAGTTTGTCAAGGGACTAAATGTATTTAATCAAGCTGTTCTACTGAATATTAGTGGAAAACAATATTTGTCTTTGATGCAGCCCAACACTGCATGAAAGTCAGTATGTTTTACTGTATACAATAAGGCATGATAAAGGAAATACTTCACACACATTGAATTGGTTTTTCATTCAGTTGTTATGCTTCAGTATTTGCCAGCATATGGTCTGTGAAAGATTGCAGTTGGGAGTCTTTTTTCTCTTTCTAATTTTCTACAACTGCCTTTTTTCCCCTACTCTTTTAACGAAGCTGGTAGTATTTTTGCCATTTTAGTAAAAGTAAATTAAATCCTACCAAAGCTCAATTGCACATATTTATTTATGGTATTCTGATCACACCAAGAGAATGACAATGATCTGGCATATTGATATACTCAGCAGTAAAGTGAAATTGAGACATTTTTCAAAGTGACAGGGAGTTTGGCTGAAGACAGCTGTGTTTGGAATATCCTGTTTGGGATGTCTGACACCAACATTTATGAATAAACAACAGCTCCATTAAGGAGAGAAAACTTATCATTCAGCCAAATTGTACTTGAATTTAACATATCTGCAGTAGGTGTCCTCTTTAAAAAAATGGTGAAAAGCACCTGCAGAACATAATGAAGACTGTTGCAACATAGAAGTGGATATGCCACAAAGAGGATGGTTTTAAATAGCTGCTATCTAAGCAGTACAGTCTTGTGCACATTAGCTGTTCAAAATCAAAATGTGCTTTGAACAATGTAGTTTTTTTCTGTAGCTTGAAATTTCAAAATTCCAGATTTAAAAATGCAATACAATGACACACTTAATTTAAATCTTTATTTTGTCTCCATAGTGTGTCATTCTCTACTCATAAATGAAACTAAAGCCAAAAGTGTCCTAGTCAGTTAGAATTATCTAGAACAACTTGTGATGAAGTTACAATTTTATGTAACTTATGTAACAATCAACTACTTTTTCAGGCAATAATTGCACAGGAATGAACTTATACCATCTCAGTTAACAAAGAACACACATGTACATTGCAAATGGGGGGCATCCTTACTATCAGTCTACAAAATTATAACTTTGGACATTTATGGTTAATTGGAAAAATAAATACTGATTTTATGAGTCTTTTTAATTAATTTACTGAGAATCTAATTTCACCAAGAGCTTTAGCACACATGCTTTGATTGCTAAAGCACAAAGCGATTAAGTTGTGGCTATTTCATTGTTGCACAAGTTCCTTTAAAGGAAATGATGGTCTCCATCTACTACAAGCAACAGTTAAACAAATGCAGCCAAAAAAACAACAACAGCCCATGAAAGTTTTTATAGTCATGAAGTTAAATCTTTTCAGCAGCAGACTTTCCCCCAATTAAAGATTATATTGTATTGCTTTTTAGCCAGTTTTAAGGTTCATCTTCGCCAAAGAATTGATGCCTTTGAACTATGGTGCTGGAGAAGACTCCTGCGAGTCCCTTGGACTGCAAGGCGATCAAACCGGTCAGTCCTAGAGGAGATCAACCCTGACTGCTCTTTAGAAGGCCACATCCTGAAGCTAAAACTCACATACCTTGGCCACCTAATGAGAAGGAAGGACTCACTGGAGAAGAGCCTAATGCTGGGAAAGATTGAGGGCAATAGAAGAAGGGGACGACAGAGAATGAGGTGGCTGGATGGAGTCACTGAAGCAGTAGGCATGAGCTTAAATGGACTCCAGAAGATGGTAGAGGACAGGAAGGCCTGGAGGAACATTGTCCATAGGGTCGCGATGGGTCAGACACGACTTCGCAACTAACAACAACAACAAGGTTCATCTTTATGTAAGATGAATGAAATAATTTGGGCAGTATTTGGAAGACCATGGCAAGTGATTTGGCAGTACTGCCAGTGCCTAAATCTTCAAATCCACTGAAATTGGCAGTAAAACACCAATAAACAGAGTGACAATTTCTCACTGCCCTTGAATATTAGACAACATTGGGTAAGTGATAAAATAGGCTTCACACAAATAGATATTCTTGAGAAGCATGGATGGCAAATAAGCATATGCCAGGATGTTGCAATGAAACACTTACCTGTATGAGATACTGTGAATCAAGTTCAAAAGAACAAAGTTTGTTTTTTGGTACAACAACACACATTTTATAGTTTTGAAATCATGATTAGGAATAGATACCAACATATAATAAATATACATGCCAATATATAACAAATTAGAAACTTTTGTAAAAAAAAATCACAAACACCTCCTCTCCCTTCCATCAGTGAATTGTCATCACCTTGCCTACTGAAATACATATAAAATACAGAATTCATCCCCTCACAACTTTGCCATAGTTTTACCTAGTTCTGATTTTGTTTTTTTTATAATAGAGCATGTGCCAAACATGAGAACTGCCTGGATTATGCATTTTTTTCATGCCAATTGCCTAAATTGTGAGAGGATGGCCGAATTTACATCTGCTGCCCCTAGAGGTGAGAGCTCTATGGGGCAGGTCATACCCAGTGCGGTTGCTCCAGACTTCCATCCCCCCCGAGAGTTGGCTCTGTGGCCGTAGTGAGAGGACGGTGGCAGGCCTGCCCGGGGGGTTTATCCAGCTGAGTGGCAGCGGCTGGACGGAGGCCTGGGACTCCCTCTCCGAATAGATCCTCCTTATGGACTATTATCTATGGACTGCCTGCGATCCGGACTGCTATTTATGCCTTCCTTTAAATATTCTTCCACGGACTTGTGCGCCCTCAGGGGTGCTCCCCCCTCCTGGGTGCGACCCGCCTTGCCAGCCGATTATAACCTCGAGGAAGGGCCCATTTATTGGGACCCTGAGAGTTGGCTGGGCACGGGTAGGGGCCTTCGACGTAGACCTAATAAGAGGCCCCTGATTATTTTTCTTTCAAAATTTTTTAGGGGGTTAGGGAGGCGGGAGGGTTCTTTTGGTTGTTTGGATAAGGGGGGCTATCCAACTACCGCTGTTCTGGCTAGGGCCGATGGAGATCGCAGGGGGGAGGAGCGGGGGTCGGTCACCTCCGGGGCTCCAGGGCTGGTCGTGGGGCTACCTATCCCCACGACATCAGGGAATGGCAGCAGATGTAGGAGCAGAGGGCCGTATCGATCTCAGGGAAGGCCTCTCCGCTGCTTACAAGCGGTGGGGCACTCCGACCCTCTGGCTCTACCCCAAGGTCCCGGGAGTGAGGGTGTGCAGCCCCCTGAGCTCCGGCTGGTGTATTTGAATGCCAGGTCCGTCTCTAATAAGGCTCCTCTCGTTCGTGATCTGGTCGAGGGTGAGCAGGCGGACCTGGCTTGCATCACGGAGACTTGGTTGGGCCCAGAGGGCGGGATTCCTCTGGTTGACCTTTGCCCACCAGGTTTCCGGGTGCTGCACCGGCCTCGGGCTCAGGGTAGGGGTGGGGGTGTGGTGGTTGTTATGAGGGAGACCTTGTGTCCGCGGGAGGCCACTGTTCCTCAGATAGTCGGGTGTGAGTCTCTCTTTTTGAGATGCGGCCCTGGTGCGCAGTTGGGCTTGCTGCTGGTGTACCTTTCGCCTAGTCACGCAGCAGCAGCCCTGCCTGAGCTGCTCGATGTCCTCTCTGGGCTGGTGGTTGAGTTCCCGAAACTTATAGTTTTGGGGGACTTCAATCTACCATCGCTGGGAGGATCATCTGAGTTGGCTCGGGAGTTCATGGCTTCCATGACGGCCATGGACCTGACGCAAGTAATTTCGGGACCGACTCATGAGGGAGGCCACACCCTTGACCTAGTTTTTTTATCTGGACGGTGGTTAGATGATCTTGGTGGGGGCTCTCCAATTATTATGCCCCTGTCATGGACCGATCATCATCTCCTGCGGCTGGTCTTCCGTTTTGCCACCCCCCGCCGTGGGTGTTTGGAACCAATTAAATGGTACCGCCCCAGACGCTTAATGGATCCCCAGAGGTTCCAGGCAGCGCTGGGGTCCCCACCTGTCTCCCTTGCTCACAGCTCGGCAGATGCCTTAGTGGAAGCCTGGGAAAGGACGGCCACTGAGGCTCTTGACCGAGTTGTACCCCTGCGGCCCCTGACCCGGTGCAGATCCCGTCGAGCTCCATGGTTTTCTGCGGAGCTTCGGGAGATGAAGCGTCGGAGACGGGGCCTAGAGAGCGGTTGGAGGTCCAGCCGATCCAAATCCGACCGATTGCGACTAAGAGCCTACATTAGGTCTTATCTCGCTGCGATAAGGGAGGCGAGGTCTAACCACTTCGCCACCCTTGTCGCGTCCGCAGATAATCGCCCGGCCGCCCTGTTTAGGGTGACTCGCTCCCTCCTAAATCAGGAGGTGAGGGAGGATCCCTTGCAGGGTCGTGCCGAGGAGTTTAACCAACATCTGTCGGACAAAATCGCTCGGATTCGGACCGGTCTGGACTCTGACTGGGCAGAGTCTGACGATCAGGACACTGGCGGTCTTGTCGATATCATCTGGGAGGAGTTTGATTCTGTGACTCCGGAGGAAGTGGACAGGATCATGGGGAGGCTGAGCACCATCACGTGTTTATTGGACCCGTGCCCTTCCTGGCTGGTTTATGCAGCCCGGGAGAGGACACGCAGCTGGTTCCAGGCAGTTATATCGGCTTCTTTGAGTGAGGGTTGCTTCCCCGCCGTCTTGAAAGAGGCGGTGGTGAGGCCTCTCCTCAAGAAGCCTGCCTTGGACCCAGCTGTATTAAACAACTTTCGTCCGGTCTCCAACCTTCGCTTTCTTGCGAAGGTTGTTGAGAGTGTGGTGGCGCATCAGCTCCCTCTGGTCCTGGATGAAGCGGATTATCTAGACCCGTACCAATCGGGTTTCAGGCCCGGGCACAGCACGGAGACGGCATTGGTCGCGCTGGTGAATGATCTCTGGAGGGCTCGGGACAGGGGATATTCCTCTGTTCTAGTCCTATTAGACCTCTCGGCGGCTTTCGATACCATCGACCATGGTATCTTGCTGCGACGTCTCAGGGGATTGGGAGTGGGAGGCAAAGTTTTACAGTGGTTCTCCTCCTATCTCCAGGGACGTTCGCAGTCGGTGTTGGCAGGAGGACAGAGGTCGACCGCGAGGTCTCTCATTTGTGGAGTTCCTCAGGGGTCGGTCCTCTCGCCTCTCCTGTTCAACATCTACATGAAACCGCTGGGTGAGATCATTCGTGGCTTTGGAGTTGGGTATCATCAGTACGCTGATGATACCCAACTTTTCCTTTCGACCCCAAACCACCCCAGTGATGCCCTCAACGTGATGTCCCGGTGCCTGGAGGCGGTTCGGGTCTGGATGGGGAGGAACAGACTCCAGCTCAACCCCGACAAGACTGAGTGGCTTTGCATACCTTCATCCCGGGTTTATTCGGATGTTCCACCTTTGGCTATGGGGGGTGAACTATTACCCCCCATGGATAGGGCTCGCAACTTGGGAGTCCTCCTAGATTCACGGCTCACCTTGGAAGACCATATAGGAGCTGTGACTAGGGGGGCCTTCGCCCAGGTTCGCCTGGTGCGCCAGTTGCGGCCCTATCTTAGCCGGGATGATCTGTGCACGGTCACTCATGCGCTCGTGTCCTCTCGTCTAGACTACTGCAACGCTCTCTACATGGGGCTGCCCTTGAGGACCACCCGGAAGCTCCAACTGGTACAGAATGCAGCCGCGAGAGTTGTGTTGGGAGTCTCCCGATACTCCCACGTTACACCGCTGCTCCGTGAGCTGCATTGGTTGCCAGTTGTCTTCCGGGTGAGATTCAAGGTACTGGTAACAGTGTTTAAAGCCCTTCATGGCATGGGGCCGGAGTACCTCAGGGAACATCTGCTGCCGGCATCAAGCTCCCTGCGCCCTGTGCGTTCCCACAGAGAGGGCCTCCTCAGGGTGCCACCGATCAGAGAATGTCGATTGGTGGTCCCCAGGGGGAGATCCTTCTCTGTGGGCGCTCCGGAGCTGTGGAACCAGCTACCGGTAGAGCTCCGGATGGCGCCCGATCTTCGCTCCTTTCGTCGCGATCTCAAGACGTTTCTGTTTGTTCAAGCCGGCCTAGCCTGATGGGGATTGGTGGGGTTTTTATTCTTGTGCTTTAATTTTAATCTTGGTGTTTTAGAATTTGATTCCAACTGTTTTAATATGGGCAATTATTTAATCTTGTTTTAACGTTTGTATTTAGTATTTTATTCTGCCCTGTGAACCGCCCTGAGTCCTCAGGGAGAAGGGCGGTATATAAATATTATTAAATTAAATTAAATTAAATTAAATAAAGGTCCAGTGCTGGCATAAGTTATAATTATGTAATCCAATTACTTTTGACAAATGTCAGCTGTTTCAATTATTTGAGTCTGGAATCCAACTATAGTAAGTTTTAACATCTTCATTGTATTCACACACACACACACACACACACACACACACACACACACACACACACACATATATATATATATATATATATATATATATATATATATATATATATATATATATATGTAGATCTAGAGTCTCGGGTTTCTTCCCGCGTTCCTTTCATCTTCAGAAAGTTGTGGCGACGTTTCGACGAAATCCGATCCGTCATCATCAGGCCGGAGTGTTCCTCCTGCTGCTTCCAGGAGCAATGCGCAGACCACACATTGCTCCTGGAAGCAGCAGGAGGAACACTCCGGCCTGATGATGACGGATGGGATTTTGTCGAAACGTCGCCACAACTTTCTGAAGATGAAAGGAACGCGGGAAGAAACCCGAGACTCTAGATCTACACATACAGACACCCGCGAGAATCTACGAAAACATATATATATATATATATATATATATATATATATATATATATATATATATATATATATATATATATATATATATATATATATATATATATATATATATATTGTGTAAATTACTAACAAAGAATTAAAGGGAAACTGGGATGCATTTCTGACTCTTTAGTCGTCCTCAGCCAGCCATACCCTTCTGAGATTCGAACCAGGGCTGATTGCATATGAGGCAGTGTTATTTGCCTCTAAGCCACAAGGTCTCTCTCGCTCTGTTAGCTTTTTTTCTGCAAGGGAAGATATGTTTCAAATGTTAACTATTTAGATTACCTTGCTAGGCCCCAAACATGGGGCAAATCTTTATTTCCTGTTTTCAGCCTATCTTGAAGGCTATCGAACAGGCAGTAGTCACACCGGACAATTCATATATTTGTGTAAATTACTAACAAAGAATTAAAGGGAAACTGGGATGCATTTCTGACTCTTTAGTCGTCCTCAGCCAGCCATACCCTTCTGAGATTCGAACCAGGGCTGATTGCATATGAGGCAGTGTTATTTGCCTCTAAGCCACAAGGTCTCTCTCGCTCTGTTAGCTTTTTTTCTGCAAGGGAAGATATGTTTCAAATGTTAACTATTTAGATTACCTTGCTAGGCCCCAAACATGGGGCAAATCTTTATTTCCTGTTTTCAGCCTATCTTGAAGGCTATCGAACAGGCAGTAGTCACACCGGACAATTCATATATTTGTGTAAATTACTAACAAAGAATTAAAGGGAAACTGGGATGCATTTCTGACTCTTTAGTCGTCCTCAGCCAGCCATACCCTTCTGAGATTCGAACCAGGGCTGATTGCATATGAGGCAGTGTTATTTGCCTCTAAGCCACAAGGTCTCTCTCGCTCTGTTAGCTTTTTTTCTGCAAGGGAAGATATGTTTCAAATGTTAACTATTTAGATTACCTTGCTAGGCCCCAAACATGGGGCAAATCTTTATTTCCTGTTTTCAGCCTATCTTGAAGGCTATCGAACAGGCAGTAGTCACACCGGACAATTCATATATTTGTGTAAATTACTAACAAAGAATTAAAGGGAAACTGGGATGCATTTCTGACTCTTTAGTCGTCCTCAGCCAGCCATACCCTTCTGAGATTCGAACCAGGGCTGATTGCATATGAGGCAGTGTTATTTGCCTCTAAGCCACAAGGTCTCTCTCGCTCTGTTAGCTTTTTTTCTGCAAGGGAAGATATGTTTCAAATGTTAACTATTTAGATTACCTTGCTAGGCCCCAAACATGGGGCAAATCTTTATTTCCTGTTTTCAGCCTATCTTGAAGGCTATCGAACAGGCAGTAGTCACACCGGACAATTCATATATTTGTGTAAATTACTAACAAAGAATTAAAGGGAAACTGGGATGCATTTCTGACTCTTTAGTCGTCCTCAGCCAGCCATACCCTTCTGAGATTCGAACCAGGGCTGATTGCATATGAGGCAGTGTTATTTGCCTCTAAGCCACAAGGTCTCTCTCGCTCTGTTAGCTTTTTTTCTGC
The DNA here is from genome assembly GCF_947247035.1 of Vipera ursinii. NCBI lineage: Eukaryota > Metazoa > Chordata > Lepidosauria > Squamata > Viperidae > Vipera > Vipera ursinii. Next base: position 251,577,681 of record NC_139513.1, read on the forward strand.
AAGGGAAGATATGTTTCAAATGTTAACTATTTAGATTACCTTGCTAGGCCCCAAACATGGGGCAAATCTTTATTTCCTGTTTTCAGCCTATCTTGAAGGCTATCGAACAGGCAGTAGTCACACCGGACAATTCATATATTTGTGTAAATTACTAACAAAGAATTAAAGGGAAACTGGCTTAGAGGCAAATAACACTGCCTCATATGCAATCAGCCCTGGTTCGAATCTCAGAAGGGTATGGCTGGCTGAGGACGACTAAAGAGTCAGAAATGCATCCCAGTTTCCCTTTAATTCTTTGTTAGTAATTTACACAAATATATGAATTGTCCGGTGTGACTACTGCCTGTTCGATAGCCTTCAAGATAGGCTGAAAACAGGAAATAAAGATTTGCCCCATGTTTGGGGCCTAGCAAGGTAATCTAAATAGTTAACATTTGAAACATATCTTCCCTTGCAGAAAAAAAGCTAACAGAGCGAGAGAGACCTTGTGGCTTAGAGGCAAATAACACTGCCTCATATGCAATCAGCCCTGGTTCGAATCTCAGAAGGGTATGGCTGGCTGAGGACGACTAAAGAGTCAGAAATGCATCCCAGTTTCCCTTTAATTCTTTGTTAGTAATTTACACAAATATATGAATTGTCCGGTGTGACTACTGCCTGTTCGATAGCCTTCAAGATAGGCTGAAAACAGGAAATAAAGATTTGCCCCATGTTTGGGGCCTAGCAAGGTAATCTAAATAGTTAACATTTGAAACATATCTTCCCTTGCAGAAAAAAAAGCTAACAGAGCGAGAGAGACCTTGTGGCTTAGAGGCAAATAACACTGCCTCATATGCAATCAGCCCTGGTTCGAATCTCAGAAGGGTATGGCTGGCTGAGGACGACTAAAGAGTCAGAAATGCATCCCAGTTTCCCTTTAATTCTTTGTTAGTAATTTACACAAATATATGAATTGTCCGGTGTGACTACTGCCTGTTCGATAGCCTTCAAGATAGGCTGAAAACAGGAAATAAAGATTTGCCCCATGTTTGGGGCCTAGCAAGGTAATCTAAATAGTTAACATTTGAAACATATCTTCCCTTGCAGAAAAAAAGCTAACAGAGCGAGAGAGACCTTGTGGCTTAGAGGCAAATAACACTGCCTCATATGCAATCAGCCCTGGTTCGAATCTCAGAAGGGTATGGCTGGCTGAGGACGACTAAAGAGTCAGAAATGCATCCCAGTTTCCCTTTAATTCTTTGTTAGTAATTTACACAAATATATGAATTGTCCGGTGTGACTACTGCCTGTTCGATAGCCTTCAAGATAGGCTGAAAACAGGAAATAAAGATTTGCCCCATGTTTGGGGCCTAGCAAGGTAATCTAAATAGTTAACATTTGAAACATATCTTCCCTTGCAGAAAAAAAGCTAACAGAGCGAGAGAGACCTTGTGGCTTAGAGGCAAATAACACTGCCTCATATGCAATCAGCCCTGGTTCGAATCTCAGAAGGGTATGGCTGGCTGAGGACGACTAAAGAGTCAGAAATGCATCCCAGTTTCCCTTTAATTCTTTGTTAGTAATTTACACAAATATATGAATTGTCCGGTGTGACTACTGCCTGTTCGATAGCCTTCAAGATAGGCTGAAAACAGGAAATAAAGATTTGCCCCATGTTTGGGGCCTAGCAAGGTAATCTAAATAGTTAACATTTGAAACATATCTTCCCTTGCAGAAAAAAAGCTAACAGAGCGAGAGAGACCTTGTGGCTTAGAGGCAAATAACACTGCCTCATATGCAATCAGCCCTGGTTCGAATCTCAGAAGGGTATGGCTGGCTGAGGACGACTAAAGAGTCAGAAATGCATCCCAGTTTCCCTTTAATTCTTTGTTAGTAATTTACACAAATATATGAATTGTCCGGTGTGACTACTGCCTGTTCGATAGCCTTCAAGATAGGCTGAAAACAGGAAATAAAGATTTGCCCCATGTTTGGGGCCTAGCAAGGTAATCTAAATAGTTAACATTTGAAACATATATATATATATATATATATATATATATATATATATATATATATATATATATATATATATATATATATATAATTTATTAGATTTTTATACCACCCTTCTCCCGAAGGACTCAGGGCGGTGTACAGGGCAATAAATATCAAAATACGAAATACAAAAGTTAAAAAAACATTAAATAATTATGCCCAATGTAGTACATTGGTTAAAATCCATGTTAAAACCACAGACCCCAAACCCATCAGACCAGGCCGGCTTGTTCAAATAAATAAGTTTTTAGTTTTTAGTTTTTATACACACACACACACACACACACACACACACCACTAACATTCTAGTCATGGATGATTCTTGTATGTATTATCTAGTGCCACAATTAAAATAATGAAGTAGATCAAAACACCTTCTAGTTGTCTTGTCCCAACTATGCACAAGAAACAAAAGGGAAAGAAAAAGGTTACATTAGTCAAAAATGTTTAAGTTAACTCAGCATGAAAAAATGGGTAAGCTTGGAGATAATAATTCCACATTATGAAGGCATTATATGCTGCTTCTAGTAAATAAATTATATCATAAGGTTGTTTCTCTAGCCAAGGAGTTTGTATACTATCAAAATTGTTTAGATAAATCTGAGTTATGGATGGTAGATGGTGGGTGAACTAACCCTGTTATGATTTAGACTCAAGCATGATTTAAGAGCACAGCTGAATGTAACTCAGAAGAAAACATTTCTATATATCAAGCTTTGAAATTGTGAACAAATGTTAGCACATGTACAGTATTAAAGTGTGCCTTGCCATATTTTCTGCAATTGTGCAACATGACCAGGGATTTTACATAAATGCATTTATGGATTTATTTTAGAAAAAGTATTATGCGATAACCCATTATTAAATTCTCTTGCAGCACATAGAAACAACAACAGAGTCTGTTACAATCTATAATTTTAACTTTAAGATTCTTTATAGGCATGACATATTTGGAAAAGTTGCATACAAAAAAAACTGTAATATGGAAATCTGGGAGGTAAAAAAATGTATTACAAATGGATACATTATGATACTATATATTTTAAAAAATAATTGTGGTAATGCATTAAATCTGAGGAAGTCTTATTATTCTGTCAATTTTTTTCTATACATTAAGGAAATTAATTTGCACAACAAAAAATGGAATGTATAGTATGGCGTTCTGATGTAAGTTTTGTTCAGACATAAAAATATAAAGTATTGTTTATAATTTTTTCACATATGGGTTGTTAGCAACTATTAAAGAGACATTTATTTATTAGATTTTTTTATCCCGCCTTTATTACTTGATAAATAATTCAAGGAGGCAAACATGCCAAATACTTCTTTCTCCTTTTTTCCTCACAACAACACTATGAGGTGGGGTTGGGATGAGAGTGACTGAATAAGCTAGAGTTACTATTTCAAATATATGGCTTTGGAAGTATCACAGGAAACAGGAAGGACCATTTACTCCCTTGTGCAGATTTACAATATTTACAAGTTTCTGAGATAAAGGAGGATAAAAATGTTTTCTAGGATTTATTGATGTTATGGAAATGACATAAAATTAATTAGAATAAACAATAAGAACTAATCCTAAATTAATGTTAACGTGTTGGGCTGTAAAACAAGCTTCATCAGAGAAAACATATTAGCATACAGACACAAGACAAGTGTTTTAACAGTTAATAATGCAACTTAAATACATAAATTAAGGGTATCGTTAATCCTGCAAAAGAAACAACCTAATTCTACATTCAAGTTGAACAACTCTGAACTAATAAAAACCTTCATGGACATACGATTAACTCTTACCAGGCTACTCAGATATTTAAAAAATAAAAATAAAAAAAAATCCCTCTTCACCGATCGGTATTATACTGAGCCATGTCTGAACAATGCTCTGTTGCAATTTTAAAGACCAAAACTGCAGTTTAAACCATTAGAACAAATAAGAAACATGTCCATATCTCATTTCCTTGAATATTGAGTAACTATCTAACACCAATCATTCCACAACTAGGATTAACTGCACTTGGCCTCAATTGATTTGTAGGCAAAATCCTTCTCCAACATGTGTCTATTTGTGTCATGTCAACTAGAAACTGCACACACAATGTTGATTTGCTTCTTATTTGAAGCCACTTTTTAAGAATATCTTACTTAGGCTGTAGTTTCACTGGAGAGGACTTTTATGATAAATATTGTGTTTTTGCATGCACAGAAGCATGCATGCATGCCTTAAACTACATTACCTGCCTTTGGCCTTTCTGACCAATCTCAGGTGAGAATTGTGCTTGTATATTTAAATATTGATGATAGAATGACCTGCTCCACCACAACACAGCCTAGGAGGCAGCCACATGGCATTAAATGTCTCCTTTAGTGTCTGACAGGAGGTGGAATAAGTGCCATAATTAAAAGTCATCCAGAATATTTCTCCACTTTTGTTGTCATCCCCAAATGTGCACATTTAGCATAGCTCAAGTAATAAAATGCCCACCTACTAAACCTTGCCTTACTTCTGGACCTGCTGGTTGTTGTCTTTACCACTGACGTCTCCTCCTTTGAGATATGTTTTTAGTTATGGGTATATATAACTTATGATATCCAATATCATATCTGCATTGCCAATTAAAAAATCAGTTGAGCCCGTCATATTTAATTATGAATCTTAATTTATGCATATAAAACTGTCTCTCTAATCAGTTCTGATAGTCAAAACTGACTGTATGGAAAGATATAGGCTTCTAAGATCCCTTACTTTAAGCAGTCAAAGTAATGACTGAGAATTTCCATAGACACCCCAAAAGTGCTTTTTCACAAGGCAATTGGAGTTTGTTTTTCTTTGAAAACATTTAACTTCCCATCCAAGAAGTTTCTTCATCTCTGTCTGGATGGTGGGGAATGAAAGAATTTATAATCCTTGCAGACAGCTGGTCATTTGCATTCTTTGAGAGCATGGGTGTCAAACTTGCCATATCACGTCATGTGTCGCAACGTATTGTGACTTTTTTCACATTGTGGGTACAGCCTCCATATGATGCAACCAGCTCGCGGGACGGCAATTTGACACCCCTGTTTTAAGGACTTGTTGAGACCACCTGGAGGTTTATCTGTGTCATCAGGGTCACCTGAGTAGTGCAAATGGGTGTGGAGCCTTCTTGGCCTACAGACCATCCTTCTAAGCAGATTGGGGTTAGGAGGAACAGCTAGGCTAATTGTCTCAGCAGCATCACCAGGGGAAGGGATGCCAAACCAAGCCTCAGCATTGTTTCATCAACAAACTTCAATGTTTCAATCAAAGATACTTGACTTAGGACTCTTTAAATATAAACTAATAGTGGGATGCTAAAATCTGAGTCAACTTGATTTAAGTAATAGCTCACAACCTGCATCTTTATAGCTACATGTGGACTTCCGAGTTCTTCCTAAAAGCATTTCTGAAATTGTCATATGTTCAAAATATAATGGGGAAATTATTTAATAGAGATAGACTCTATTAAATATTTTTTATTTAAGTTAAATTACATCTTCTTTTCATTTCATTTATTTAATGTTAATTTTGCTTAAATTAAATTAAAATAGCTTTTGCATTCGGCTAACCAATTCTTGTCTTAAGCCACCCACCTTTTGGAATGCAGTTCCCACCACATCACTCAAAAACTAGGAGTAGCCCCAAATCTACAGTCATTGGCAGAATCTACTTTTGTCATCAAAATGACAAAAGCAGAATTGTACCATCATAAGACATGCTCCCTTGTCTTCCCAATACACATGCAATGTCATGATGCCCATAAAGGTAAAGGTTCCCCCGCACATGTGTGCTGGTTGTTTCTGACTCTAGGGGCCGGTGCTCATCTCCGTTTCCAAGCCACAGAGCCAGCATTTGTCTGAGGACGTCTCTGTGGTCATGTGGCCGGCATGACTAGATGCCAAAGGCGCACGGAACGCTGTTACCTTCCCACCGTAGTGGTCCCTATTTTTCTACTTGCATTTTTATGTGCTTTCGACCTGCTAGGTTGGCAGAAGCTGGGACGAGTAACAGGCGCTCACTCTGCCACGCGGCACTTGGGATTCAACCCGTCAAACTGCCGATCTTCTGATAGACAAGCTCAGCATCCTAACCCGCTGAGCTACCGCGTCCCTTATCATGATGCCCGTACAAACGGCAAAATCTGCAATGTATCAGTATTACACTGCTGTTGAAAATGATTGAAAATGAGCATTAGTATTGACAGAAGAATAGCACAATGAGAGAGCAGCAGGACAAAGTAAAGAAGAAAAACAGAATGGTATTTATCAAATCTGAATGACTGCACAATGTGATCAGAACAGATTGCCTCTCACTGGAGAAAGAAAATGCTGACACGTGCTTCAGGTGATAGATGAAAGCTTTTCAGATCACAAAACAGTTATGATAAAATGAATGGCAAGTGGTGTGGTGCTCTGTGATTCTTTCAGGAAACCCTATCACATAGTTGTTCCTTTCAGTTAGTGACAAAAAAGGAAGCAATCTTCTTAGTTTAATCTTACATGGAATAGATATGAAGGACAACCCTTTGAACATGCGAAACAAACCACATGGTTGGATTCTATGCACCACAAAGCTCTCTCTGTTCTTGAAAGCTAGCTGCATGCACATGGGCAGGTCATCCATCAACTCTGCCTCTTCCAAAGAACTCCTCCAGCTATGTTTACAGAAAAATAAAGCCTTCCAAATGGGCCTTATATATCAAATTCAATGGCCTGCCAGAAGGACACTGGAAAATAAAGTGTTTTCTAAAGGGGGAGGAGGGGAGAGAACTTAATTTAAACATCCTAGATAGGCATACAAAAGCAAAAACACTCTCAAGACTAAGTTACACAGAATAATTTGTGCAGACAAATAGAACTATATGATAGATAATAGATAAAATTGCTTATTTGTGGATTCAAACATTGTTGTTGCAGGACAGCCATTACAGGGAAAGTGTACAGTAGTGGCCAAAATTGTGGAAACCTTTTGGGAAAAGTGTACAGTAGAAATGCGACCTTTGGTTAAATGTATTTTTGAGGTTTCATGGCTAATAATACCACTTTTTTGGAGTAGTACCATAAAATTATATATCAATGGAAAGATAATTTAATCAAGAATGTAATGCAACAAAATTTTATGCCAAGTTATAGCCAAATAACCAGAAAAGGAAGCACAAATTGCTTAGGTTGATACCAGGTAGCTTTCCTTCATCTGATTGTAGCCAATGAGCATGAGTGTTTAGAGAGCCAATCAGGTGTCATCTTGTTTTGGCAATGAGCCAATCAGATCACAGTAGGATTCAGTTATTGATGGCATGTATTGAAGCTGAGAGGAGGACATTTGGCAGTGTGTTATGTGATCGCTATCAAGTTGGTTGAGGTTTTTTGTGTTCTTTCATTTAGTGAGCTTGTAAAAAGTAATAAAATTAAAGTAATGCTGCAAAGAGTTGACTGGTTGCCCAGAAAGCGATGTAAAATAGTATTATTAAGTGAACAAGGCTACAGTTATAAAGAAATTAGAAGAAAACTTTGCGGAAACTTAACCAAAGGTGGCATTTCTACTGTACACTTTTCCCAAAAGGTTTGCACAATTTTGGCCACTACTGTAGAAGATGATGGAATTTCCAATTCTGCTCTGAGGAATGGTTTTGAATTATGTTTCAAGAGCACTTTAAGCTGAAATTACCAAAGCAGGCTTGTAATCAGGATACAGCTTAGTAGAATCACTGATAGATAGCTGTCCGTCCTCTGCATAATTCCCCCTGGCAGTGAAAAGCACTTCACTTTCCAAGGCAATTTTGTCCATAGTTGAGCATCAATTATCATTACAAATTGCTCCTAAAGTTTAGCCTAAGTATGCTTCTCTGTAATTTCTCCCACTAGTTTTAGGCCTGCTCTCTGAATGAACAACTAATCTTTGCTTCAGCCCAGATTCTTTCTTACATAAAATTGGCAAACTTCATCCATGAATTCATGCTGTTCTCTCAAGGGAGATGAGCCATTACAGAATATGAATGTTTGTTCTATGAACCAGGGATACATTAAGGGGGGGAAAGGCAGTGATAATATATGTGGAATAGAATGGTGTCAAAGCATTCGAATATATTTTAATTTTCAAAAGTTAAAATAACGAAATGCAGTGTTTCAAAGTCTACTGAGGAACTTCAACATATTAACAGCTATTTATTTTTATGATGGTTTAAACTAGCTTGCATTCAACCCAGATGAATGCAATTTTGAAAATGAAGGACACTCACTATAATTCCAAGTGTTTATTTGTTGAAAAATATAAGTGTGTCTTTGTAATCAGTGTGTTCATTTATGTTACATATTTCCTTGAAACCCAGACAAAAAAATCACTTTCATAAGAAAATCCAGTGCAAATGTCATCTCCATGCCTTGAGAGAAATGAGAAACAAAGAAGAAGCAGGACAGAGAGTTCATGCAAGAAAATCCTGCAGGGACCACCTGCTAAAATGTTTGAGTAGAATTTGATGCAGGACCTACCACGTATGATGCATTTCAGGGGAGCAAGGGAAACAGCCCCTTACTGCTAACTCTGATAAAAGCAGTTTTATCAATAAAATACCAATAAGCCACACTATATTATCCTGAGCCATGTTTATTTTAGTACTTCATAATTGAAAAACTTAATTTGTGCTGTGGAAAAAAGGAAGTACAAGGTATTGTTTAATTAAAACAACAAGCAATGAAATTTGCAGCACCTAGTTGTGAAGACCAGTATTATTCCCAAGATCCCTCTTGTCTAGCACCTGCCACAGCAAAGGGCTCACTCTTGGCCATCACAGCCCCTGGCTTTGCTTTTGTTCCTCCTTCCTGTTGTCATTTGAACTTCTCTTCTAGCAGCTCACTTACCTTCTGTTGGTCTTTAGCCAATGAAGATGGAAGACAAATGATAAGAAAAAAAAATGATAATAAGGGAAGGGAGACCCATCACGAGCATATTTGTCTGTTTAATGCCGAACTCACCACCAATTACTTGCGTATGATATTTATGAATTTTTGGCACTCTAAAGGATGATAGACTGGAAAGAATAAACCATCAATTTTTATAGATACTTAATATGTAAGTTTATATGTACACACTTATGCAAACTTAGAAGAAAGCTGATAGAAGATAACAAAAGAAAATAAATAGAACCTACTATGAAGTAGCTATTAGGAGACTAAATGCTGGATTCCCTCTTATAAACAAAAAAAGTCAATATAAAATGAAATAAATAATTGCTTCTTTATACAGCCATGATGTATCTCACAAATGAAAGGCAGTCTTCTGTCTCCATTTTTCAACGTTCTGTGCAGCTAGAAAAATCAGATCAAAACAAAAAAGAGTTTGAATATAAATGATTTTATAAAGTATGACCTACATCAAGAGGTTAAAGGAACTGAATTTTAACAGCCTTGGGGGAAAATGACTAAGAGGAGAGATGGGGGGGAGATAAGATAGCAGTGTATGATACTTATAAGGAATTAGGAAATGGAAGAAAAGGTCAAGAGGGATATTTTCAGTGCTTAATACAAAATAACTTATAGTAACAGCCATAAAGTTGAAAAAGAAAAAGTTTATGCCTATAGTGAAAAAAGTAAACTCAGTGAAAAACAAACACTATTATTTACCTTACTGAATTTCAGTTATGTAAAGAGTAGACCAGATGTGAATCTACCAAGTATCTGAATTAATAGTTCAATATCTATAAACTCCTCCTCAAAACTTCCAACCCTGCAACCAGGCTGCATTAACAGAGGGATAGAATCAAGATCATGTGAAGTGTTAATACCACTTTATAATGGCTTGGTAAGATCACACTTGAAATACTGCCTCCAGTTTTGGTCACCATGGTGTAAAAAAAATGTTGAGACTCTAGAAAGAGTACAGAGAAGAGCAACAAATATGATTAGGGGACTGGAGGCTAAAACATATGAAGAATGGTTGCTGGAATTGGGTATGTCTAGTTTGGTGAGGAGAAAGACTAGGGGCTAAAATGATAGCAGTGTTCCAATATCTCAGGGGTTGCCACAATGAAGGGGGAGTCAAGCTATTCTCCAAGGCACCTGAAGGTAGGACAAGAAGCAATGGATGAAAACTAATCAAAGAGAGAAGCAACCTAGAACTAAGAAGAAATTTCCTGACAGTTAGCACAATTAATCAGTGGAACAACCTGCCTCCAGAAATTGTGAATGCTCCAACACTGGAAGTTTTTAAAAAGAGACTGGACAGCCATTTGTCTGAAATTGTATAGGGTTTCCTGCCTAAGCAGGGATTGGAATAGAAGACCTCTAAGGTCCCTTCCAACTCGTTGTCGTCATCATCATCATCATCATCATCATCATCATCATCATAGTGTCCTGGTCTCTAACCTGATGCCTTCACCACTACAACCAACTGGCTGTCTTGATGGGGTATATATGGGCCAGTAAACTGACTGTGAATCCTCATAAGATAGAAGTCTGGAGGGTGAGTGATACCCAAAAGTGGGAACTGGGAGCCTTTTCTAAATGAACTTGCATTTTCTAACAAAGAACAATACATAGTTTGAGAGTTATCACTATGACTAAAAGAGTCTTTTGCCACCATGTGTTGTTATAAGCCAACTATATCCTTTCCTGAACAGGAATGTATCAGCTAAAGTTGTTCTCATGCAGATAACTTCATATTTAGAATACTGCAGTGTGCTATGTTTGGAGTTACCCTTGAACACAATCCAATAGCTGCAGCTTGTGCAGAATGCAGTAGTCAAGTTGCTGAAGGATACCAAGCAGAGCAAATATTATACCTTCACCCAAACAACAGTATTGGTTGCTAATTAGCTACAATGCCATATTCAAGATACTAATAACTCATATAACCCTAAAGCAGGGGTGTCAAACTGTTGGCCCACAGGCCGGATGCATCATGCAGAAGCAGTGCCCACCCCATTGCTGGCAATGGCAAAGCCATCCTGATACGTTGCATGATGTCATGTGATGTCAAACGTTTGACATGTCTGCCCTAAAGACTTGGGATCGGTATTTTCAGGCCCCGTCCGACGAGTCACCAAAAGAATGAATCCGGAACGGGAGCTGGTTCTCCTAAGCCACGTTTATTAGCCTCATAAACAGTTGCTCGAAGACAGACGAAGTCAGCGTTGATTCTTCAGTATCATCAACGCTGTTAAATAGCCAGCCAAGCCGACACCCTCCACCACACCCCTAATCATTTCACCACGCCCACACCCTACTTAACTACCGCCTCCCATGGTTCCTGCCCTTTGGCACCCGCCCCACCACCCTTGCAGCCGGTAAGCCACCCCCCAGCCCAAACCACCCTCTCTTCCCCCGGAGCTCCGCACGCTTCTATCCTCCCCCTCAGCTCTCCAATCCGCCACGGGTCTCGCCCTGAGCCCCTCCCCGTCCCGCTGGGGGTCTCCACCACCCCCTGAGTCACTCTGGCGCCCATCCATGTTCTGCCTCCAGTCTCTAATAGCCGGTAGGTCACTCCCCGGCCGAATACGGCATCCACGCTCCCCCCCGGCTCGTTGGCCGCTTCCGGGAGCCGCCGGGCTGGTCCGCGGCCTCCCCAGCTGACGGGCGGGCCGCCGCTGCACTGTTACTCCAGCTGCCGCTCTTCCTGGATTCCCAGGACGGCGTGGATGCTGGCGGCCGTTTTCGGAGCGCCGCAGCTCATCGGCAAGAGGAGGAGGCTGGTGGGAGTCCCTGGAAGCAGGTAGGCCATTTCGTGGCTTCCTCGGGTGCTGGGCAGCCGGGTGCTGGGGTGAAACCGCGGCCGAGCACCTTCCCGGCCCTTCAGGACTCCGCGGGCGCCGGCAGTTGGTCTCGGGGCCTGGCGGGACGCTCCTTGGGCGGCGGCGGTGAGTTTCGGGGCCCGGCAGGCCGCTCCGTGGGCGTCAGCGGTCTGGCGGGACGCTCCGTGGCCCGTCCGAATGTCGGGCGTGCCAGGCCCGACAGGTATAAGCTTTTACTGTTACAAACCTGGTTAGTCACTGAGATCATCAGGAAGGGAGGTGCCATTCCATGTATCACATTCTTTTCTAGAACTACTCCCAGATGATCCTTCTTGGTGGTATTACCACTGCTCTGAAATACTATTTTCCCCCAAATCTTACAAGTTATTAAACTTGAAAATTTAGGCTCTTTTTTGAAAATCCATCCTTTCTTTAGACCTAGCTGGCTTGTATAAATGTTGGAATAATTCCACCTTTTAATTTTATTTTTTTTACTATTATTTTAAACTGTGCTAATTGGAAGGAAATAGAAGAGGATCACTGTACTGTAGTGAGTCTTGGACCCTTTATGCATGGCAGGAGAGAAAGCTGAATAACTTCCATATGTGCTGTCTTCGATGTATTCTCGGCATCACCTGGCATGACAAAGTTCCAAATAGCGCAGTCCTGGACTATGTTGGAATTTCTAGCATGTATACACTATTGAAACAGTGATGTCTACACTGGCTTGGGCATGTTGTGAAAATGGCTGATGGTTGGATTCCGAAAGATCTCCTGTATGGAGAACTAGTGCAGGGAAAGCACCCCAGAGGGAGACCAGAGCTGTCATATAAGGATATCTGCAAGAGAGATCTAAAAGCCTTGGGAATGGAAATTAACAGCTGGGAAAACTTGACCTCTGATCGTTCAGCCTGGAGGCTAAAGACACAGCATGGCCTTCTCCAATTCGAAGAGACACTTGTGAAGCAGGCTGAGGTAAAGAGGCAGTCCCAGAACCAGCGAAATCTGGGGGCTGGACAGGGGACAGATTGTACCTGCCCTCAGAGTGGAAGGGACTGCCACTCTTGAATAGGCCTTTTTAGCCACACCAGATGCTGCTTTAGGACCTCTTTCCAGAGCACGATACCATAGTCTTTCAAGGATGCCAATGACCAGTAGCAAGGGAGCATTGGGAGAGTTAAAAGACGAGGGTGGTGATTGTCATGGAGAAAAATCTATCTATATGGTTGCAAGGATTCTCGGATGCTTGATGGCACAATCACTCAGTTGTCTTAATGTACTGTTTATTATATATTTTACTGCTATTTTATTCTTTGTATTATTGAGTCCCTCTTCAGCAAGTGGCTTATGGAATAAAAATGCTGCTCAATAAAAAATATGGTTGAATAAAAAATATCCCCCACTGTGCTGTGCAGTTTTCAGGAAAGCCCTCATAAATTCTTTATTTACATAATCTAATCAATTTTTACAGAATTGCTATTGATTTTGACTTTGGAGTGTTCATATAAAAATGTAACAATGAAGTGGAGAATCTTATTAAACCAGAAAGAAAAGATCCTTCCTGGAGGACACTGCAAATGGAACTTTCCAGTTTAAATATGCTGTATAAGAGGTATGGTTAGTAAGCCTTGTTCCAGTATCTGTGTTCATCAGCTGCTATCAAGAAAACATTTTTAAAAATTCTCTGTGCTATATACTTTGCAAAAAGGCAAAAAAGCAGCTACAGAATTCCCCTGCAGAAATGGAGACCTTGTAGAGCTTGTACAGAACCAGATATTGAAGAGTTGCAGTTCCAACAGCGCTTAGATCTTGCCAAGCTTGAGAAGGGCTGCTCAGAAATGAAGCTTGACAACATCCCTTGGCCATGATTTTCATGCCTCTGAATTATCAGGAAAGACCAGAGAGATTTTATTCATGATGGGGCCCACTCTAAGGCCCCATGCCTTAGAACATTATTGTTTAATGGTAAGGCTATCTGAATAAGGGTTATAACATCCCCATAACTAAACCCTGCAAAGGCAATTAGTCTCCTACCACAACAGTTAACTGTGTTTCTATACTCCCTATAGATGAAGGAAAACGTATTTTGTGCCTAGCACAGAAAATCAGTCAGGCTGATAAAAAAGGAATGCCTCAATCTGTATATGTATTAAAAGTAACAAGAATTGTATGTGCCCAGTATGGAAAAATGCATACTGCTGGAAGAAAAGAGGACCAAGGAAGCATTGGATGGAGTAGTGTTGGACTAGACCAAACATGTCAAACACAAGGCCCAGGGGCCAGATCCAGCCTGTGAAGTGGTTTCATGCGGCCTGCGAAGCCATCCTGGAAACAGTGAGGGAATGGCCCCTGCTGCCTTGGCCCTGGCCCAGAGACCCTCCTCCTGCCAGAGACCCTCAGATCTGTCCCACTCCTGCCCAGGCCCCCATAGGCACCCTTGATGCGAACAATGTAGAGCTGGCCACGCCCACCCAGTAGGCCATACGCACTCTAGCCATGCCCACCCGGTAGGCCACTCCCACCCAGGCCACACCCACCTGGCCCCCTGAGGGCAACCGCAATGCTGATGCGGTCCTCAATGAAATTGAGTTTGACACCTCTGGACTAGACACACAAAGTTATTATGTACCACCGAAAAACTGATAGACCCAGACAACACATTGTTTATTAAGTACTTATGATTGTGAAATTAGAAAATTATATATATATATATATATATATATATATATATATATATATATATATATATATACAAATTATTCAAATTGCTAATAAAGAATTTGGGAGGCTAAGATGATCATTTGGAACTCTTTATGTTCTCATCAGTTAGTCATACCCTTGATCTGAGATTCGAACCTGGGCTGATTATATATCAGGCAGTGTTTTAACTTCCTGAGCCACGGGTTCTTTCTCTCTTTTATTAGCTGGAAGGCAAGGCAAATGTATGTTTAAGTATTTGTCAAGGTTTTTTGAATGGACCTTGCTAATTAACTCTTTCATTCCTGTTTTGGCCCGACTCAGGGCTTATCCACAGGACATAGTCAACTTATGACAGCTCATTATTTGTGCAAATTATTCAAATTGCTAATAAAGAATTTGGGAGGCTAAGATGATCATTTCGAACTCTTTATGTTCTCATCAGTTAGTCATACCCTTGATCTGAGATTCGAACCTGGGCTGATTATATATCAGGCAGTGTTTTAACTTCCTGAAGTTAAAACACTGCCTGATATATAATCAGCCCAGGTTCGAATCTCAGATAAAGGGTATGACTAACTGATGAGAACATAAAGAGTTCGAAATGATCATCTTAGCCTCCCAAATTCTTTATTAGCAATTTGAATAATTTGCACAAATAATGAGCTGCCATAAGTTGACTATGTCCTGTGGATAAGCCCTGAGTCGGGCCAAAACAGGAATGAAAGAGTTAATTAGCAAGGTCCATTCAAAAAACCTTGACAAATACTTAAACATATATATAAAAGGAATGCCTCAATCTGTGCTCAGCCCACCTACTTGCTAGGTGTTCCTTGTTGCCTATGGCTACCCATGAGCTGTTACAGGTAGGGATGGGAAAAATCCTTTCAGAAAAAGTCTATTGAATTGATGTGGGAAGTACCCAACTGAATGCAGGTTTTCAAAACACACTGGCTGGGAAAGCACATCTCTTTTTTATAAACCGTCCTCCCACCTGCATCCCAAGCCTGATTTCTACCAATCTCCACACTCCTGCGTTAGCTCACCTCAGTATCAGACAGTCCCCAGGGAATGGCCTTTTCAAGTGGTTACAGGGGGAGAGAACAAATGAAAAATCACTGTTAGAAAAATTATTTGAATCCAATCTGCTGTGCATGATACATTACGTATTTCACTAGTTTGTACTTTTCTCTCTTGCTGACATTTTAATGTATATGCTGTATATTTTCAGCACATATTCATGCAACAGTAAAGGTAAAACACCTGCTAGTTGGTTCCCAACAGAATCTTCTCAAACACCTTTTAACTGAATTAAAATATTTACTCTTTTTTCTCTGCTTTAAAAAACCTCTTTGTCTGCATAGAGAGTAATGCCAACATACAGTATATTTCTTCAGAGGGTTGATTTGCTCATGCAACATGATACTACAAATATAAAATATTTTTCTTGTATGTTAGGGAGAAATAAATAATTCACTATCTAACAAGCCAATTCCATTTTCATTTTAAAGTAATATTGCTCTTCTAGCACAAAAACAACCAGAAAAAATGTATACATAGCTACTTCAGTAATAAGCATATTATCCTTTCAAACTGACAGGATATTATTCTTTCCAATTCTTCTGCTGAATGGTCAGATAAATTGGTTGCATCATTGCAAACAATGTGAATAAGATACTAAAAAGTTCATCATTAAAACTTGAAAAGCAAGCTATTTGCAAAACAGCTGTGGCTCTTTCAAAAACTATGATCAGAAATGTGTATCATTGCTATAGAATTCATTCCAGATATTAATACTTTTAGATTTTCAAAATATAAATGTCAGCTTGAAACATGAAGGATTATACCAGTGACTGGTTGTCAATATGCACTAATATTTTTTTGAAAGGAAATGTACGGGGTTAACATGGAAAGTACCGTAACCATGCAGTTTATTTGCAAATGGACTCATTTCCCTACTGAAGCGGGTTCAGGAGACAAGAGATCTAGTGGAACGCAATGGTGCTGAAATGTTTCGGGACTGATCATGTGTCTGCCAGGGCACCTATCTTGTGACAGTGTTCTAACCACACTTTCAAAACTGTAAAGATGCCTGGGGAGGGGTGAGGGAACCCTGCTTCCTAGCACTTGCAGTTAAGCACTTGCAAGGAGTTTTTTAGCTAAAATGTAACAACTTTCAGGATCTTACTAATAGAAGAAAACCGCTTTCAGGTGAGAAGCAAAGAAAACCCAGTTCAGCAAACCCATGGATTAGAATCAGGGGTGTTAAACTGCCAGCCTGCTGGCCAAACACAACATCCGGAAGCTACGCGCACCCCATTGACAGCAATGGCAAAATAGTTCCAATACATCTCGCAATGTCACGTGACGTCACAAGTTTGACATGGCTGGCTTAGATCAACCAATATCCAGAACAGTCTCAGATCAAAGCAGCAAATGCAACTACGCTTGATATTCAGTTTAAAAAGATTGCTAAAAACAGGCTGAGCTGCAAAAAAAACAGGACCAAGAAAATTAATTGTTTGTAGCTTTGTTAACTGGAAAGCCATCTATATTCATTTATCCCATGCTGACATGGCTGTTAGAATTTATCAATCCATAAGAGAATCTTCAATCATGTAAAACCCTTATTTTAAGTGGACATTTCATCTCTGACCCTACACTTTAAGAAGTTTTCTTTCCTTGTGAAAAAGGATAGAGTTTAGTAGTTCCCACTGCCATTCTATTTTCCAAAACATTGATTTCTCATCCACAGTAAGGCATAAATCAAAAGACCCATCAACAGACAACAGGGGCAATTATTGTCTGCTTTATCTGCTTTGAAGAAGGAATCCCTCAGAAGATGCTTGACAAACACTAAGCTCCACTTACACCCCAAGTCCCAGAAAATCTAGATATTTTCCCCATTTATGAACTCATCCTTTTTCTATAATGGTTCTGCTCAAGATCTTACCCATAACTTCCAATTAAAAAGTCCTAGCCTTCAATGGGATTTCCACATGGGATAGAACCACGATTCCTGACTCCACTTCTTATGTCAAAGGGATATCAAAACACAGGAGGATTCTTCTAGCAAAATAGTGAAATACAGATGCTCTATCAGGTGCTACAGGAATATCTTTTCTGATCTGAGGTACTTCATCTTCTCCTTCTAGTTTTTAGTCAAAGATCAAAACAAAAGTATAAGAGAGAAAGAAATAAGCAAACACAGCTTTTTCACATGAGGTAACTAATGGGGTCACGATGGGTTGGACACGACTTCGCAGCTAACAACAACTAATGCTAGGACATATCTGTTACAGCAACAGTTCAATATTTCCTAACTTTTTAGTCTTTAGGCTAACGGAAGATATCTTTACTTCTCAATATATTTAAATATATATATATATTACACAGGTTTTTAGCTTCAAAGAAACAGTGTTTGCTCTCTATTATTATATTGGACTGTAAAAACAAGACCAGGAGCTGACTGTGGCTCAGACCATGAGATTCTCGTTGAAAAGTTTAGTCTTAAAGTGAAGAAAGTAGCTAAAGTAGGCACTAGGCCACTCAGATATGAACTAAATCATATCCCTGATGAATATACAGTAGAGGTGACAAATAGATTTAAGGAATTAGATCTGATAGACAGAGTGCCTGAAGAACTATGGACAGAGGTTCACAACATTGTACAAGAAGTAGCAACTAAAACCATCCCAAAGAAAAAGAAATGGAACAAAGCAAAATGACTGTCTGAGGAAGCTTTGCAAATAGCTGAGGAAAGGAGGGAAGTGAAAGGCAAGGGTGAAAAAGAAAGATACACCCAATTGAACAGAATTCCAGAGAATAGCTAGAAGAATGCCTTCTTAAATGAACAGTTCAAAGAAATATAAGAAAACAATAGAATAGGGAGGACCAGAGATCTCTTCAAGAAAATTGGAAAGATGAAGGGAACGTTTCATACAAAAATGGGCATGATAAAGGACCAAAATGGAAGGGACCTAACAAAGGCAGAAGAGATTAAGATGAGGTGGCAAAATTACACAGAAGAACTATACAAGAATGAGCTTAACGTTCCTGATAACCACAATGAGGTGGTCACTGACCTCGAGCCAGACATCCTACAATGTGAACTGAAGTGGGCCTTAGGAAAGCTGAGCAACAACAAAGATAGTGGAGGTGACAGTATTCCAGCTGAGCTATTCAAAATCTTAAAAGATGATGCAGTAAAAGTGCTACACTCAATTTGCCAGCAAATTTGGAACACTCAACAGTGGCCACAGGATTGGAAAAGATCAGTTTACATTCCAATTCCAGAGAGAGGCAGTGCCAAACAATGTTCAAACTTTTGCACCATTGCACTCATTTCACATGCTAATAAAGTTATGCTTAAAATCCTACAAGCTAGACTCCAGCAGTATGTGGATCGAGAACTATCAGAAGTACAGGCAGGATTTCAAAGAGGCAGAGGAACTAGAGATCAAATTGCCAACATACGCTGGATCATGGAGAAAGCTATGGAGTTCCAGAAAAACATCTACTTCTGCTTCATTGACTATGCAAAAGCCTTTCAATGTGTGGATCACAACAAACTGTGGCAAGTTCTTAAAGAGATGGGCGTATCAGACCATCTTACTTGTCTCTTGAGAAACCTATATGCAGGTCAAGAAGCAACAGTGAGAACTGGACACGGAACCACTGATTGGTTCAAAATTGAGAAAGGACTCCGGCAAGGCTGTATACTGTCACCCTGCCTATTTAACTTATATGCAGAGCACATCATAAGGAAGGCAGGGCTAGATGAATCAAAAGTTGGAATTAAGATTGCCAGGAGAAATATCAACAACCTAAGATATGCAGATGATACCACTCTAATGGCAGAAAGTGAAGAGGAACTAAAGAGCCTCTTGTTTTGAGGGTGAAGAAGGAGAGTGCAAAAGTTGGGTTGAAACTAAACATTAAGAAAACCAAGATCATGTCATCCGGCCCTCTCAATTCCTGGCAAATAGATGGGGAAGAAATGAAGGTAGTGACAGATTTTATTTTCCTGGGCTCCAAGATCACCGCAGATGGGGACTGCAGCCAAGAAATTGAAAGATGCTTGCTTCTTGGGAGGAAAGCAATGGCAAATCTAGACAGCACACTAAAAAGCTGAGACATCAGCCTGCCAACAAAACTGTGTATAGTCAAGCCTATGGTCTTCCCAGTTGCAATGTATGGCTGTGAAAGCTGGACCATAAAAAAGGCTGAGCACCAAAGAATTGAGGCCTTTGAACTATGGTGCTGGAAAAGACTCCTGTGAGTCCCTTGGACTGCAAGGCGATCAAACCGGTCAGTCCTAGAGGAGATCAACCCTGACTGCTTCTTGGAAGGCCAGATCCTGAATTTGAAACTCAAATAATTTGGCCACCTAATGAGAAGGAAGGACTCACTGGAGAAGAGCCTGATGCTGGGAAGCGCAAGAGAAGAAGGGGATGACAAAGAATGAGGTGGCTGGATGGAGTCACTGAAGCAGTAGGTGTGAGCTTAAATGGACTCCAGAAGATGGTAGAGGACAGGAAGGCTTGGAGGAACATTGTGCATGGGGTCGCGATGGGTCGGACATGACTTCACAACTAACAACAACAATTATTATTACTATTGAAGTAGCCGAAGGACCACTCGGGACGACAGGCTAGTTAACTAAAAGGTTTATTTAGAGCAAGACAAAACAGAATAACTCGCCCGGCTTTTATAGCCGGCAGCTGTCAGTGAGGGCCAATCAGGAACGTCCATTTTGGCCTGCGCTGTGCGGGGAACTTTGACAGCTGTCAAAGTTCCCGCGTGTTCTCCTGTCAGATTTGTTTTTCGTCACGTATACGGTTTAATCACATATAACTTAACTGTTTACATATATAATACACCCCTTACCCCTCCCCTGGAGCGTTTCCTCCCTCTCTGTCATTGGAACCTGCCCACTGGTAGTCCTTTAGGTAGGTGGGGGCCCTTCGGTTCCTGTTGGAACGACGTGGAAGTGGGGCAATGTCTGGGTCTGCTGGTGGTGCGTCTCTTTGCTCCTCTTCCTCTTGGTTTGGTATCGGTAGTATTTCTGGAGGGGGTTGCAGGTTGAGTTCCGTCGTTTGGGGTTCCGGGGTGTATGGTGGTTGTCTGGGTCTGAGTTGGTCGATATGGCGGCGTAGGTTGCCGTGAGTTTGTGTGGATATTAGGTAAGAAATGGGTCCTGTTTGTTTTAGCACTGTTCCTTGGACCCATTTGTTTTTATCTGAGTAAGATCGTGCCCATATCATTTGCCCTGGTTTGAGTGTGCGGTTGGGGGGGGTTTGTTCATTTTCTTCCGGGTATGTGTCAGGATGCAGTCTGTCAAGCCGCGTTATCAGCCTCCTCCCCCATCTTAGTTCTGCTGGTGATTTGCCCGTTGTTGTGCATGGAGTTGCGTGTTGTGACATTAGAAATTGGCTGAGTCGCCTTTGCCAGTTCCCTTTGACGAATTTTCTCAAAGCTTCTTTTGTGGAGCGTACCATAATTTCAGCCATCCCGTTAGTCGATGGGTGGAAGGGCGCAGACGTGACCAGCCTAATACAATTCTTCATAGCGAATATCTGAAATTCACGAGAGGTGAATTGAGGGCCATTGTCTGAAACTATGGTGTCTGGGAGGCCGTGTGTGGCGAATATTTTCCTTAGGGCTTGTATAGTGGCTCCTGACGTTGTTTTCTTAAGGGGAGTGACTTCTAACCATTTAGAATAACTGTCCACTACAATTAGGAAACTCTGTCCCTGGATAGGTCCTGCAAAGTCTAAATGTATGCGTGACCATGGGTTTTTTGTTGTTTCCCATTTGTGAATTGGTGCCTGGGGTGGTTCGTTCCGGGTTGCTTGACAGGTATAGCACCCTCCTACATATTTTTCTATTTCCTTATCTATGCCCGGCCACCAAACATAACTTCTGGCCATAGCTTTCATTTTGACAATGCCAGGGTGTCCTTCGTGTAAGATGTCTAACGTTTGATTTGTGTTCTTATTTGGTATTATGACACGATTTCCCCATAGCAGGCATCCCCTATGTGAAGATATTTCATTTTTCCTGTTGAAGTATGGTTGGAATTGGGGGTGTGGGTTTTTTGCTGGCCACCCTGTTGTGGCCCACCTGAGAATTCTGCTGAGTATTTTGTCCCTAGCTGAGTTGTTCGCTATAATCTTAGCAGAGAGGGGACAGTCTGGAAGTTGCGAAATTGCTAGGATCATGCCAGCTGGGGCTGGGTCTGGGTCATTGCTAGGAATTGGCAGTCTGCTGAGGCAGTCTGCGTGTCCTAATTCCTTCCCTGGTTTATGGATTAACTGATAAGAATAGGCAGATAAGAATGTAGACCACCGTAGTATTCTCGGTGAGAGAATCTGAGGTGTTATTTTATTTCAAGTGAATATCCCTAATAGGGGTTTGTGATCTGTGTATATAGTGAAGGGTCTCCCATAAAGATAGTCGTGAAATTTTTTAACCCCTGCAACTATTGCTAGGGCTTCTCTGTCTATTTGTGCGTAATTCCTTTCTGCTTTTGACAGAGTGCGTGAATAAAAGGCTATGGGTCTTTGGGTGCCATCCTTGTATAAATGACTTAATACTGCCCCAATTCCATAGGGAGATGCGTCGCAAGCGATGCATATTGGTGTATCTTCTCGGAAAAGGGTGATCGTTGAACTATTGCAAATAATCTTTTTTAGTGATTGGAAGCTATTTTCATGAATTTTGGTCCAGGACCAGGCAGTTCCCTTATCCAGGAGTCTATGCAGAGGCTCTGCGATAGTGGCTTTGTGGGGGATGAAGGCATGATAAAAATTTAATAATCCTAAAAAGGCTTGGAGTTCTTGTTTATTCCTTGGGCTAGGTGCTGTTTGAATAGCCCTTAGTTTGTCTGTGGTGGGGTGGATGCCCTGTCCGTCTATTTTGTACCCTAGGAACTCTGTGGAGGTGACTCCAATGGAGCACTTTTCCCACTTAAGTTTGAGGCCGGCTTCTCTGAGCCGGCTCAGCACAGCTGACAGTCTGTCAGCTAAATTTTCTTCATTTTCTCCAGCGATGAGAACATCGTCGAAGTAGGGGCAGACCCCGGGTATTCCTTTCAGGGTTTTCTCCATGATACCCTGGAAGATACCCGGGGCTGCTGATATGCCGAATTGTAGCCTTTTTACTTTAAAGGCACCGCGGTGGGTGACAATTGTCTGGGCTTCCGCGGTGTCATTTGTGACAGGCAGTTGCAAATACGCCTGCGTGAGATCAAGTTTGGCGAAAATGGCGCCGGAGCGGATGGAAGCAAAAACGTCCCTTACCGCTGGCACCGGGTAAGCATGGGGGCTAAGAGCTACGTTGAGGGTCGCCTTATAGTCCGTGCATAATCTTATTTCCCCGTTAGGCTTAACCGGGGTGACTATTGGGGTCTCCCAGCTTCCCCCCTCTGTCGGTTCAAGCACCCCGAGCCCAACGAGGCGCTCTAGTTCCCTTTCAATTTTTTCTTTAAGGGCAAAGGGCACTCTCCTAGCTCTTATCTTAATGGGTTGGATGGCTGGGTTTAATTGTAAAGAGATGGGGGGACCCGTGTATTTCCCTAAAGTGCCATCGAAGACGTCTGCATACTTATTGCAAACGGCTTCGAGACTGGGTGATTGTACAGTGTTTACCCCCGTTATGGCGATCCCTAACGGTCCGAACCAGTTCAGCCCTATCAGGTTGGTGCGATTTCCCGGCGTTACCAGTACTTCTAGGGGACCCTTGAAAGATTTGTACTCTACTTCCACCTTAGCCCTCCCTTCCAGAGGAATAGGGGTTTTCTGGAAGTCTGCTAGGTGGACCTGGGTTTGCCTCAGGGGAATTTTTCCCTTGCCTTGTTGACAGATCTCCTGATAAGTTTTAAATGAAATTAGGGAGACTGCTGACCCTGAATCCACTTCCATGAGGCAGGGCACCCCCTGAATTCTTACCCTGATCTTAACCTTTGAGCTTAGGCTGTTTACCCTGTCAATTGTTTCTACCAGGGCCCCTGGCGGTTTTTCTCTGCTGGCCTGGGTAGCTGGCCTACCTGGGGAGTTTGTCTCCACATCATTGATGTTGTCACGGGCCTTGCTGCGGCACACCGGTTTGATGTGGCCAGTCTTCCCACAATTATGGCATTTAGCATTTCTGAACCGGCAGCTTCCTCGGGCATGGTTGCCCCCACAGCTGGCGCAGGCGGCCCGTTGCTCGTAACGCGGCGGTGGCGAAGGGGGGTTCCTAGACCTTCGGCGGTCCGAGGTGTCGCTTCTCCTAGGTTGTCTACGTTCCATTCTGCGCTGCAGGGCTTCTCCGTCGGTGAAATCCACCGACTCTTCGCTGTCGCTGAGGGTCGCGCTCTCTTGGAAGACGGTCGCTGGGCTCTCTGGGGTCGTGGTGGTCGGCTTCTTCTTGTGGTTGTACTTGTAGGCCATGATTTCTCTGGTCAACTCTGCCAGGCTCATGTCGGTCTTGGATGTCAGCTTCTTCTTTAGGCGTTCGTCCCTCAGGCCGATCACCACCTGGTCTCTGATGCGGGTTTCTAGGTCGGGGAAATGGCAGTTCCGCGCGGCGTGTCGGACCCCAGCGATGAAATCGTTTGCGGGTTCGTCTGGACGTTGCTTCTTCTGGGCGAATTGAACCCGCCAGTATAGTTCGGATCGGGCTGGCATGTAGTGCTTCGTCAGCTGGTCTACCAGGTCCGCGTAGGATACCTCGGTGATGGGTACCGGGCTGAACAGCCCCACGGCAGCGTCGTAGACGGGGGGTCCGCTGATGTATAGCAGCGCCGCGGCCTTGGCTCGGTCATCGGTAATCTTGCTGACCAGGAGGAATCCCTCGACCTGACCCAGGTGTGATTGCCACCTTTCGGGATGTCGAGTGTCGAATTCCCTCACGCAGCCGAAGTTTGCCATGTCGTCCGGTCCTGGGTCTCACTCCGTTGGAAGTTAAAACTTCCCGTGACAGCTCTGGCCGGGAACTCTCTTCCGCGGCCGTGACTTCAGCTCTGGAGCGATCCCACCCTCGTCGCCAGTGAAGTAGCCGAAGGACCACTCGGGACGACAGGCTAGTTAACTAAAAGGTTTATTTAGAGCAAGACAAAACAGAATAACTCGCCCGGCTTTTATAGCCGGCAGCTGTCAGTGAGGGCCAATCAGGAACGTCCATTTTGGCGCCGCGTCTATCTGGACCAATCCGCGTCGACTGTTCTTGACAGTTCAGGCTTCCGCATGGCTTGGTGTTTTGACAGCCGCGAGCTGTCAGCGGTTGCGCCTGCGCTGTGCGGGGAACTTTGACAGCTGTCAAAGTTCCCGCGTGTTCTCCTGTCAGATTTGTTTTTCCTCACGTATACGGTTTAATCACATATAACTTAACTGTTTACATATATAATACAACTATTATTATAATGTACTGTATATGCCATCTGATTCCCAATAACTCTGGGAGAACCATGGCTTTCACCCTGCTGATAGGGGAGAAAAGCATCTGCCAGCTTCTCAGAGGAGAAGTAACTTAATTTTATGCAATGGGCAATACAAGATTTTGAGAATCAATGACAATAAAGCTTTCCCGATATCAAACACAAACACTTATACCCCTTACATATCTGCCCAGAACTGATTTAGCTGTGCTTAGTCTGGATTGAGAAAGATAGCAATATAGCACAGCTGCAGGATCCAGACAATAGAGTCTTCCAAGGGACACTTGTACAATTTGTTCCTTTATTCTTTGACAACAGTGTTTGCTACACAGTCCTTTCCATCTGACCTTAGCCTTTGCTGACCTCTTGGGTTGCTAAGTCAAATGTGATTTACTGTATGGCAGTAACTGTACACTTTCTTATCTCTGGCTGTTTTCCTCTGGCCCTTGTCTAATCAGATATTGATGAATTGCTTCCCAATTCCATGCATCTGTTCATGACCTCAACATTGCCCAGCTCCAAATCCTATTTGTCCATTGTCAGGTAATGGTAAAGTTGTTTTCTTTTCACATTCCACTCAATGCTTAATTTCATTGTCTTTGTGGCAAGTTGTCTGCTGTCACCCAAAGTTCAAAAAGATTAAATGAAGTTGTATTGGCCAAACTTGTAAAAGGAACTGTTGGGAAAAAATAATCATAATTTAATCCCATTAAAGAATGGAACAAGTTTAAAATATTATTGCTATATGTTCCATTACTATACTTGCAATTTGACTGCAGTTAAGAATTATTATTACAATATTATTGATCATCGCACAGTCAGCCAGATGTTCAGACTGGGTTTGGCATTTTTGTCTATGTATCCTTACCAAGGACCTCAGACAGGCAGATCTGGATGTTTGATGGTGATACAGATATTGTCGCAGGATGGAAGCTGTTCCCAGTAAAGCCGTCTTTTGCAATTCACTGATGGCGAATTTGTCGATGCCCATGGTGTTCAAGTGGTGCTTCAGTTGTTTTGGGATTATACCCAAGGCCCCTATTACTGTTGGTACTATCCTTGTTTGCATTTGCTACAGTCATTTTATTTCTATTTGTAGGTTTTTGTATTTTGTTATCTTCTCCAGTTCTTTCTCTTCTATTCTGCTTTCTCCAGGCACTGCCACATCTATTACTATTACTACTACTACTACTACTACTATTATTATTATTATTATTATTATTATTATTATTATTATTATTATTATTATTATTAATTATTATTATTTAAAATTTGCATAAATCAGCAGAACCAAAAAGGAGTTTGGAACAAAATCTTCAGGAGCATAGATGGCATATCACAGTGCATCCCCATCCATTTGGGAGGTCACATGGTATTGACACATGTACAGTACAAGAAGTATAAGGTTTGCATTGTGATAATCAGCTTATTAGTCTTCCAATTTTTATACTGTATCTTTTACACAGATCCTGCTGGGAGGAAACAATGTAGATCTTGTATAGGATGTGCTATACAAGCAGCAGGAAAAGAATATACTGTGTTCTCAGAATATCTCAGCACTGAGAGGCATAATTCCTGAGGTGAGATTTCAACCAGGAAATCCAGGTCACTTAAACCCAGATCAGTGGGTCCTCATGAATTGGCTATTTTTTCTTGTCTGAGAATAAAGATCTACGCTTATCTTAATCCCATTAAGAACCAATTTTTTCATGGCCCACCTGAATTATTTATCTCTAGGGACAAAGTATCAGGAAATGTCTTTCTTGGTTTGTTGGATAGACAGATGGATACATAACTGATGTGTTTAATGAACCATGGAAAACTAGGTAACAGAGTGGAAATCACATAGTAAAAGATTAAAGCCTTTCTGACTTGTTTAGCTATTCAGTTGTTTCTGATTCTTTGTGACCTGATGGGCATCATTTCACCAGGCTTGTCTGTCATTAATTGCTGCTTCGAATTGTAATAAGTTTATGTTTGTGTCATCATTGATACTATCTGGCTACCTCTTCTTCTAGCAACTGATTTTTTTTATTGTTTTGGATTTTTCCATGCATCAGGCTCTTTTCCGATGATTCTTGCCATTGTATTATCCATTCAAAATTAATCTTTAACTTCACTATCAGCATTTCTTTTGAGCGTTCTGGTTTCCCTTCATCTAGTACTGAATTATTTGCCTTGAGGTCTAAGGTATTCTCAACATTTCTCCAACATTATAGTTCATGACATTATTTTTTTTCTTTGCTCAGCCTGATGATCCAGCTTTCAGAACCATATGTTAGAGTTAAGAAAATCATACCCTTAACGGTACTTATTTTTGCTGTCAGTATGATATCGCTATGCTTTATTTTTTTAAAAATAGACGTGTCATGGTTTGTCTACCAAATATCAAAGTTCTCTTTCTTTCGTGGTGACATTCACCATCCCTGTGGACTTTTGAGCCTAGGAAGAGAAAAGCTATTACTATTTCAGAGTCTCCTCTTTACAACGGCCTAGATTTATTTAACATAATCTTAGGTTATTTTCATATATTTGGCAATTATAATTTCTTTGAATTCAGCATTTAGTTGTGCAAATGTTTTGGTGTTTTATTTTTGCTTTATTTTGATATGGTTGTAAAACTAATCAGTTAATAAACTACTACTACTATTTCCTTGGAAATCTGATAATTTATCAATGAAAATTTAGATTCTCTATTGAAATATTAATCTAAGCTTTCTCCACCTGAGGTTTGATGGGGATTATATCAATTTTATTCTTAAAATCTGGAAGGCACCAGCCTAGGTAAGTCTTGCTTAAACTTTATCTCCACAATGGAATTTGCAAGCAAAGACCAAACACTGGATTTGGTAATATCAATTTTGATTTCTTTAATTACACCAAGGCAAGGCCAAAATATAAGCCTGACATGTTATTCTCTCCAGGAGAATGTGGAAAAGAACCCAGATGACTTCTATCAAACATCTGCCAATGAAGAGGAAATCACCATGGGTACTAACAGTCATTAAATGAACCAATGTTTCATGATGGCCCAGTTTTGCCAAAAACTAAAAGCAAAAAATGCCAGTTTTGGGCAAAATTGTTAAAGAGCAGTCGTGTGATTGTGGGATGCTGCAAATATCTGTGAATGCAGCCCAGTTGCCCTGTGCCCAAAGTGCAGTCATGTGTGTGGGGAGACAACTATTGGAACTTTGTGTCTGGGTCCTAAGGAGGTCTGTCAGAACTTCAAACAGTGGCTAAATGACCTCTTGTAAGTCAAGGACTACCTGTAGTTCACTAAGCCAGATAAAGCAAATTACACTGAAGTGTCCTACTGTGTGCCAAAGCAGTCTCTGAGCCATTTCCATACCTAGAATTGAGTCAAGCTACCATTGAAAAAATTTAGGCAACAACTATATATATCACTATATCTATATCTTTCTCTGTGTCTGTCTGTCTGACTGTCTATCTATCACTATATTTACATATAGATGCAAAAAAATATCAAAAACTTCAATTTGTTGCTGCCATTTGGTAGCTGTTTATATTTTTGCAGCTCAATATGACATGCTTTATATGTCCTCTGAGGCAATGGCACCCATTTTGATTTGCATGGTTCAAGGCAGAGGTATGTGCAGGAAATGATTGCAGAAGTCAGTATGGCAGCTGTGACAATACAATTGAAGCTTTGCCCATTTTTAATTTTTTTTGCCCTGGGGCAACACCTGAACCAGTTTCATCAAATTCTTTGTCAAGTCAGATTCCTTCTATTGCCTACTTTTTCTATACAGATTTGTTTTCTTTGGGGCACTGACTTCATTAGCTTGTGCCTTTTGTGGTGAAAGTAAGACAAGCTACTGCAAATCTATTAAATGAATTATGCTCTACAAATGGAGTGTATAAATTAACTTTAGCATTGTAAGGTTGCTATTATCTGAAAAAAAAGATCTCTCTGTGAAAAGGCATGATGGAGAGATTTAATTTAATTTAATAATTTGATTTCTATACCGCCCTTCTCCCGAAGGACTCAGGGCAGTGAACAGGGCAATACACAATAAAAATTGAATACAAAAATTAAAAAGCTATTAAACATCATGCCCATAAAATCAATCCATATTAAAATTAAAACTAGTTTTAAAAACCCAACCCCATCCCATCAGACCAGGCCAGCTTGTTCAAAAAAGAATGTTTTGAGATCGCGCCGGAAGGAGCGAAGGTCGGGGGCCATCCGGAGCTCAACCGGTAAGTGGTTCCAAAGGTCTGACGTGCCCACAGAGAATGCTCTCCCCCTGGGGGTCACCAATCGGCATTCTTTGATCGGCGGCACCCTGAGGAGGCCCTCTCTGTGGGAGCGCACTGGACGGAGGGAAGTTGACGCCGGCCGCAGGTGTTGCCGTAGGTAATCCGGACCCATGCCATGAAGGGCTTTGTAAGTCATAACTAACACCTTGAACCTCACCCGGAGAGCAACCGGTAGCCAATGCAGCTCGTGGAGCAAAGGTGTAACATGGGAGTATCGGGAAGCTCCCAAGACAACTTGCGCGGCTGCATTCTGCACAAGTTGGAGTCTCCGGGTGGACCTCAAGGGCAGCCCCATGTAGAGAGCATTACAGTAGTCTAGACGAGAGGTCACGAGCGCATGAGTGACTGTGCACAAGGCATCCCAGTCTAGATAGGGCCGCAACTGGCGCACCAGGCGAACCTGGGCGAAGGCCCCCCTAGTCACAGCTCCAAT
This sequence comes from Vipera ursinii, assembly GCF_947247035.1. Taxonomy (NCBI): domain Eukaryota; kingdom Metazoa; phylum Chordata; class Lepidosauria; order Squamata; family Viperidae; genus Vipera; species Vipera ursinii. The sequence goes on from NC_139513.1 coordinate 251,607,292, forward strand.
ATGCTCTTCCAAAGAGAGCTGTGAGTCTAGAAGGACCCCCAAGTTGCGGGCCCTATCTACGGGGGGGTAATAGCTCACCCCCCCATGGCCAATGATGGAATAATCGGAATTTCCCGGGATGCCGGCACGAACAGCCACTCAGTCTTGTCAGGGTTGAGTCGAAGCCTGTTCCTCCCCATCCAGACCCGGACCGCCTCCAGGCAACGGGACATCACGTCGAGGGCATCGCTGGGGTGGTTTGGGGTCGAAATAAAAAGCTGGGTATCATCAGCATATTGGTGATACCCAACTCCAAAACCACGAATGATCTCACCCAGCGGCTTCATATAGATGTTGAACAGGAGAGGCGAGAGAACTGATCCCTGAGGGACTCCAGAAATGAGAGGTCTCAAGGTCGATCTCTGCCCCCCTGCCAACACCGACTGCGAACGTCCCAGAAGGTAAAACCACTGGAGAACTGTGCCTCCCACTCCTAACCCTCTGAGACGTCGCAGCAGGATACCATGGTCGATGGTATCAAAAGCCGCTGAGAGGTCTAAAAGGACTAGGACAGAGGAGCAACCTCTGTCCCGAGCCCGCCAGAGATCATTCACCAGCACGACCAATGCCGTCTCCATGCTGTACCCGGGCCTGAAACCTGATTGGTACGGGTCTAGGTAATCAGCTTCATCCAAGAACAAAGGGAGCTGCTGCGCCACCACACTCTCAACAACCTTCGCCTAAAAGCGAAGGTTGGAGACCGGACGATAGTTGTTTAAAATTGCTGGGTCCAAGGCAGGCTTCTTGAGGAGGGGTCTCACCACCGCCTCCTTCAAGGCAGCGGGAAAGCTACCCTGACTCAAAGAGGCAGTAATCACTGCCTGGAGCCAGCCTCGTGTCCCATCCCGGGCTGCATAAGTCAGCCAGGAGGGGCACGGGTCCAACAAACACGTGGTGGAGCTCAGCTTCCCCATGATGTTGTCCACTTCTTCAGGAGTCACAGGATTGAACTCTTCCCAGATTAAATCGACAAGGTCGCCCGTATCCTCTTCATCAGACTCTGCCCAGTTGGAGTCCAAACCGGTCCGGATCCGAGCGATTTTGTCCGACAGAAATCGACTAAACTCCTCGGCTCGACCCTGCAAGGGTTCCTCCCTCACCTCCTGATTAAGGAGGGAGCGAGTTACCCTAAACAGGGCGGCTGGGCGATTATCTGCAGACGCGATGAGGGTGGCAAAGTGGTTAGACCTAGCCACCCTCAACGCTGCGAGATAAGTTCTCGTAAACGACTTTAGTCGTAACCGGTCGGATTCGGATCGGCTGGACCTCCAACAGCTCTCTAGGCCCTGTCTCCGAAATTACAGAGATACAAGACAGCAATGTAGCAGTTCTTCCTATTTATGTCCTTTCTGCAAAGTCTTTATGTCCCTGGGCAGTGCTTTTTTTGTAAAAGAAAAAGGTGCCGGAACTTACACATGTCATACAACTCGCCTTGCCTACCCTATAAGGTTCCATCCAAAAAAGGTGCCGGAACTCCGTTCTGAGCGTTCTATGAGGAAAAAAAGCCCTGTCCCTGGGGAAGGGAAAAGGCCTTCTAGATTTCTACCTTATTCTTCATGTTCTTGCTTTGCAGAGGAATTTTAAAAAGTCAAGATTTATTTTGTCCGGAGTATCTGCAGGGATAGGGATCTTAAAAAAGTAAAGAATTGGAGAAGAATTATGCGATTGGACCCCTGTTGCAATTTTTTGCATTGGTTCATTTAAAAAAGAGCTGATTGTATGTTGTGGATATCCTCTTCACTTTTTTTTTAAAATCCCATTTATATCCTGCCCTTCTCCGAAGACTCAGGGTGGCTTACAATCTAAAGCACAAACCAATGTGCTTAGCCTTCATTCTATGTATATGCCTGCTTATTAGGGCTTTCGCCCTCCCCCAAGCAGCATTATTAAAAAGTCAGCTTAATTGCCCCCAACAATCTGGGTCCTCATTTTACCTACCTCGGAAGGATGTAAGGCTGAGTCAACCTTGAGCCTGGTGGGACTCGAACCTGCACTAATTGCAGGCAGCTGGTGTTACTTAAGGAGGCATTAGCCCACTGCTCCACCAAGGCTCTTGACCCCGTCCTTGCAGACAACCCAGTGAAGAGATTGCTTCTGTATTGTTACAAAGTGTGGAGAGGTATTGATCCTATTGCTTTCTTGCTACACATACCTCCATCCCTCTGCAGCCTCTCTCACTAGACTGAGACTATTCATACCGATTTAGAAAACAAGGATTGTAGTAAAGAGTGTAGAGATAATATATGTGTAATGCTTTGTGACTTACAACCCAGTTGTAAAATATGAGCATATCTGTCAGCTGAGGTTGTTTTGCTGCTGTGGTTGCACTGTGTTTATTTATCTGTTCTGTGTAGGATTATTTACAGGGGTTAGACCCAGACTTAGCTGTTCATATATTTCAGCTACTGACATTGATATAACAAATTAGTCAGGGAGGATCCAACCTAAGCCCTGGCACTTCTGTTCAAAAATATCATCTCACAAGCCAAGGTAATATAAGGGCTAATAATTACTGCCAGTGCTTTTTTTGTTAAAAAAAAGGTGCCGGAACTCACATACGTCATACAACCTGCCTTGCCTTCCCTACAAGGTTCCATCCAAAAAAGGTGCCAGAACTCCGTTCTGAGCATTCTATGAGAAAAAAAGCCCTGATTACTGCACTAGAAAGCCATTGCCAATTACAGATTCCTTGTGAACAAACACTGATTCTCATAGTATCATAGAATTGGAAGGAATTTTAGAGATAATTTAGTTCAACTTTGTCAGTGCAGGTCCTGCTACACCACTATTACCTGATCATCCAGCTTCAATTTGAAGACCTGCAATAAAAAAAACTTTATGTGGGAACCTCTTCCACCAACTTATTGAGGCAAGAGGTTTGTTAGTGACCTCTAGCCTAACCTCTAGCCTTGTAGTTTTAATTCATGGGTTCTCATCCTAATCTCTGGGGCGAAAGAGTCAAAAAGTCCATTTTCTCTTTTGCTGGGGATATTTGAAAATTACTATTCTCTGCCCTCAGTTGTTTCTTCTGCAGGCCAAACATGGTCTGGTTTCTTTAATTTTTCCTTATAGAGCTTGATTTCCAGACCTTTACCATCTAAAATCATTTCCTTTTATTACTGTCCTTCTGAACTGAGCAGAATATTCTAAGTGAGGTATGAGTAGGTCGTAGTAGAGTAGAACTACTTTTTTTTTTTGCTTGTGATCTGGACTCTCTGTTCCCATTAATGTATGCCTAAAAATTTGCCCTTTTACTGGTTGCATCATACTGCTGGATCATAATTTATAGTCAACCAGGACACCCATATATATTTTTACATGTACTACAGCCGTATCAATTCTCCTAATGTTATAATTGTGCCTGTTACATTTTACTTATTTTAACTCATTGCTCGATGCTGAACTTTGCTGAATCTTTTCTCATTCCACCAAAGTATTAGCCACCCTTCCCAGCTATGTGTCATCTGCAGACTTCATAAACATCATCTCAACTTTTTCATCTGAGCCATTTTTAAAAATGTTGAATAGCACAGGACTAGAAACAGAGTACCACACTACTTGATAATTTTTCTTCTAACTGAAGTGGGGTCGTTCAAAACTGATCTTTAGGTATGGTTATTCATTCAACTGTGAGTCCATCTAAGAATAGTATCATCTAACTGATATTTTACCATTTTATTCAGAGGAAAATAATAAGAGCCTTTTTAAAAGCGTTGCTGAGATCCAGTGCATTCTAACTGTGACATTTTTCTGATATAGAAAATTATTAATTCTATCAAAGGAGATAAAATTAGTCTAGCATAGTTTGTTTCTATTAATTTTAGAATACCTATACAACTACTCACAAACTTGCTTTCCAGTTATCTATTTGAGAACTTGGTCCATTATTGATACCAACCTAATGAGTCTCTAGTTTTCTGGGTCCTACTCCTTGTTTTTGAAAATGTGGACAACAGTTGCTTTCTTTAGACATTGGAGACCTTGACATATCTTAAAATGCTCACAAATATTACCAAGACTGGTTCTGTAATCACCTCTTCAAGATCCTACAGTTTATCAGAATGCAAACCAACTGGCTGTGAAGTCTGGAATTTATATAAACTAAGTTCTCTGTTATCCTTTCAACATAAAATTGATAATTGTTTCTAATTCACATTGCTCCATAATTATGCAGATTCCTAAATATTTTAAAAAATCATATTTTTAATAAAATGTTTTTTTTAAAAAAAATGCATATTAAGGACTGAAAATCTAATTAATTTGAGTCAGACATCAACAAATCTCAGCTGTGGAATATTCCTTTAATGTTATGAAAGAGAATTAATAACCCATCAGAGGAATTTTGTGATAGTCATATATCTAAGATTAAAATCAGTAGATCAAACTATAGACCCAAATCCCCAGAAATTAGGGCTAAAGTTAAGAAAAAAATACATCTAAAAACATATCGGTATCAAATAAGATTTATAAATAAACCCTACTCTGCCATGAACTTGAAATGACATTTACTTTGTTCCTTGTGCCAGGGTGCAAAGAGTCCTCTTCCAATTTCGTTTAAATTGGACATTTTGCCCATGGATTTCCTATTGAGATCATTCATTATGATTCAAAGACTTTCTTCATTTGGATTGCAAAAGGACATGTTTTCTACCTGACCTTTAAGAAATCAAGCTAGGTAATCTGCTTTATCCTGACAGCAAGGTTATGTAATTATAGTTTGTCAACAAAAATTGTGAGAGCTTTTTCAGGATATTGGGTAGTTCACCATGAAATTTTTAGCATGCATTTGGCATAATCAAAGCATAAAACCATACTGAGTTTAGATTGCCATCTGTCCTTAAAATTGATACGTTCCAGGATTTAACAACAAGCTGGGTAGATAGTTTATCTCTGTCTATGAATATCCCCCAAAGGCTTTTTATATTGAAATCTAATGCAACTGAAATGGGTACTGAAAGGGTTTTGTATTTAATGACCTTTTAGTTTCTCGTAGGACAGTCTAATTATTAAGGTAGACAAGGTCAGTGCTTCAGTTTATCGACTAGACTGTTCTCCGAGCTTTAAAAGCAATATATCTCTGCCTTACTATAACATATTGCAGTATTGACATAGCGGAATTGGAAATCTGAAAACACTATTTTCAGGGCAAATGGACTTGCTAAAAGAGTGTCAGAAGCACTCTGTTGTATCAGACCATGCTCAGGCTTGTTCAGAGTCTCTTCCTATAGTAACCAAACTATGATCCACCAAAAGGACATAACTTTCTGCTGGTTTTGCTCAGGACTGATAGTAATCAGTGACAAAGATTCTAGTTCCACATTATCTATGCCTTCATTCACTTTTGTTTGACAGGTTTCTGTTTATTTGCTATATAATGAAGTTATGAAGTCATGAAGAAATTATGTTGTAATAACAGAAAATAATATGGGTACATATGACCACCTCCTTACCTCAAAAAATATAACTGTGTCCCAATCTGCAAGGATGATTTATGCCTAAGGAAATAGTATGACAGATTATACTCTAGGCCAGGGGTGTCAAACTGCCAGCCCATGGGCTGCACCCATCACATGGAAGCCGCCCCCACCCCATTGCCTGCAATGGCAAAACAGTCCCGATATGTTGTGTGATGTCACATGACATCACGGGTTTGACATGTCTGCTCTAGGCCATGGTATGATATGTGTGCTTACACATGAATGCCTATGTCATATATAAGATTTATGATAGGTCTACTTATTCTGGAAGGGCAATCTTTTTTTTTTGATACAACTAATACAATGCCTAAATCAATCTTCCAATATCTTAAAGGTGTTCTACTGTAAAAAAGTCATTAAATTATTTGTCTTCCTCTTAGGGTACTTCCCTTAATAGAGTACTTCCCTTAATAGGGTACTTTTCTCTCTCTCTCTCTCTCTCTCTCTCTCTCTCTCTCTCTCTCTCTCTCTCTCTCTCTCTCTCTCTCTCCCTCCCTCCCTCCCTCCCTCCCTCCCTCTCTCTCTCTCTCTCCCTCCCTCCCTCCCTCCCTCCTTCCCTCCCTCTCTCTCCCTCCCTCCCTCTCTCTCTCTCTCTCTCTCTCCCTCCCTCCCTCCTTCCCTCCCTCCTCTCTCTCTCTTAATAGATTAATAGCAAACAAAAGGCTCCATTTCTCCTGGGATGCTTTCCCATGCCCAAATGACTGTTCCTTATTAGAGGGCAACTCATTTCCATCTTCTTGTCATATTCTCAGGTAAATTGGCTATTGAAGCTGTCAAGAACCTTATGTATAGTAGCAGGTATGCAAAGAGATCAGAGACACAACTATGTAAAAACTATTTGATACAAATGGTGGTGTTGGTAGTGTTGGTAGTGATTGTGATGAATCTGTCTATCTATCTATCTATCTATCTATCTATCTATCTATCTATCTATCTATCTATCTATCTATCTATCTGCCTATCTATCTATTAAAACAAATGCAGTAGTACTGAGTTCATGTTCAGGCCTAAGTCAAAACATTCACTTCAGGAACTACTAAGGGTCATGTTATTAAACTTCTGGTGAAGCTGAAATGGGCTGGGGTATAATGGGAGTGTAAACCAAATGCATCTGCATAAGAACTAGGCAAAGCCTGCTAGATCAGGGCATTTAGGGCTACTTTTTGCTTCTATAATGGCCCAAAAGATGCCTATTAGAAATGTTCTAGTAGGATGTAAGCAAAATAACACTGTGTTCATGTAGAATCTTCTAATGAGATATCTACTCTCTCTGATAGTAAAGGTAATAGGAGGTTGACATGCAGCTTAACTTTTGTGACAAGACTTCATAAGTTTGCAGTTTATTGTGTTTTGTGGATACAGTACACCGATTAACAATTGCATGGATTTTTACAGGCTGAGTTATGTTTTAATAATTGTGTCCATGAAAAAAAACAAACCTCAGGTTCCTATTAATTGGCCTAAGGTGGGTATCCATCCTTCATTTCAAACCATTAAACTCTGTGCCACTACTGCCAATCCAGATTTTATGGTATTGTTTTTCTACTGCAGTGCACAAATTTCTACTAATTACACTGAAACTGAATTAATATCTTCTTAAACCACAGTTGTTCAAACCTCATGCAGGTGCATCTTAGGATACACGGGATTTGAATACTGTAATTAGTTTTGTTTATGTGGAGACATGTAGGCACCCCTCTTTGCAGCTGGGTACTGAAAGAAAAAATAATGGATAACTAGTACTTTGATTGATATTAAATAATAATTTAGGTCAGAAAAAATATGAGTTTTTATTTTTATCACTGTGATGCATGGACATCTTTTGAAATGCTTACTAAATAGCAGTTTTCACATTTTACATTTACAGTAAAACATTTCACATTTTGGGTGTACAATATAGTATTTGTCACTTCTATGTAAGTCCCTAATGTCACTTCCACTACATACATAAACTTAAATAAAAGAATAAGATAAAACTTAATCTTCTAGAATTCCTAATCAGTACAAGTAGTCAACTTACAGCCATTTGTTTAGTGTCCATTCAGAGTTACAACAGCACTGAAAACAGTGACTTACCACCACTTTTCACACAGCCATTGCAACATCCCCACATTCACATGATCAAAATTTGGGTGCTTGACAACTGACATTTATGATAGTTGCAGTGTCCCAGGGTCATGTGATCACCTTTTGCAACTTTCTGACAAGCAAAATTGATGGGGAAGCTAACTGTAGTGATTCACTTAACAACTGTGGCAAGAAAGGTCATAAAATAGGGAAAGGATATCATGCTGAGCAATGGAAATTTTGAACTCAAATTTGGTCATAAGTCAAGGACTACCTGTATAGCTATTGCTGAAAATGTGGAGGTGCTGAAAACCCAGCCTTTAGTATTAGAGAATCTTCTCTAGCTTTATTTAGAACAAATGACATCAAACCCAACATAAAAAAAGAAATATTTAAAAGCAATTGATGGACATTATTTATTTCTCATAAAAAACCCTCTTAGAATTGGGAGAGAGGTAAAGGCAGGTGATTAAGATCATTTACTGTTTCTCCTTTCTAGCTCGCTTGCAAACAAACATCAAGTTACTGAGCTCAGCTGGATATTCCAGCCTTTTGTTTGGCATCCAGGACAAGCACCTGGAAAGCTGATCCCTAAAATGTGTTTTGCAAGATTTCAACAACCCTTATTCCCTCTTTTTGTTATTTTTTTTCAGCCACCAGTGGCTAGAAATTAAGTGCATTGTTCTACCAAAAAAGACACCTGGCCAGGGGAAGGGAAACCAAAAAGACAATGAATTATACTGATCGTGCATTTTTGCTGTGATTTAATTACAAAGGGCCCTGTGAGAAGCAATTACCTGATTGCAGAAGAATATCTTGTGATAACAGAATAACAAACAATTAGGAAAACATAAATAGCTGAAGATACAGAGCAATAACAACACTGAATGCAGAATTAGAAACATTAAACATTAACTGTTGTTAACATTTTTATACCCAGATACAGTAATTATATTGATTGCAGTTATTTGGAGAAAAGTATAATTAGTAACATCCTCTGATGCAATGGAATTATGGAAAAGATAATTTATAAATTATAGTAGGGCAGTGTTTTTTATGGTGTGGTTCTAGATCCCCTGGGGTGTTCTCCCAAGACCCGCTCAGGGGTCTGTCAAATCAAAATTATTTGGCAGCTTATGTTTAAATATAATGCAATAGTAAAATCCCATCAGACAATTGTGAGAAGTTGTTGTGGCAGCCAAAGCATCTATTTTCATTTTAATATGATAAATATCAATAAAGATAACGCATATAAAAAGGGTCCTGAGAGAGAGAAAAAATAAGAAATGCTGCACTAGGGAATAGCCATACTTTATTAATATGTACACCAAGATTTTCAGAGTTAAAACCTAATTATTAACATAGGGACCTTTACAGAGCATGTGTTAAATCAGTTTACTGCATTGGGATATTTTTATTTTTATTACTACTTTTACTGTTTTTACTATAGATCAATCTTTCTCCTCATTGGCAACTCTCAAATTTGTGGACTCTGATTCTGAGATTCCCAGTATGCCGGGTTGGGGAATTCTGGGAGTTGAAGTCCACCCATCTAATAATTAGCAAGGTTGAGAAACACTGCTATAGACAATTAGGATAATGAATCATAGAGATTATGATTTACAGCTCCAAAGCTTGGTAAAATAAGGCTCAAAATCATTCAGCAGCAAAACAGAAGCCATCCTGGAATATACAGTACTCCCACTTTAAACTGGAGAACAGGAATAGGTGGGTGGAAAACTAGCTTGCATTCACAATATTGAACTTTTCCTGTCCATCTAAATGCCAGGCATTATGAGTTGAATATACACCATTTCTCAGACACGGGTTTTAGCAAATGCGTATTCAGATTTCTTCACCTTTTTCCATCCTTGATAGAGAAAAAGTGCATACTTTTAAAAATGTTTTAAAAGGCAGAGGAAGAATATAGAGAGAAACATTTCTGTACCCAAATTAGGAAAGCAAGTAGAATCCACTATCTTCCCAACATAATTGCTGTTGATGGGAATCCAACATGCTGGGATAAAGAAGCAGAAGACTTTGCTCTGGAGTTATCTTTAAGCAATAGCTAACTGCTTTAGTTTAATGTTGCTTTAGGGTTTAATTTTGTCTGTATCTGTTAAATACCTTATTTTTATTCCTACTTCTTTGTATAAGAAGGGTATTCTATATAATTTTAGATTGTTAAAGATTTACTTTTCTCCTCATTAATTTCTTCATAAATAATTCAAAAGCCATGTCCTTTGCTAAAATCACTAATTATGATGTCTGGTGAGAGCACAACATGTATTTTTGGAATTGCCCTTCATATACCATATCATATATTTTGAAGGACTATTTGAAATAATAAAGTTTGATTTTGTACATCCCTCAGAAAGTTATTTTAACTCCCAAATTGAATGAATAACTAAAATCACTTGTTGCATATCTTTATAAATGTTATAAATGTTACTTATTCCCCACCCTCACCTCATCTATTTTATGTTAGCTGAAAAGGTTGCAGGTTTGGAAAACAGTGGGATGACAGGGAGATAGCCAGGGGAGGCAGTTTATAGAAGAAAGATGGTAGCAGCAAGAATTACCAAGCTCCTATCCAAAGGGGCAGGAGGTGGGACCAGGGTGGTAGAGTCAGTGGACTTCTGAGACCAGAGATTTGAAACTTACATTCTTATGTAGGATTGTGCCACTGCAGTCATGCAGGAAGATGGTGGGGGAAAGGACTAGTGTGTGATGTTTTTCTCAGACCTTAGGTTAGGTTAGGGGGTGGTTAGTTGGATGTTTTTCTTCTGGGACTTGTAATGTTATTTTCTGTTTTGATGTTGAACACTGTCCAGCATCTTTGCGGAGTTAGGCAATAAAGTAACTAAGTAAATAGATTCAGGGATCTGGAAATAAAGAAAGGAGGGTGATGTCATTATGTTGTTTTTATATGAATATGACTGCCAAGCATTCTTCACTCAGAAGGGATGGCATGGATCAAGCACTCAAGTTAATAGAACCATTTTGTGAGAAAATGCAGTAATTTGAGCAATAATGTTTAACAGAAAGGAAAATGCTATCAGGGACACTGGCAAGATTTACCCATAAATAAGGGCATGGACCCAAGGAAAAAGAAATAATCCAAAGAAAATACAGCAAACATACAGCAAAGATATACGTTTTTGAAACATATATGTTGTTTCAAGAATGAAGATGAAATTACATAAAGGGCAAAGATGAATAGTGAACCTCCAAGAACTTCTATGGCCACCCCCACCAAAGACCCTATAAGACCATCCCTACAAACTTTGACAGGGCAAGCCACTAGAATATAAACTGAGAGCAAGCTGGCATTGATGATGTTACCTAGCTTGGTAATGAAACATCTGCAAGAAAACAACCAAGCTCAGAGAGCACCAAGGACCCCTCATTTCAACCCCGAGCTACAAGTATTCTCCTTTATTGAATACTGGTCCATCGTGACATAAGCAAGCTATAATCTAAATTGGGTCACTCCCTGATCTTTCCAAGTTTTGGGTCTGTTATGTATCCAAGTCATCTGCATAGCAACAGCAACCAGGGGGCGTTGGCCTGGACGGTTTTGGCGGGAAACCTAGTTTCGGCAGGAAACCTAGGGCCAACCCCATTGGCTGGTCACCTACCTGGCTGGGTATTTAAGGAGGTCAGGTAGCCCTTGTTCCCCAGGACGAACTCCCCCACAATAAAGAGCTGAACTCGTACTCCGGCTGGCGTCTCTTCCTTGCGTCGGACCCACTACATAACAGTGGCGACGAAGGTGGGATTCCGCCGACTGAAGAGCTGAAGTCACTAGGGGGAACGCACCGTGAGCTGAAGGGAGAAGGCATTTTTTCCTTCCTCCTTCCCCCGACACGACTGCCAGCCACCCGGACCACGCCGGTCACCGCAACTGCGACTCTAGACCCACAACCAACCACGCGATGGCACGGGCCGGATAACCCCATGAATTCAACACCTGCCACCCCGAGAAATGGGCCCGATACCTGGCGCACGCCGAGCTGTACATGCGGTTCAACCAGATCTCGGAGGACGGCGCGAAGGCAGCAGCCCTGCTCTGCATCGGGGGACCCGCGCCCCAGAAGCCATCGATACCGTCTCTTACCGGAACCTTGTTGCCAAGCTCAAGAGCCTTGGTGGAGCAGTGGGCTAATGCCTCCTTAAGTAACACCACCTGCCTGCAATTAGTGCAGGTTCGCATCCCACCAGGCTCAAGGTTGACTCAGCCTTCCATCCTTCTGAGGTAGGTAAAATGAGGACCCAGATTGTTGGGGGCAATAAGCTGACTTTGTAATAATGCCGCTTGGGGGGTGTATGAAAGCCCTAATAAGCAGGCATATACATAGAATGAAGGCTACTGCTAAGCTTGTAAGCCGCCCTGAGTCTTCAGAGAAGGGCGGGATATAAATGGAATAAAAATAAAAAATAAAATAAAATAAATAAAATGCCAATTTCTGGCCCAGGCGGTCCAAATTGGTCGCGAGGTCGCAGTTCGAAAAGAGGGACCAGCGTCCCGACGAGTCCGGAGCTGAATTCATCGCCGCCCTACGAGAAGCCGCCATCGCCTGCAGGTTTTCAAACTTGGAGGAGCAGCTATGGGACAGGCTGGTTTGCGGCCTATGGGACAGGCAGCTGTAAGAGCGCCTGTTCGAAAAAGAGGAGGTTTCGCTCCAGGAAGCCGAAGATGCCATCCTGGCCCACGAAGCGGCCTGCGGGGCTGTCCAAGCAGTCCAGGAGGCCAGAACCAGCAGCCAGGCGGCCAGCATCCACCAGCAGGTCACCACAGCCGAGGACGAGGAGGGCGAGCAGAGCATCAACCTCCTCCGATGGAAGTCGACCCCCGACCACTGAGGCGGACGCCCAGACAAGCCCAAGCTGGCGACCAACAACCCCAATTCACAGAAGTGCGCAGGCTGTGGCGGGAACCACGTGTGCAGCCTCTGCAAGTTTCGGTCGGCCACGTGTCAGGCCTGCAAGAAAACAGGGGGGAGGGGTGTTATGTATCCAAGTCATCTGCATAGCAACAGCCACCAGGGGGCGTTGGCCTGGACGGTTTTGGCAGGAAACCAAGTTTCGGCGGGAAACCTAGGCCCAACCCCATTGGCTGGTCGCCTACCTGGCTGGGTATTTAAGGAGGTCAGGTAGCCCTTGTTCCCCAGTACGAATCCCCCCACACAATAAAGAGCTGAACTCGTACTCCGGCTGGCGTCTCTTCCTTGCGTTGGACCCACTACATAACAGGGTCTACTTTGAATTGGAGAATTATTACCCCTAATCTGCAATTAGGAGTGTTTTCTTTCCTCCTTTCTCCTTCCTTGAAATTTGCTTTTGCAATGCACTAGCTACCAAGCTGTGGAAAGGAGAGATCATCTCTGCCTTTGGGCTGCCAGCACTATTAATTCATCATTATCTACTCTACTATGGCAGCCATGTATGGAAGTTTCAACACACTTGGGAAAATGGAGGCACTAATGTGATTGGGCACACAGCAGGTTTTGAATTGAGTTTAGAATTAAAGGAGCTATTTTTAGGAGAAGAACAAATAAAATTACAAATCCAACTGGTGGAGGCTGTACGTGTTTCCCATCGTGAGATGCAGTCTTTGTTGCTTTTCATTATATTTGCATCTCTTGGAATATGTTCTTCTTTGTGTTTTGGTATACTGGTAAGCAAACTGCTAATTTGTGTTTTCTTCTGTTAGTATCATTACAGCAAGATAGAGTGAAATATCAGCACTGAATAATAAACAAAATACAGCTGAAATGTTCAAAGGCAGAACCATTTAGTGTTCTAAACCAAGGAGAAAAATCTGCTTTTGCATTTTGTTATATGAATGTATTTACTTTGCATTCTTTATTGTAGCTTGTCAAAATATTTTATATAATCAGGTGGGTAATTTACCTTTCGTAATCAGATCTGTGAAGGGGGGAAAAAATCACCTTTGTGCATTACTCACAAATAAAGTGGTTATATAAAGTCAATATGCTTCTCTTAAAAATCATAAAGACAGCAAGGTAAAATATGAAATAAAGAATATAACGAAATGTTACGACTTTCAGGATATTAACTATATGTGGTTCCAAATATGATATGAAAGATTTAATTTTCCACATGCAAATATTACACTTGCTGTTCTATGATATCTAAGTGTATGGAAAAGCCAATGGTTTACTGGTGCCAATTTTGCTTTATTAAATCAACATTCATCTTGCAAGTGCTTTACAAGCAATTTTTTTTACTTATGAGGTAAGTTGTATATCGTAGTTTCCGGTGTATAAGACGACTTTTTAACCCATGAAAATCTTCTCAAAAGTCAGGGGTCGTCTTATACGCCGGGTGCTGAAACTTTAGGGACAGGGCTGGCTGGAAAACCTGGAGCGGATCTTCCATTTAGTCTGCGCAGGGAAAGCGGGACCAATTGGAGTAGAAGCTGCAGTCTGTGATTTTTTATAGGCTGGGGTCTGGGCTTCTTTCCTTCTAAAGTTGAAGAGCAGCTGGGCAGGTGGGGAATGCAAGAGCAACTTGAAAGGCAGGTGGGGAATGCTGTAGCCAGAGCAGCTGCTTAGCTCTAAGGACACATTTGACTCAGGAACTGGGCGGGCTGGCTGGAAAACCTGGAGCGGATCTCCCATTTGGTCTTTTTTTTAAAATCCCATTTATATCCCGCCCTTCTCCGAAGACTCAGGGCGGCTTACAATTTAAAGCACAAATCAATGTGCTTAGCAATAGCCTTCATTCTATGTATATGCCTGCTTCTTAGAGCTTTCACCCCCCCCCCCACAAGCAGCATTATTACAAAGTCAGCTTATTGCTCCCAACAATCTGAGTCCTCATTTTACCTACCTCGGAAGGATGGAAGGCTGAGTCAACCTTGAGCCTGGTGGGATGAGAACCTGCACTAATTGCAGGCAGCTGGTGTTACTTAAGGCTCTGCGCAGGGAAAGCTTTAGAGTAAATTAGGAAAAGTGAAAAAGTGAATTAGGAAAATAGGAAATGGTTGCTGGAATTGGGTATGTGTAGTTTAACGAAGAGAAGGGTGAGGGGTGACATGATAGCAGTGATCCAATATCTCAGGCACTGCCACAAAGAAGAGGGAGCCAAGCTATTCTCCAAAGCACCTGAAAGCAGGACAAGAAGCAATGGATGGAAACTAGTCAAGGAGAGAAGCAACCTAGAACTAAGGAGAAACTTCCTGACAGTTAGAACAATTAACCAGTGGAACAACCTGCCTCCAGAAGTGCTGAATGCTCCAACACTGGAAGTTTTTAAGAATAGACTGGACAGCCATTTGTCTGAAATGGTATAGGGCACAGGTATGCAACCCGCGGCTCCAGAGCCAGTCCTCTGCCATGTGCAGTCCCCCCCTAAAAAAACTGGGACTAAAAAAGTTCAACCAATCAATTCAAATATGCAGGGTAGGTGCATATCTTGCCTTGGCTCCACTCCTCAGTCAAACCCTGTTCTGCTCATGCGCGCATGTACACACATTTTTTGCGGCTCCCAGTTTTTCCTTTTGTAAGGGAACCGGTTCCGAGTGGCTCTTTCACTGTTTCAGGTTGCTGACCCCTGGTATAGGGTTTCCTGCCTTAGCAGGGGGTTGCACTAGATGACCTCCAAGGTCCCTTCCAAATTATTATTATTATTATTATTATTATTATTATTATTATTATTATTATTATTATTATTATTATTATTATTAATCCACTTGCACTGTTTTATGTTTACATGTTTGATGACAAACAGCCTTATGTTTATAAGTGACAGTTTTCCTACTAAGTACCTGCATGTCATAAGCATTTGAATTAAAATTACCATATTAAAATCAAATCTGATGTTTTTTAATTTTTATTTGGTGTGCATTGGAAGAGGGGTAGTCTTATATGGCTAGTATAGCCCAAACCCTATAATTTAACAGGAAATGTAGGGGGTCGTCTTATATGCCCAGTCGTCTTATACGCCGGAAAATACGGTAATTGTGAACAGAGTGAAATATTCCCATTCACAAATGTGACAATGAGTGATGTTTAATTAATGTCTGAAATGGACCATTAAGAAGAAAACATGAAATTGACCAAAAAGGGCATATCATGTCCTTTTTCTTATAGTTTTACTTTTTTTTTAAGCACCCTGGTTAGATTTGAATTTTCCTACAGCTTCACCCTGGAGCATAGAATGATAAGATGGCCAACTCTATATAATTCAAATGAATAAATAAATAATGTGTGCTGAAATTAATATCCATCTTTTATAGAAGGTAAGCACAAAGTTACCTTACGGGGAAGTATTACACATACCTCAGGCACAATCTGTCCTCTTTCTGCTTCACTATGCTTAATTCAGAAATGTGTCCATTAAAAATGCAGAGAAATTGTCGCATTGACTGTAAGACCTTGAGTGTATAAACAGTATTATCTCCCTGCAATGTTGGGTTTTTTTCTTCAAGCCTGGAAGTTACCAACCATCTAGTGCTCCAAAACTTGTTCTCCTTTAAAAATTAATGGTAGGTCATATAACCTGGAGAACCAAGATTCATTCCCAGCCAACTTTCTTACTCCAGTCATTTTTGAGAGTGATCAGAAACTTAAGTCCTTCAGGCATGATTCAGTATAATAGCAAGGTGAGCCCAGATAGCAAGGTGAGTGATGATAGCATTACTTACAAAGAAAAGTAAGTAAAAGTCAACCTTGAGCCGGTGAGAATTGAACTGCCAAACTGCTGGCAGCTGGCAGGTAGCAGAAGTAGCCTGCAGTACTTCATTCTAACCACTGCGCTACCACACCCCCATGTTAGAATAGCATCAAATTGTGGTTCGTTTTATCTACTGCACATATGTTCTAGATCAGACATGTCAAACACAAGGCCCGGGGCCTGGATCCGGCCCGTGAAGTGGTTTCATGTGGCCCGTGAAGCCATCCTGGAAACAGTGAGGGAACGGCCCCCACTGCCTTGGCCCTGGCCCAGAGACCCTTCTTCTGCCAGAGACCCTCAGATCTGTCCCACTCCTGCCCAGGCCCCCATAGGCACCCTTGATGCGAATGATGTAGAGTTGGCCACGCCCACCCAGTAGGCCATATGCATTCTAGCCACGCCCTGGCCACCTGGCTATACCCACCCGGCCCCCTGAGGGCAACCGTAATGCTGATGCGGCCCTCAATGAAATTGAGTTTGACACCCCTGTTCTAGATCAAGGGTGTCAAACTGCTGGTCTACGGGCCGGATGCATCATGGCGAAACTGCGCCCACACCATTGTCGGCAATGGGAAAAAAAGTCGCAATACGTCATGACACATCACGTGACGTTGCGAGTTTGACACCCCTGTTCTAGATTGTAATATTATAGGCTGCCTTTCAGGGGAAAGTATTAGACACTGATCCTAGGGAGGCAATGATGCTAACATAGGATTCCCAGCCTCAAAATTTTCCCCATTCAGTTGAGGAATAGGACACAATCTCAGAAAGAAAGGGAAAGGGAAAGAGGTTCATTGTTACTCCAGAATCATGAAAACACAGAACTTTTTCTCTTGCATGTTGCCTAGTGCCTCCATGGCTTACCATGATCACAAGCTCCAACACTGTAGATGCTCCTCTAGTCACCAAATCATTGATTAGCCAACCAGCATTCCTTTGCAGACCACAAAGATTTTTAATTTATTTTTAATTTATTTTTAATTTATCTGACAGTGGACCTTTCCCTTCTACAAGTTGCACAGATGTCTTCTAGATTTTCCTCTTGCCTTTCCGAGTTAACTGCTTGGTCTGTCATTGAGCAAGAATTGACTTTGTAGGGAAGCATATTATCATTTGATGTATATTTAACATATGTTCTACCTTTACCACTTATATAATATTTGTATGCAATCCACATGGCGAGGTTTGGGGCAATTTACAGTAGAAAAAAAATATTTTTAAAATCATAAGATTAAAACATAAAAGCAGGTGTTTTTTTCTCATAGAATGCTCAGAAAGGCACCTTTTTTGCACACACACAAAAAAGCTTTTGCACAAGCTATTCTACTCCCTCTATTGGCTTTCGAAAGCCAATATGAATTGCTGCTGAGCGCGCCAAAAGATCTGGCTGGCAAATGTTGCACCGGTTAGTTGTCTGCAGCGAAAGCGAGTAGGCAGGAACTTTGCATCCCTCCCTGCTGCTCAACTACACCATTTCAACTAGGTAAAAGAGGACAAGGAGTGGGAGGTGGGTTCTGCGGAGTCCATGTGCACTCCTTCCTTGTGCTCACCCGTGTCAGCCAGGCTGGTGGCCTACCTGGTGCTGGACCTGCGCCACTGTTGCCTTGCCCTGCGTGCCTAAGTGGCCGCCCTGCATCACCTGGCCCGCACCACCTCCGCTGCCCGCCCTGCGCAGCCCTGCCATATAGAGTGGGCCCTGCTGTTCCCACAGCACCAGCCGCGCCGACTCCGGCACCGGGGGGGAGCCCGCTGCCAACACCCCTCACACCCGTGACCGCAGCAGCGCCACCCTATCCCACCCTCCCCCGCCTCCTGGGCCTGTCAAGATGAGAGTTCTGGCACCTTTTTTTTTTTAAAAAAAGCACTGGCTACTATGTTCTATCTAACCCAGATGAAAATGGAACAAGAATTACATCAAACATCAAAAACTGAGCTATTAAAGCAATATTTCAATTATTATAAAGGGGACACCAGCTTGGCAAAACTGTCATTTGGATGGTCTCCGTGGATGCAAATAAGAGGTGGAGGAAGAAAGGAAGACACATTTGAGAATTTAAAGACACTAAGATGGAAGCCTGATTGGCACAAAAGGAAGGCGAGAATTAGATTTAAAGATTTAGACTTGTGGTTTCTTTTGGGATTTGTAAGAACAGAACTTAAAAAATCTTTTTTGATGCACCAAGGGGAATCTTAAAAAAAAACACTGATTTCATATTTAGGTTTTAGATTTTTAAAGGAAAACAAAATTAAGCTTTTAGAATAAAACTTTGAATTATACTATAGAATTTAGAATCTTATAATATAAGATAGTATTTTAATAAGTGTTGAATGGTTAAGACAAAAAATCTTTTCTAACAATTGGTGATTTGCTAAGATGAAAACTAGAATTTACTGTTAAATCGTAAGAATGATTTGTAATGAACAATGTAAGTTTTGTAGACAAGAGAATTATTCTTTGCTGAAATAGGGAATTGTAGGTTACCCAAAAAGTAAGCTTTCTTCTATATATTATAGGCCACTTTAGAGTATTTTATTGCAATTAGGTAAAACTTAAAAACAGGATTTTGATATGTATTATTCTAATTACATTGAAAACTTTCTTAATTGATTAGGTCATATCTAGAAATGTATTAACTTGATCACTTTGACTATGTGAAAACTAAGGGAATCAGAGAGGGAATTTTTATTGATGCAACCTGAACTATTTACAAACAACTTGTTATTTGTTACTTTTCACTACCCAACCACCATATTGCTTCACCAATACATGTATATGTAAATATTGAAAAACCAATAAAACTTGAATAAAAAAAGTTGATAAATAAACCTGGCACTTAAGAATTAAGTGATCAGATTTTTTAAAAAAATAACGAATTAAAAAGAAGTAGATATTTCAGAGAACACCAATATTTTTCAGAGCAAGACATCACATTTCAAATAAAGAATTGAGGACCTACCTCCTTAATTCTTTATTCTAAAGAACTGCATATATTTCTCCAGGCAAAGTCTAAGGAGTAAAAAAAAAAAAGAGCAAGGGATTATGTCTGGAAAAGAACAGACAGATCAAAGATAGGTGAAGACGTGGTCCGTATACATATTAACAGCCCAAATGCCAGCCCTAATTTCTAAGATAGCTGTAAGGGATTTTGTTTACCATTTTCATGCTCAAATGAAAGGCCCAGTCTCAAAAATAGCTGAATATAGGAATAATGTGGGATCAAGTAATAATTCTCTGGTTTAGGTAAGGTACGTTTTATTTTTTTTGGTCCAGTTAACTTGCCTACGATTAACATATCAGAGTTGCAAAAATCCAGACAATTTTTGATAAAGTACAAACAGAATTGTGTGTCTCTTTGCTGCCATCTTGTGGTTGTACGGGCTTTTATAATCAATATATGTAAACTGTTAACATTAGTCTTCTGGAACTCTTAGGAAATGCTGGTACAGGCTACATATTCTCTATCAGAATTTTTTTTTAAAGTAAAAACTGTTCTTTCTTCCCTGTGAACAGTCTGAGGACCATTAAACAGCAGCAAGGAAATACAGAAAGCCCTAATTCTTTGCTTTCTTCCAGGGGGCGACTAATTGTGGCTGGATCATAACCATGTGCTGAAATGTAATCTGGGTTCCCAGGAGGAAGGGGTTGAATTCTAGAGGGAAAAGAAGCAATGAAACTTGGAAAGTTTGGCTGGCAGAAAGAGGGTTAAAAGAGTTCCTTCCTATCAATTCCCAGAGTATATCTATAGTTATGTTAATAGTTGCTTTCAGGGCTTTTTTTCTCATAGAACGCTCAGAACGGCGTTCCGGCACCTTTTTTTGATGGATTTTTTCAACTTTTGCACAATAGGGTCTTTCTTTGTTCTCCTTCCAGAGAGGGAGCTGCTGCTGTGGTGTTGGCTGCGAGCAAAGTTCAGAGGAGGCAGGCGAGGCCGCCCGAGCCAAGGCTTAGCAGCAGGCATGAAGGAAGAGGGCCTGGGGGGAGGGGGAGGCCCATTAAGGGTCCTGTGAATTACAACACTGGCCGTGCCTGTCCTTTGCTGGATACCTGCATTTAGGCAGGTTGCAGGCTGGTGCTGGCTGTTAGTTTGCGCCAGGGCATGATTACATCAGCCCGATCTAATTTTAGAACCATGCAAGATTAGCAAGGTAAACTTTTCTTCAGTTAAAGTCCTCTCTTGTTCATTTCTCAGACATCTGGGTATCCTTTATTTTTGCAACAGTATATAACTGGTTTGCATTGTCTCCTTTATGGTATCCTTACGTCCCCACCCCCCACTCCCAACTCCCCAATCTAACCTACATCTTCTGAGATTTCCCAACAGTCAGCCATCCAAGCATTAACTAGATTTGACCCTACTTAGCTCCAACCTCAGGAGGTGGTCCTCAGTGGCCCCTTAGAGTGAAAGTTAGCTTTCTAAAAGATAGTCTCCTTTACTCCCTCAGCCAGGAACTTTGTTTCATGGCTACTATTTTAGTGGTTATCTGGATTCTTGCAGATTTTGTACATCTATCTGAAGTGGTAATCTTAAGCATTTTTTTATAAATTACTTAAGGATATGCCACTATATTTTCTCGTATTTATCTAATGTTACTTTTGCATCTACTTTTTTCAATCCATTTTCTTTCTGTCATTAATTCCCCAAGAATACGAAATGTAAATTGTAAGCTCCTCATAGCACAGTTCTATATCATTGTTAAAATACACTGGGCAATTATGGACATATTCATTCATATTCATAAATAGATTGAATTGTAACACTTTCCCTCTCACCTAAGCCTGTTCTCTTGTGTGTATAATTTGAACATAGACAGGCCATTTTTTATCAGCAGTTGTAAAGAAATAGAAACAAAATGTTTAACTTATGTATTAATAACAATTTCTTTGCAATTCATTATCTTGTCAGTAACATGACTCCATCAGTTAAGCCATGTATGTTGAAGGCAGCATATGCACTTGTATTAGATATCTACTATCTCCCACTTAGTCCTTCCAAAAGAAACTCAATATATGTCATACTATATATGCAAAAGTTGTCTCCTCCTCTATTAAAGTGCAACACATCATTTTCCAAGTAGACAAAAAAAATATTATTCCATCTTTACTATACCCACCTGTAGTATATAAACATGGGAGAGCTATCCCACAATTTTTCACCCCTATTAATTTGATAAAACAGAACAGTGTTCTAAGTTCATTATGAACTAAGTCTGATGAAAATAACTATTTTGGCAGGAGTGAATTAAGAGCATGCATTTTGGGTTATAGGAGCATCTCATTCACTTGAACCAATGTGATCATATCTTTAAAATGGTATGTACAAGCCATCAGTAATGTGGTTGCTAATATAGGT
Source organism: Vipera ursinii (assembly GCF_947247035.1). Lineage (NCBI taxonomy): Eukaryota > Metazoa > Chordata > Lepidosauria > Squamata > Viperidae > Vipera > Vipera ursinii. The sequence goes on from NC_139513.1 coordinate 251,628,929, forward strand.
AGGCCCAGCTTATGAGCTGTTTGTATTTAAGAGCCTTGGTGGAGCAGTGGGCTAATGCCTCCTTAAGTAACACCACCTGCCTGCAATTAGTGCAGGTTCGCATCCCACCAGGCTCAAGGTTGACTCAGCCTTCCATCCTTCCGAGGTAGGTAAAATGAGGACCCAGATTGTTGGGAACAATAAGCTGACTTTGTAATAATGCCACTTGGGGGGGGGGTGTGAAAGCCCTAATAAGCAGGCATATACATAGAATGAAGGCTACTGCTAAGCTTGTAAGCCGCCCTGAGTCTTTGGAGAAGGGCGGGATATAAATGGAATTAAAATAAAATATAAATAAATAAAATATTTAAGGAGATGCTCACAAAAAATCTAGTTTATTTGGTGAATGCCTGAAAGAGGCATTAAGAATTGAATATATAATTTTTAATTTATAAATAAATATATAAATAAAATTATATAAATAAAAGATTAACAAGATGAGAGTTCCGGCACCTTTTTTTTTTTTTTTAGAAAAAAAAACACTGGTTGCTTTAGTCTCGCAAGATCCTGTCCATAGATGAAGAACAATAAATGAAACTCCTCAGAAGTAACTCCATGTGTTGTTCATGGTACTTGAGGGTCTGACAATCCATGGTGCTCCATCAGGATACATCAGGCAGCCTGTTGTCAGAACTGAATCTGCCCTTTCAGTCTGATCGTCAAGAGAGGGCCTGATGAAAGTTCCCTTCCTTTGTAAGGTCAGCGAAGCAAGGAAAGGATGAACGGGTCTCCACAAGCTCCTCTCTGTCTCAGTTCCATAAACAGGTTAATGTAATTTCAATGCACTTTCAAACCCAGCAATTATATAGAGTCTTGATTTAGTTTAGTAAATTAATTGTGGGTATTTAATAATTGTGATCTGACTGCTGAGATCATGTTAAAAACTTATGGCCTTGCAAATAGTGGGTTGAATTAGCACAACAATATGAAGCTCTTCTTGTAAATTAAACATATTAGTTTCTGTGTGATATAAACAAAGGTCATATAATCATTTTACTTGCACTCTGGTTAGCTGTGCAGTTGATTTGTATTCTGAGGGGTCCATAGGCTGTTTGTAGGTCGATGTGTCTGTTGATGGAATTACTTGTGAAGTGCCAGGCTTTGGTCAACTCACAAGCATGACAGGTGGTAGCATAGCCGATGATTTTTGTTGGCTCCAATTGAACTGGTGCTGTTTGGTGTCGGTGCAGGTAGAGATTAAGGATTTGGGATCGTGGTGTTTGACTGCCAGCTGGTGTTCGTGGCTCCTGGTTTTTAATTGATGTGATGTTTGTCCCACGTAGAATTGATTGCAATGGTTAGAGTTGATTTTGTAGATTACATTGTTTCTTTCATCCTTCTGTATCTTGTCTTTGGTTCTGGATAATTCCTGGCAGAGTGTGGCTGTGGATTTGTGGGCTATTGCTATTCCTGTGGGTTGGAGAATTCTGGCTGTCATTTCTGACACCTCTTTTGTGTATGGTAGGATTAGTTTTTGCATGGTGTTTGGCTGTGTGGTGTGGTGTGGTTTGGGTTCTATTGTGTTGGAATATGAAGTTTTGGGGATAGCTGTTATGGAGAAAGACATTGAGCAGCCATTTCTCTTCTGCTTTTCTTGGTGTTCTGGTGCTGCAGTGTGTCCTGGCCCTTCTGAAGAGGGTCTGGACACAGCTTCTTTTGTGTTCAGTGGGGTGGTTATTTGTGAAGCTGAAGATCTGGTCCGTGTGTGTAGGTTTGCAGTAGATGCTGGTTTCCAGTTGTCCATTGTCTAATCTCTTTATGTCGATGTCGACATAAAGATGTCTGTTTCCTGGAATTTGATCTCAGAGAATATGTTATTGAGTAGGTGCTATATTTCTTCAATTTGGGAACATTGATGATGATGACAATGGTGTCCTCGATGTAGCATGTAGCCTGGTAACAAAGCATTCAGAAACCAACCCACAAGCTCGGAGAATGAACCTGCACACTCATCCTACACCCGAGCTACACCACTGTTGCAAATGTAGTATATGTGTATACAACCTTGTGCCCATGATAACCCATCTGATAATATCTAATAATCCATATTACCCACTGATAATATTTTATTTTGTCTTTTTACTTTTTATTATTGTTATAATGCTTTTATTGCAATGTTGATCTGTGATCATAATAAAAATTGATTGCTTGATTGATTGATACAAATGTGAGTTATGAATAAGGAGCTAATTCTATCATGTTCTAGACCAGCATAAAACATACCAATTTTGCTGAGAAACAAATAGCAACTGTCATTCAGTTCGATTGAAGAAATAAAGGTAAAGGTTCCCCCACACATGCGTGCTAGTCGTTTCCGACTCTAGGGGCCGGTGCTCATCTCCGTTTCAAAGCCGAAGAGCCAGTGCTTGTCCGAGGACGTCTCCGTGGTCATGTGACCAGCATGACTAGACGCCAAAGGCGCACGGAACGCTGTTACCTTCCCACCGTAGTGGTCCCTATTTTTCTACTTGCATTTTTACGTGCTTTCGAATTGCTAGGTTGGCAGAAGCTGCTACACAAGGAATCTTAAAAATGGAATAGGAGGCAGAGGGCCTTAATAGCAAATGAAGTTTGGCAATGGGGATTCTTTTGGAGAAGTAAAGCAAGGGTTATAATTTGAGTGTGTAGTCACTATAGTGATTTTCAAGGCTGCAAAAGAGATTAAAAGTATGACAGTAATTGTTTTCTTTAACAATATTGAGCTAGCACAATAGTGTGAACCTTAAATCCTGCATGAAAATTTTGAAGGAAGTCATGTTAGGAAGAAGAAACATCCATTTGGCAGTTACCTCACAAACTAATTCTTTGTTGTCTACTTCCTATAACCTTGAATCCTCACTTCTAAAAGAAACTGGTACACAATAAACTATTTAGTATTCCACAGATCAACTCCTTTTGGAAAAGTTTACTGCTCCTTTTGGAACATTTCCCTTATCTTTAACCCAGGAAAACCTAACGCACCTGCAGATTTTTGCTTTCATCAGCTGGGGGCCCTGTAGATTCATGTAATTGCCACCAGAGCACAGGGCAGAAAAGCCAGCAATTTTTAGAATTGTTTTTTCCCATGTATTCTTATTCATTTTGGGCCATTTTATCTTTTACTTCTTCAAAAACTTAAAACCTCTGGTTATGAGGGGGGGAGAGAGATTTTGTGCACATAACATTGACGCGCTCCATGAGCCGAGTGCAGACACTAACAGTACAAACGCGATCTCCCCACCCCAGCGTTTCCATCCTGACAACGTTGGCAGTTAGCCAATGAAAGCTTGATTTTTAGCAATAAAAACCGTTTTAGTTTTTCTTATTCCATCCCAGTGTTCGCTTAGTTTGTTAATTTTAATATGCCTGGGAATCGCATTTTTAATCTTATCAAGGAATATATATATATATATATATATATATATATATATATATATATATATATATATATATATATATATATATATATATATATATATATGTAATGGTTCCCCCGCACATGCGTGCTAGTCGTTTCCGACTCTAGGGGCTGGTGCTCATCTCCGTTTCAAAGCCGAAGAGCCAGCGCTTGTCCGAGGACATCTCCATGGTCATGTGGCCGGCATGACTAGACACCAAAGGCGCATGGAACACTGTTACCTTCCCACCGTAGTGGTCCCTATTTTTCTACTTGCATTTTTACGTCCTTTCGAACTGCTAGGTTGGCAGAAGCTGGGACTAGTAACAGGCACTCACTCTGTTACGTGGCACTCGGGATTCGACCCACCAAACTGCCAACCATCTGATCGACAAGCTCAACGTCCTAACCAACTGAGCCACCGCGTCCCAAGATATATATATATATAGATCATAATGAGCAATAAAAAGTAACCGTTTAAAGCATATCTACCTAATCTAAGCTTTCGCTGGTCCTCTGCCAGCGTCATTAGAGAAAGCATTGAAGGTTTGAAAAACCGTTGGTAAGCCTGTTTGGTTCCGTGCTCTGCTCATTGGCCACGTGATGGACCTTGCTCTAGCCAATCGTGATTGTTCTGACTGTCTCACATCGCTTCTCTTGCAATCTGGTCTTACTGTCCTTTTTTTATCTTTCTCCTCCCTATCTGTTTTGGTTTGACTACCTTAACTGAACTTGTTTTCTTTTGTTGTTCCTCATCCAATGTCATAGCTGTTGGTATTTGCATTTCCTTGTTCCTTGTTTTCTTGGCTACCATCTATATTTAATTTGCATTAAATTATAAATGTTCTTAATTGTTTTATGATTGTTCCTTGCCTAGTTCCTTGAGATGGGTGGCTATAGAAATTGAAATAAATAAGTAAATAAATAAATAACCATGCGAAAGACACACTGCTATTACTTTTTGTTTTTTTAAGAGTTGAATAAACCTAGATCATAACAATGAGATAAATGGTATCAAATGTCGTAGACATTGCTGAGTTTTTAAGAAGCACTATTAAAATCTCTTCTTAAAATGTTTATTGTAGCTTTGAGATGTTTTTGTGATAAAATATGCAGCAACAATATCTCACATCTAGATAAACATCAGTGCCAAATTTCAGACAGATAACCTGAGGGATTTGTTAAAGGAAGGATTAGTGATAAAGAATTGTGAATATGATACTGCTGATTTTCAGGGCTTGAGATGAAAATGTAATTAATGTCTTTATAAGTCTTTATTGATTATTGATTAGCCCTTGGGCCATATCAAAGTGCAAAGTTCCAGCACAAATTGTTACTAAAATTTGATAAAAGCAATTTAAAATGGAATGTAATTAATGTGATTTTTTTCCCTTCAAAATATTTGAAGATGTACCCAACTGTTATGGATGAAAGGAAAAAAATGAATAGAGTGGTAAAACTAAGGGGTGTTTTGTTTTGTTAAGATATTTTAGTTTCCAAAAAGCTGCTGTGATTGGATAACTAATGGTATGATGATCATCGGTTTTGATCTGAGGATACACCTGTCACTGTTCTGTGAACTTTGCACCTATGTGCTGTATGTTTGGAATTTTACTTTTTTTCCATTACTTAGTCAATGCTAGTTGAAACATGGATATCAATATTTGTATTCTATGAAGTTATAAATGTTAGTATAATAACACAATAATCAAGCAATTGTCTTTAATTTGGTAATGCTATTTGTGACGGAGTTAAAATGTGAAAATGCTTTCAAATACATATCTAGTTCAGAATTTGTACAGTCAACATGTTTCAGGATACTGCGTTAGATATAGGGGGAGATATGCCATATCTTACAAACTCCTGGGAATGCTTTATTGTAACAAGTTTCACAGCAGATTGAGAAAGGTTCTCCTAGCACCATTGCTATCACTTCTAGGAAGAGCCATGAGTCCAGAAGGATCCACAGTTTCTGTTTCAGATCTGTCTGGGGCAGTGCCACATCATTCAGCATCAAAAATGAGAAAAACCTGTCACCAGAGGGCCTAAATACCCAGAGCCACTCAGTCATGCTGGGGTTGAATCAAAGCATATTGTGTCCCATTCAGATCTCTACAACTCTAGGCACTGAGAGAGGACATCCATGGCATCCCTTAGATCAGGGGTGTCAAACTCACAACGTCACGTGGCATGTCACAATGTATCGTGACTTTTTCTCCATTGCCAGCAATGGGGTAGGCACGGTTTCGGCATGACGCATCTGGCCCGCAGGCCAGCAGTTTGACACCCCTGCCTTAGATTGCCTGAAGTGAACATATAAAACTGGGTATCATCAGCATATTCATTCAATCAATCAATCAATCAATCAACCAATTAAATTTATATGCTGTCCATCCCACTATCCACCATGCACATATCAAACCATTGTTGGATGACCTCACCCAGCGGTCTCATGTAGATGTTAAATAGGCAAGGAGAGAGAACCATGCCATGAGGCAGCCCACAAAGCTATCAACATTAACTGGAATTGTCCCTAGAAGAAGAAGAACCAGTTCAATACAGTGCTGCCTACCCACAACTCCCAAAGCCAGACCGGAAAGATAATATGATTGGTGGTATTAAAGGCCACTGAAAGGTGAACAAAAACAAAGAATGGATGCACTATTCCAGTTCCATTCACACCAGGGGTTATCAAAGAGCAAGATGACTAGTCCCATAATCTGGTATGAACTCTGCCTGAAAGGGGTCTAGATAAACTGCTTCATCCATGTATTTAACATTTACATGAGACTGCTTGGTGAGGTCATCTAATGGTTTGATAAGTGCATAGTGGATAGTAGGATGGGCAGCATATAAATTTAATTAATTAATCAATTTGAATTTGCAATGCAACCACTCTTTCAAAAACATTTCCTAAAAAGGGACAGTTGGAGACTGGAGAAAAATATCCAGGCTTAGTCTGAGTGTTGGCCCCTTGAGGAGAGGGCACACCACCACCTTCTTAAAAGCCACCAGGATTACTCTTCCCAAGGAAGATACAACCACTGCCCAGACCCAATCATGCATTCCCTCCTACGAGCTTCAACCAGCCAGGAGGGGCATGGCTCTAATGCTGAAATGGCTGAACTAGTAGCTCCAAGGACCCTGCCCACTTCCTCAGTTTCAATGGAATCAAATTCACCCAAGATAACCCTGCAAAATCTAGTCCCCATAACTGTTTCTGCTCCAAGGCCAAAGAACAAATATAAGTGATTTTATCCACTGTAGCACAATCCACACAGAGACCCATCTCTTCGCCTCTTTAGTTCCCTTACTCCTGCATATATCATGCAAAGCTACAGGAACCATGGATACAGAGTAGAATCTAGTCTAAAACAGCAGCATTCATCTTTTCATTATGGGTGAACAAGGCTTGTGTCTTTTTTGTTGTTGTTGTTTAAATCATTTTGCATCTGGTCCCTGAGCCATACACATTTTTCTACAATACACCCCTGAATGGGCTCGTCCTATTTCCAAAAGCCTACAGTACATTGGACTCTAGGCTGGAATGGCTGTTCTCTGCAGACTGTATTCTCCAGCTGTTTCAGTCTGATACTGAAAATGAGAGGTTGCAGTAATAACAGAGAGATTTAATTACCTCACTGATCCAAACAAAACTTAAAATGCAGAGCCATGTTTAATACAGAAACCATGCTAACTGTGACTGTTCGCACATCATCATTAAGAAGAACAAGTGTGCTTTCTCAGTTGGCAAACAGCATCTCTTTTTCCAAGTCTGTTATTAAAAATCTACTGATTCTCAGCAGCTGAGAGTAAGAGACAGTACAAGAGATTAACTCACTAGATAAAGGAAAAATATTTGTTAAACCATTCAGCTAACTAAAACAGCTTACAAAGTGTTATACATCTTCTGTGTAAATAATGAAATGGAACAATGATAATGCTAAGAGTCTCTCTAAAAAGCATCTCACTGTATGTTGCAATCAATAGTGGTCTAATCACAAGAGACACACCAGATCATAAAAGATGCAGACAGATTTTTTTTCTAAATTTCTTGTAATATCAAAACCTGTCACCCTGTAAGTATAAACAATGAACTGAAAATTGTGTTTCTTCAACAGAGCATAAGTAAACCATCTAAAATTTAATATCACATTGTCTATTGGACAAACGTTGGACAGTTCAAAAGGAGAATAAGTAACTTTACAAGGAATAACATTATGAACAAATGCAGTATGCTAATGAGTTTACCAGATATACTAGGTTGATTGCTTGGGGGAACAGAATGCTGGATTATGTTTTATTTTCTCACTCCTTCATATTACAAATTACAATCTGAGTTTTGAATGGGCTTAGGGAGATGCAGCCAAGGTTTTGTAAGGCACAGATTGTATTAAAAGATGGCACAATTGTGTTATCTCTTTTTCAATAATAGCTTGAACAATTAGGGGGTAGAAAGTTATATATTTATTTAGCGTATGGCGTACAGTGTAAGGGAAATGGACACATGGTAGATACAATGCAGTCCTGACAGCCTAGATTTCTAGTTCATTCTCTTTGGCACTTCCACGCCTATCGTTGGTGTACTGTGGGGGATGAACTAGCTTTATGCCAGCTAACTAGTAGTACTCACATTGCTGGCTCTTCTGGACTCCTCAGCTGATCTCACCTCACCTCACTTTGTATCACAATGCCTCTTGTCTGGTTGTCCAGACCAGTTTCTGCTCTCCGCACACATGAACACAGCTAGGATTTTTACGACTGAAGTGGTAACCATTTATCTACTCATAATATTTCATGCTTTCAGATTGCTGGCTGTTGTCTCTCTGGAAGTTTGAGTGATCAGCCTTTCTTCCTTTTGTCAGGGAGAGCTTTGTGGGGGTAAGAGAGTTATCTATCATACATAAACCCTGATTCATTACATAGCATCATATATGGCTAAAAACATGTTCTCTAATTGTAGTTATATCATTAGTTTGGAAATAAAGTAAGGCCATCCCAAGGTAAAGTAAGCATTTCTATATTTTCAAAAGAAAAAGAAATAAGTGCATATAACTTAAAGTGTAAAGACCTATGTGCTTCTAAGACTTTCAGCATTTTGAAGGAGTCAGCTTGAGGTAAAAAAAAAAACATTGGACTGGGCACTGGATTCCAGAAGGACCTACTGTAGCTCACTAATGGAATGCATGCTGTGCATGAATAAATTCTTGAGTTCAATCACTGGTGTCCTCAGCTGAAATATTCAGATGACAGGAAGACAGGAAAGGTTCTTGTTTGGAAAATCTGGTACCATGGACCCATCAGATCCTGGTTGAGAGAAGAAGAATGAGTTGGAACCGGGACCATCTGATGGAGATGGCACGTGTCCCCTAGAATGCCTGGAGAGTCCAGAGGCTGAGGAAGATGCTGTGCCATGCCCCTCTGGCACTGGAAGAGGTGGTCAACCTGCCCTCACAAACACAGGGGAGGATTGGCTGCAGACAGGCAGTGATGATGAAAGGCAGCAGATCCCCTCTGATGAGGAACAGCTGTGTCCCCCACTTGATCTGAGGGCACAGAGAGTGGAATAGAGGGAAGCTCAAAAGAGGTCTGTGAGGCTGCTGGCAAGGAGGCCACCCCACCCCTCCTCACAAGGAACACCTGGTTTGATCTGATTTAATCAGAGGCTAGGGATGGGTGTCTTCATTGTGAATAATTGTTTTGCTTCAGCATGTACTTCCCCAGCCTTTGTAACCTCCGCCCTGTGGACTCTGAACCTTGCTTGTGGGCTACAGATTTTGCTTTGAAGAATATGTGTAGCTCAGGACTGAACTTTCTTTGTGGACTTTGAACCTTGTTTATGACTTACAGACCTTGTCTTGTGGACTTTGCATCTTGTTTTGGACTACAGACTTCCTCCTTGCCTTGTGAACCGGCACTGGTGATTATTGGTTTTACTTTGTGGGATTGTGTTGTACTGACTATGAGTGGGTGGCTGCCTTCTGGAAAGTTTACCGGCTGTTGTAGGGCCATTTGTCATGGGATAGCAGAGCAATAAAGGACTTTACTGAAGTCTGCATGTGCCTAGGTGACCTGGGTCACAACACCTGAAGAGGTATAACTAGTTTAAAACTACCTAATAAGAAATTGGGACCGAAATTCTTGGGGCCTTTCCCCATTGTGAAAATCATCAACCTGGTCACAGTAAAATTGAAACAACCCAGACTTTTGGGAAAAATTCACCCAGTGTTCCATTGTAGCTTGCTGAAACCTTTTCAACCCTCCACTTTAAGACCTCCCCCTAAGAAAACACCTGGACACTCATGGTAGCAGGTCAGACCCATTATGAAGTGAAACGTATTCTTGACTCTAGAATCTTTAAGGGAAAATTGCAATACCTAGTACAATGGAAGGGATACCCATTGGCTGAAGCCATTAGGGTGAAATCTACTGATGTGAAAGCTGACAGACTTATCAAAAGGTTTAATGAGAAACACCCCAACAAACCAAAAGCCAGTTCCTAACTTGTGTTTTGTTTACATTACAGGTTCTGTCCTTTTTGTAAGGGGGGGGCGGATGTCAACGCTGCTAACATCAAATGTTATTGCTTGACAAGAGATGAAGAAATAGCCATTTCATATGTTAAACTTGTGTATTGCTTTAAAAGATTTAGTTTAAGGTTGGGAGGGGGAATGAGTAGGATTGCATCTTCAAGGCCATCTCTCTAACTAAAGAAGATAAGGCCTTGGCGGGTTTTCTAATGGAAGGGAAACTGATTCTTTAAATTAATTGGAGAATATGATTAATGACAAAAGTTCTCACACTTGGAAGAAATATGTTGTACTTAAAAATAAAAGTGTTTCATTACTATTATCATCTTCAATTAATTATTAAGGTTTCATTAACCAAACCGCTTTCATATTTATGCAAATTTACATCAGGGTGTGTGTGTAGGGTAGCAGATATTGTAGCAAACTTCTGTCTTCCTAACGTGCTTTATAAGAAACAAGCAAGATTCAGCAAACAGATTTCTAGAATACGGTGGCAGAAAAATTCAAACTAGCCCATCATTGTCTTCAATGAACTGAAAGGCCTGCAATGTGTACGGAGGTGTATGTTGCTGTCTCTATACCTGCCATGAACTTATTTCTATCCTTTCTTAGAGGTTCTTAACACATATTCCAGGAAAAATTATATGTTAAAAAAGTTTATTACACACTTACAGGGAGAAGAAAAAGCTATTCAGAACAAGGAAAATATTGAGAATTAAAGAAAAAGAAGATACAGAATACTTTCAAACATGGAACTTATTTTATCAATGGTTGGAAATATGAGATACAGAGTAAGAACTTAACTTTTATGACTAAGCAAAAATCAACCCAGACAAAACATATGAATTGTAATGATAGAAAACTAATATTGTACTTTAAAAAAAAGAACAAGGAAAATATGTTTGTTAAGATGACAGAATTGTAGTTCCCCACATTTTTCCACCACTAGTCACATTGATTTTAACTTTCAGTTTCTCATGTTCACTCTCAGGGAGGCTTAAATTAGATTTCATAAGAAGAAATATATTTTATCTGTCATAGATTCTTAAAATGAAATCTGCTTCTTATATTTAAGTTGCCTCCCAACTCACTTTTAGGATTTTTTTAACCTTATAATTTTTTATAAGCTTGGATCGTTAAAAATTATTTTATATCTTGATTCACTGTCTGTCTGACAGTCTTGTTATTAGAGCACATCACCATTTTTCCACTTTCTGGAAAGTGCAAAATAGTTCAGCCAGTGTTAAAACCTAAGTAAGCTCAGCCCGGGTACAAAAAATGTCTGCCTGAGTTACCAGAAAAACACACACACACACACACACACACACACACACACAATTAATATACATAATACATTGTTTTTGTAATATTCTAAAGGAAAATAAATAAATTGTTTTAGCTTAGTAACAAAGTCAATGTTTTGTTCAGTCCTTTGCTTCCCTTCTGAAATCTGCAGAGCCCTACTGACTAGGCCACAGTAAATTCAAATGTGGTGGGTTATAATGTTTTATGGTTTAGGTTTCTTTAAAATTTGGGAGCTCCAATTATTCTGTAAACACTTCAGTCTGCAAAAAACTAAGTCTAGTCCTATCCTACTACTTATTTTAAAATGGAAAATAATATTGTTTTCTCTAGTGAAATAAATTCCAGCATGCAATTGTTTTAATCAAATAGGTCACTTTAATTATAAAAACAAATTAAAAAGTATTGTACATTGCTACTGCCAGGAAAACAAACTATTGATTAACCATGGGAATAAAGTATTACAGTAGAATAGCATTATGTCTATTCATTTAAATTTGAACACAGGCTGCAATATATAATACTTAAAATAAACTGGAATACTATATAAATACTATATAATAATTGTTCACTGTGTTGATACTTTGTTCAAATAGATATTGTAAAGATTAGCTTGAGATTAAGAATCCTGAGAGGGTTTGGAAAGCTTCGTGACAATTTAAAACAACATACTCCTTGCTAATGATAAATTTTATTCGGTAATAAATAGATTTATGCAGTTCCAGCTCCATAAAATTAGATATCCAATGTTATAGTATTAGGTAAGCAATTCTTGAAGTTTTATCTATATATTCTTCTATATTTATGATTTGAACAACTTTTTTCCATTGGATGTGTCTCATGATAGTAAATACAATTTGTCCCATTAGAAGGTTATAGTCAAATGACATGTTCCATTTGCCTTTTTCAAATTGCACATTGGCAAATATGAAAATGATACTATGGAAGTTATTTTCTTTCTGTAGAACAACTTCTTTAAAAATTATTTTTTCTCTTCCTTTGTGAACAAGGAAGCACAATAAGTTAAAATCTCTTCCAATGATGAGGCTTGGGAAAGATAATCTTGTTTTATCTATTTTTTCCGTATCAGTGAAAAATAAATGGCTTATATGGAACACTACAATTCCTCAATCCTTTTTTTCCAATAAAAAACAGCTGAAATGCTTTGCATAATAAACGGCTTTTTGAGGAATATAGCTTCACATATTATACTTAGTTGTAAATGAACTTATATGTTGCTGATTGTGGTGTGAAGTGGAAAGTTGTTTTTTAAAAAGTCAAGGAATTGCCTCAGAGCTGCTATATTTGTCACAAGAATAATTGAATGTCTAATTGGCATAGTAACTTCATAATTATTTTTGGAAGAAATTAAGAACAAATAAACAGCTATTTGTAAAATAAATCCATCGTCCCCAGACATTTTGGGATCACTGATGTCAACTGAGTTTGGAATAACTAAATTAAGAATTGTAATTTAAATTTATATGCTTGTTATACCCGATAGCTTGGCCTTCACTACTCCAGAACTGTGATGTTTGTTACTTCTAGAATTGCCTTATGAGGCTCTCCTTTTTAAACTGAATAATTTCAAAAGTAATTAGCTTTTTTAAATACAGTCAATTTTGCAAAAAGCTTATCTGAACATACAGTTCCTAGTTACACATATGTTTATCTTTTGCAGGAAAGACACTGGAAATGTATATTCATCCCATTTGCACAATACGGAAGTTATTTTACCATATTTACTCATGTATAAGCTGCTTTTTAGAATGAGACATTTCAATACATTTAATATTAATAATTTAAAATTTTTAATTGTGCTTATAGTACTAATGCAAATCTTGTTTCAGGGTGTAGTTACATTATTACAGTTGAAGAAAACCACTAAGAGAGAACCAGTTTGGTGTAGTAGTTAAAGTATCAACCTAAAAATGGAAGACCATGAATTCTAGTCCTGCCTTGGGCACAAAGCCAGCTGGATGAGCCACAAGTGGCCATTGCCTTTCTTTCAGCCCCAGGAAGGAGGCAATGGCACAACACTTCTGAAAAAAAAACTGTCCAAAAGCTGCCAAAAAGCTATCCAAGCAGTCTCCAGGAATCAGACACAATTGAAAAGAATGGGGGGAAAGCTTATTTAAACCTTGAAAAGCAGATGCCAAATTGTGTGTGGAATTGCATTGATACAAGAAATGTGTTATGTCCTCTAAAACTGTTGTATTTTATGCTAGGTTTTTTTAACCAGCTACCTTATTATTGCAATATACAAAAAATATATAACCACAGCTGCCAGTTCTTTAACTGGTATCGTCCTTCATACACATCAAGCTATTTCCAAGAATCTAAAACGTTGTAATGTTTTGGCATAGTATATGTGCAGATCCAAGCATTGTGGCCTTTTGCAATTGACAGATGGAAATTTTGTCAATGTGCAGATTTTCTGCCATCCAAGATTTTTTGGCACCCAGTGTTCCAGAACTACTGGGACCACCAAAGCTGGTTTATGCTATAATCTTTCAATTTTGATTTTTAGATCTTGATACTTTGTGATCTTCCCCAATTCTTTGTCTTTTATTCTACTATGCCCTTGTATTGCCACATAAGTTATCTACATTTTCATCTTTTCAACCACAGTTAAATCTGTATTCTTATGAACCGAGACTTTATCAGTTTGTATTCGGATATCCCACAATATTTTAACTAGCTCATATAATAAGTTTGTGCATATTCCATCTACTGTTTTTTCGGCTTCTTTGCACAATCTGCACTTTGAATCATTTGATTTTACAATTCTAGTATCCACTGTATTAGCTTAAATGTCTTGCTCTTCAGTAGCCAAAAACAACCCTTCTATTTATTTTTAAAATATTGTAATTATAAACTTAATTTATTTCTCTGTTGATCTCGTTAGAAATTGACCGTGTAATGCTTTTTCTCGTCTGCCTCCTGTTCTTGTTTTTATTGCATTATTTTGATATTCATGTTTTATTACCTGCACATTCAGTAAGTTCCAATTTTAATTTGTGTCACTGCTTGTTCTTGGTTGTCTTTTATGTAATCAGTCAATACATGCTTTTCCGCTTTGATAATTTGACTTGAAGTAAACCGCTGCCTCCATTTTTGCAGGGCAAGTATAACTTATCAATATTACTATAAAGCTGTAATGCGTACTGATTAGCTTTCTTATTTTTCAGTCCAAACTGTCCAGTTCAGCTTGTGCCCACTTAATAACTCCAGCAGTAATGTTTATTCTGTCTACAGCTATGACCTTTATCTATTCACAGCAATGTGGATTGTTGTTATTATAGTTTGTCACATACTCAGCCAGATGTTTAAATTGGATTTGGCATTTTTATCCACTTACCGACTACTTTCCAGAGACCTAGGATAGGGAGATGCTATTGTTTGATGGTCTTAAAGGTATCATCGCAGGGTGTAAGCTATTCCAAATAAAGCTACCATTTTCAATTGATGGATGATAACATTGACAGTCAGGTATGAATTAAATCATATTCCTGTTGAATATACAGTAGAGGTGACAAATAGATTTAAGGAATTAGATCTGATAGACAGAGTGCCTGAAGAACTATGGACAGAGGTTCGCAACATTGTACAACAGGTAGCAACCAAAACCATCCCAAAGAAAAAGAAATGCAAGAAAGCAAAATGGCTGTCTGAGGAAGCTTTGCAAATAGCTGAGGAAAGGAGGGAAGCGAAAGGCAAGGGAGAAAAAGAAAGATATGCCCAATTGAATGCAGAATTCCAAAGAATAGCTAGAAGAGATAAGAATGCCTTCTTAAATGAACAATGCAAAGAAATAGAAGAAAACAATAGAATAGGGAGGACCAGAGATCTTTTCAAGAAAATTGGAGAGACGAAAGGAACGTTTCATGCAAAAATGGGCATGATAAAGGATCAAAATGGCAGGGACCTAACAGAGGCAGAAGAGATTAAGAAGAGGTGGCAAAATTACACAGAAGAATTATACAAGAATGAGCTTAACGTCCCTGATAATCACAATGAGGTGGTCACTGACCTCGAGCCAGACATCCTAGAATGTGAAGTGAAGTGGGCCTTAGAAAAGCTGAGCAACAACAAAGCTAGTGGAGGTGACAGTATTCCAGCTGAGCTATTCAAAATCTTAAAAGACGATGCAGTAAAAGTGCTACACTCAATTTGCCAGCAAATTTGGAAAACTCAACAGTGGCCACAGGATTGGAAAAGATCAGTTTACATTCCAATTCCAAAGAAAGGCAGTGCCAAAGAATGTTCAAACTATCGCACCATTGCACTCATTTCTCATGCTAGTAAAGTTATGCTTAAAATTCTACAAGCTAGACTCCAGCAGTATGTGGATCGAGAACTACCAGAAGTACAGGCAGGATTTCGAAGAGGCAGAGGAACTAGAGATCAAATTGCTAACATACGCTGGATCATGGAGAAAGCTAGAGAGTTCCAGAAAAACATCTACTTCTGCTTCATTGACTATGCTAAAGCCTTTGATTGTGTGGATCATAACAAACTGTGGCAAGTCCTTAAAGAGATGGGCATACCAGACCATCTTATTTGTCTCTTGAGAAATCTATATGCGGGCCAAGAAGCAACAGTGAGAACTGGACACGGAACCACTGATTGGTTCAAAATTGGGAAAGGAGTCCGGCAAGGCTGTATACTGTCGCCTTGCCTATTTAACTTATATGCAGAGCACATCATGAGAAAGGCAGGGCTAGATGAATCAAAAGTTGGAATTAAGATTGCCGGAAGAAACATCAACAACCTAAGATATGCAGATGATACCACTCTAATGGCAGAAAGTGAAGAAGAACTAAAGAGCCTGGTGTTGCGGGTGAAGAAGGAGAGTGCAAAACTTGGGTTGAAACTAAACATTAAGAAAACCAAGATCATGGCATCTGGCCCTCTCAATTCCTGGCAAATAGATGGGGAAGAAATGGAGGTAGTGACAGATTTTATTTTCCTTGGCTCCAAGATCACTGCAGATGGGGACTGTAGCCAAGAAATTAAAAGACACTTGCTCCTTGGGAGGAAAGCCATGGCAAATCTAGACAGCACACTAAAAAGCAGAGACATCACCCTGTCAACAAAAGTGCGTATAGTCAAGGCTATTGTCTTCCCAGTTGCAATGTATGGCAGTGAAAGCTGGACCATAAGAAAGGCTGAGCGCCAAAGAATTGAAGCCTTTGAACTATGGTGCTGGAGAAGACTCCTGCGAGTTCCTTGGACTGCAAGGCGATCAAACCGGTCAGTCCTAGAGGAGATCAACCCTGACTGCTCTTTAGAAGGCCAGATCCTGAAGCTAAAACTCAAATACTTTGGCCACCTAATGAGAAGGAAGGACTCACTGGAGAAGAGCCTAATGCTGGGAAAGATTGAGGGCAATAGAAGAAGGGGACGACAGAGAATGAGGTGGCTGGATGGAGTCACTGAAGCAGTAGGCGTGAGCTTAGATGGACTCCAGAAGATGGTAGAGGACAGGAAGGCCTGGAGGAACATTGTCCATAGGGTCGCGATGGGTCGGACACGACTTCGCAACTAACAACAACAACAACAACTTTGACAGTGCTGTTGCTATTCAAGTGGCATTCCAGATGTTTTGGGATTGCACCCAAGGAGCCTCGAATTTTTGGTACTATCTTTGCTTTCTTTTGCCACATTTATTACATTTGTATTTGTGTGATTTTTTCCAGTACTTTCTTGTCTGTTTTGCTGTTTCCAGATTCTGCCACATCCACTATCCAGACATTTTTGTCTTTCTTATCAACAGTTGTTAGGTCTGAGTTGTTATGTGGCAGGTGCTTATCTGACTGAATTCTAAAGTCCAAGATCACTTTAACTTCTTCATTCTCTATTACTTTGTCTATTTTATGTGCCCAGCAGTTCTTGCTTGATCAGTATTTCTGTTTTTTTCAATCTTTGTACAATTGTGATAGGTAAACAACATTTCTTCCAATAATCCTTGAATTGCTGACCTTGGTTGCTTAGCCAACAGTCCTAAGCCCTATAGGCCATTTTTCAGCAGATGTCCAGAAATATATATATATAGTTTGTATGAAATTTCTGTCCTATCCACTTCACTTTCTGTCACTTCCATGTTTTTAGCAGCATTAACTTATATTCTTTGTTGATTGATTCAGCTGCATAAGGAATTATTTTTTCTTTGTTTTTTAAATAAAGATTCCAGAACAATGGAGTTTTGTAAAGCAGAAAAGTAAGAATATGCACACCCTATTAACTTAGTTCTTGGTGGAAGGTGGGGGCCGACAGAGATTGAACCCAAGGGGGAAAGTGTCAAACAATTTTGATATAAAAATTAGCCACACAAAAACCCAATTGAATTAATCACCAAGATCATCTTGAACTTTAGGAAACAGAGCTTCAGTTATGGCTTCTTAAAAAGTTAAATAAATTGCTTAGATAAAAAGTAAGAAAAATAAATTGTGACCTATTCACTACAGAAAGACAGCACAGTATTATCTGAAAGCTTCATAAAGTTTTCATTTGTTAATATTCATTATTTAGTGTGAAGACAGGCATTTTTATTTAATAATATTTATTCATTAGCATGATAAAATTCTTCCTTTATGTTGGTTCCCAGTTGCAGTTGACAGTGGTTGATTGACATTATCCCAGAGCAGTACCCAGAGCTATTTTCAATGTGTCAAAAAGTGACCTTGGTCCAATTTGAAGGAAAAAAATAACATTTTTCAAGCACTTATTGTGAGTACTGGAGTAAAAAATTAAAAAGAGGTGCTTGAATCTTTTCAAAAGAGCCCTTGACAGATCCAACCCCACCCAACTTCAAATTCTGATGAAGCTCATGAAGAACAGTGGAACTTTCATACATTTTCAATAGAGATGTCAGTTAATAGAGGCTACAATTGGCAAGCTGCAAAACTAAGCTGCTGGAAATAATCAAACACTACAAAAATGCCTAAAGCACTTGACATCATCACCTTCACAAAACTGACAGAGCTGATCAATGAAGTTCACAGGGACCTTTCCAGACCAGAGGAATTACAAAATTACAATCAGAATACACAACTAAGGATATTCTATGGTATTGACATTTGGGTGCATTTACCAATTGGCAGAAACATCAAATCAAAGTCAAATCTTTATTATGGTCATAGATCAGCATAAGGAAGGTAGAGTATAGTATAGTCAATTGAAAAGTATAGAAAAACATCAGAGTAAAAAGCTAGAAGAGATAAACATATATGTATTAAAACAGAAAATACATCTAAAAAACAAGAATCTAAAAATATCTGAAGGAAGAGTAGGAACATTAGATGGATGTAAGGGAACATAAAGGTTAGTATGTGGTTAGTATGTACCAGCAGAGTATGGCAAACCAGATGCTCATTAAGTCTAAATGATATGATATATGATATATATGTGTATATGATATACATGACATGAAAATATCTTTATTAGGATTAACCAAGTTAGCACTAAAGCATGCTCAATTTGTTCAGTTTGTATTCTCTAGGACTGTTCACTGTACCATATGATTTTGTTAAAAAAGGAGGGGCTCGGGAAGAAGCACAACACTTCTTAAATTAGCCTCCCCATACCATACTCTTCTATTAAAGAGTTTATTGGGGCAAATCCTCATTCACTCAGTCACACCACAGAAAACCTTACCTTCCCCCACATTCACTTGGCTATTCAACCAAACTGGTATTGCAAGTGATTTAGGTGTTCCTAATATTTATTTCCAGATACCTGAGCAGATAGGTAGGAGAGTTCATAATTATTGTAAGATTTAAGAGTCAGGGGAAGAAGACAGGATAAATAAGCTTGCCCACTCAACTTTGCTTTTGCTGGGAAAAACTTATTCCCTGACTCAGAAGAGAGGGATGTGAAAGAAAGCAGATCACCTGTTAAAGGATCAACATAAAAGTGTATTATATGTGTATAGTTCAGTTATTGCAGTTTATGTGTTAACATTATTGATTCATAAAGGTTTAACATTATCAGCGGAACATGAGGTAAATCGTTGACAGCGGAACACGAGGGAGTTTTGACAGCTGTCAAAACTCCGGACTGGCGCATGCGCACGAGTTGACAGCTCGCGGCTGTCAAAACAACACAAGCCGCCGCACGAGGAGCAGAACTGTCAAACGAGCCGCAGAGCTGATTGGAAGAGAAGTAAAGCGGGAAGAAGGGCGGCTCATGATTGGACCGTACGACCGGCGCCAGACTATAAATAGCCAAGTGCTCCTGTACCTTTCTGCTCTGTCTTAATAAATCAGTTGAAGTTACCAGCTGTCTTGAGTGGTCTGTTCCAGCCACTTCACTGGCGACGAGGATGGGATACGCTTCCAGAGCTGAAGTCACGGCCAGGGGAATCCTCGGCCAATAGAGCGAGTCACTGGGAGTTTTAACTCCCCAGCGAAGCGGACCACCGAGCCCTGACAGCATGGCAAATTTCGGACGAGTGAGGGAGTTTGACACTCACCACCCCGAGCGATGGGAGTCGCATCTGGGGCAGGTAGAGGGATTCCTCCTCGTCAGCAAAATAACAGATGACAGAGCCAAGGCAGCCGCACTACTGTACATCAGCGGTCCGCCCGTCTACGATGCTGCTGTCGGACTATTCAGCCCGGTGCCGATCACTGAAGTTCCATACTCAGAACTCGTTGACCGGCTCAGCAAGCACTACATGCCGGCCCGTTCAGAACTGTACTGGCGGGTACAGTTCGCCCAACGAAGGCAACGGCCGGATGAACCAGCAAACGATTTCATCGTGGGAGTCCGGCACGCTGCGCGAAGCTGCAACTTCCCCGACTTAGAGGACCGGATTCGGGACCAGGTGGTCATCGGGCTGAGGGACGAACGTCTCAAGAAGAAAATCACGTCAAAGCCGGAGATGACCCTCGCCCAGGTCTCCCGTGAGATTTTGGCGTATGAAGATAACCACAAGAAGCCCTCCAACCGAACGGCAATGGAACCCCAAAGCAGCGTCCATCAGGACGAAGCGTGTCTCAGCGACGAAGAGTCCATCGATCTAACAGACACCGATGCATTACAACGCCGAATGGAGAGAAGGCAAGGTAGACGGAGCGACAACAACGACCGTCCCAGTCCAAGAAACTTCACCTCAGCCCAAAGGGAACAACGAAACGCCTGTGCCAGCTGCGGCGGAAACCATGCCCGGGCAAATTGCCGTTTCCGGAGCGCTAAATGTCATAATTGTGGAAAGACCGGCCACATTAAACCCGTCTGCCGAGGCCGTCCCCGCGACAACCTGCATGAAGTAGAGGCTGCTTCCCCAGGTACGATCACCCACCGAGCCAGTAAGGGAAAGCCCTCAGTGGGGTTAGTGAAGACAGTGGAGGGAGTACACAGCTTAAGCCCTAAGGTAAAAATTAAAACTAAATTACAGGGAGTCTATTGCGATATGGAGGTGGATTCAGGTTCTGCTGTAACCTTAATTTCGTCTAGAACGTTTAGAGAAATTTGTGAGCGCAGTAAAAAAACAATACCGTTAAAAAACCCTCAAGTTCAATTAGCTGACTACCAGAAGACACCAATTCAACTCAAGGGGAGGGCTAAGCTCTGGGTAGAATACAAAAAGTTCAAGGGACCACTAGAAGTATTAGTCACCCAGGGGGATCGCACTAATCTGATAGGGTTAAACTGGTTTAGCCCTTTAGGAATTGCCCTCACAGGCGTCAACGCCATTCAGACATCAACCCTTGAGACTGTCTGCAGGAAGTTTGCAGACGTCTTTGATGGTTCCTTAGGCAAATACACAGGACCTCCCATCGCCCTTAACTTAAACCCCGCCATACAGCCTATTAAAATCAGGGCCAGGCGGGTCCCCTTCGCCCTCAAACAAAAAATTGAGGACGAACTGGAACGCCTTGTCAAACTTGGAGTTTTAGAACCTACTGACGGGGGCAGTTGGGAAACCCCCATAGTAACGCCACTGAAACCAAATGGCCAAATTAGAATATGCGCAGATTATAAGGGGACACTCAACTTAGCACTTAATGCCCACTCTTACCCCATTCCAGCAGTTAGGGACGTCCTGGCTTCTATTCGCTCAGGCGCCATTTTTGCGAAATTAGATCTCACGCAGGCGTATTCTATCTGCACCCAGATAGAACTCCTAATGACCCACAACCTCCTACATCCGCGCCACGAACCTTTCTGCCAGGCCAAGCTATCTGGGCTAGGAATTACACCAACAACCAAAAATGGATCCAAGGCGTCATAATAAAGCAAACCGGACCTGTCTCATATTTAATCCACTCTGACACACACGGCCAACTACGACGACACCTAGATCAAATAAGAATCCGCAAACCACAAAACACACCCCCACCATCACAACAACCCCTTTTAACCCCCTTTATACCTAGCGTTCCGCCATCCGAAGAAGCACAGCCACAACCGCAGGAGGAAGGAGTTCTCGAAGACGAGGCTCCCCCACGACGGTCCAGCCGATCGAGGAAACCACCAACTTACTTGCAAGACTATGAATGGGCAGGGAGCGACAAACAAACACACGGGGGCGGAAACCATCCAGGGGAGGGGTAAGGGGTGTATTATATGTGTATAGTTCAGTTATTGCAGTTTATGTGTTAACATTATTGATTCATAAAGGTTTAACATTATCAGCGGAACATGAGGTAAATCGTTGACAGCGGAACACGAGGGAGTTTTGACAGCTGTCAAAACTCCGGACTGGCGCATGCGCACGAGTTGACAGCTCGCGGCTGTCAAAACAACACAAGCCGCCGCACGAGGAGCAGAACTGTCAAACGAGCCGCAGAGCTGATTGGAAGAGAAGTAAAGCGGGAAGAAGGGCGGCTCATGATTGGACCGTACGACCGGCGCCAGACTATAAATAGCCAAGTGCTCCTGTACCTTTCTGCTCTGTCTTAATAAATCAGTTGAAGTTACCAGCTGTCTTGAGTGGTCTGTTCCAGCCACTTCAAAAAGAATACCTGGAAGAAAGCAAAAGAAATATTTCGAAAAATGTAGGCAAGATGGTGACCGAAGACCACCACAAGGGTTTGGTCGGTTAGTTTCTAGGAGAAGCAGAGAGTAAGCAATGCTCAGTCATGAGAAACCACTATGGGAGTGAAACTGAAATTCTTTGCAACCATAGCTAGAAGGAAAGTGAGAGTTGAACACAAAAAAGTCTTCAGGAAACAAAGGCCTGCTTGGGTGAGAAAGAAACTCCTCCAGTCATTGT
Source organism: Vipera ursinii (assembly GCF_947247035.1). Classification (NCBI taxonomy): domain Eukaryota; kingdom Metazoa; phylum Chordata; class Lepidosauria; order Squamata; family Viperidae; genus Vipera; species Vipera ursinii. Next base: position 251,651,400 of record NC_139513.1, read on the forward strand.
CTCCTTCCTAGGACTGAGAGAAAGTGACCAGCCCAAGGTCACCCAACTGGGTTCATTCCCAAAACAGGACTAGAACTCATGGTCTCCCAGTTTCTAGCTTGATGCCTTAACCACTACACCAAACTGGCTCTACTGCAGAGTTATTAAATGATAAATGTTGGAAAATTTTAGCAAGTTTTTGGTACTTTTCATGAGAAGAGTAAGTTAGTTACTTGCTTACAATGGTTGATTTACAATCATTACAACCAGCTATCATTTGAAATTATAATGGCACTGAAATAAATGACTTACAACTGCTCCTTGCCCTTACAACTGCCAAAGCTTCCCCATGGACATCCAATCCAAATCTGGACGTTGGACAACCAGCATCTGGTAATAATAGTTGCAGTGTCCTGGAGTCTTGTGATCGCCATTTGCAACCTTTCCAGTCAGTTGCTGACAAGAAAAAGTCAAGAAGGGAAGATGAATTTGCTTAAGAACCAAAAGATTCACTTAACAACTACAGTGATTCATTTAAAAACCATAACAAAATAGATCGTTCAATTGGGCACGACTCACTTAACAAATACGTTACTTTGGCAATAAAAATTATGGCCCCCAATTGTGGTCACAAATTGAGGACTACCTTTATAAGGATTTCTAAATGCTGTTTCTCCCTTTCAAATTCCCAGAATTAGTTTTAAATTCTTCCAGATTCCTTACAAACTCTGTTAAAGGTATGCAAATTTGAAAATTGTTAATTGGATTGGCTAATCCTAACCCTTTTCATTTTCCTCTATTCAATCATGTCCCGTTCTCAGAGACCGACTGGACAAGTCCCTGCCATTTTGTTGACAAGGTTTTTCAGAAGTAGTTGGCCATTGCCTCCTTCCTCGGTCTGGCCTAAGGTCACACAGCCGGCTTTGTGCCCAAGGTGAGACAAGACCTCATGATCTCCCAATTTCTATCCTGATACCTTAACCCCTGCCCCTACTGTATGTGGAGTTTAGCCTAGATGTCACTCTTCTTTCCCATCTTTTGTGCGGGTATCTGCTCATCAATATTATCAGATTTTTTCCCCTCCTCTCTCATGTTCCTTATTGTATTATTTTGTCTGATGAAGGTATATGGTACATACGAGGGCAATTCAGAAATAAACCTCTGTTTGAGCACATGTGAGAAATAGGCAGGGATAGCGATGCCTGTCCTATGGCACCGTGCACAGTAGTTCAGTAGGCAGTGAGGAGTGGAAGGAGAAGGTTGTGTTGCAGTTGGCTCGTCTCCTAGATCAATTGAAAATGAACCCTGCCTTAGAAAATCCCGCCAAATGTGAAGGGTGTGCAGTAACACAATTCCTGTACGTGAAAAAAACCTTTGGCAGCTGCAATTCATCACGAAGATGTATGTCAATGGTGTCGCATGCTTAAAGATGGATGAACTGACGTGCATGATGAGGCAAGAAGTGGCTGCCCATCTGTAGTCAGCGATGAACTCATGCAGGAAATTGAAAAAAAAGGTCCATGAGGTCCATCAGTTCATGATATCTGCACTTTTTTTTACACTTTCCCCAAATTTCTCAGACTGTTTTATACAAGGTAGTGACAGAAAATTTGGAATAGCGCAAGTTCTGTGCTCGTTGGGTACCAAAACTCCTTTCTGAGGAGCACAAAACACACCAAATGGGTTCTGCTTTGAACTTTCTCACAAGTTATGCTGAGGAAGGAAAACAATTGCTTAACAGAATTGTGACTGGTGATGAGACCTGGGTGTCATACGTGAACCCCGAAAGCAAACAGCGATCAATGGTGTGGTGTTATAAACATTCAGAAAAGGAAACCCCAAAAAGCTAGGCAAACATTGTCTGCAAGAAAGCTTATGGCTGGGATGCCAAAGGAGTATTACTAGTGAAGTTCATGGAGCATGGGTCCACCATCCATTCAGAAGTCTACTATGAAACATTACAAAAACTCAGATGAGCCATCCATAATAAGTAAATTAAAAGGTTGTTTGCTGACAACCATGATCATGGTTTTTGAGGCGTTAAGCTTCAAGCCGTATTTTACAGATATTTCTGTAACTCTGTTGATGAGCTGAAGATCTTCATGCTTACTGGCAAGCAGAACTGTATCGTCAGCATATCTTAAGTTGTTGATCCAAACACCGTTTACTATGATGCCAGCATCGATGTTCTCCAGTGCCTCATTGAAGATTGACTCAGAGTAGATATTGAACAACAGTGGAGACAGAATACATCTCTGTCTGACCCCTCTTTCGTATTTCTGCATCAGCTGAATATTTTTTTTTATTGAAAAGTTTTAAAATACAGTTTTCCTTTAAAAAACCCCCCTTCCCCCTCCCTGCTCCCCCCTACCTCCCCCCAACCTCCCCCCCTCCCCCCCTCCCTCCCCCCCTCCCCCCCCAACTTCCCAGAGCTAAATACAAGGTATATATATATTAAAAGGCAATCATAAACAACCATATACTAACAACTATAAATTCTAAAATCCATCACTCTCTGGCTTATATAGGATAAAACACACCTTAGCAATATTAAATATATATAAAAAACTAGAATAGAAAAAGAAAAAAAAAACGAAAGAAGACTTATTCGAATGCTACATAAAACTTCTTAACCCTATACTTGTTCTGGATAAACTCAATCCATTTTCTCCATTCCATAATATAACGTTCTTGCGAATGATCTTTCAAATAGGCCGAAATCTTCGCCATCTCTGCCAGGTCGGAAACCTTTAAAGTCCATTCTTCTATGGTCGGCAGTTCCTCTTTCTTCCAATATTGACCTATCAAAAGTCTTGCTGCCGTAACTAAGTTCAACATCAACTTGGAGTCCACAACTGTAGCGTCAACAATTATTCCCAACAAAAAAAATTGCGCACAAAACTTTATCCTCCGTTTAAAAATCTTCTGCATATTCCACCAGACTTTTATCCAAAAGGCCTTAACCTTCTTACATGTCCACCATATGTGAAAATATGTTGCATCTTCATCACCGCACCTCCAACACTTAGGCTGATAATTCGGATACATACTTGCAAGCTTTTTAGGATCTAAATGCCATCTATAAAACATTTTGTAAAAGTTCTCTCTTAGATTTTGAGCTTGAGTAAATTTTACGTTCCTCACCCAAATCTTTTCCCACGTGTCCATTGTAATAACTTCCTGAATGTTTTGGGCCCATTTTATCATACAATCCTTAACAAGCTCTGTTTCTGAATCAATCTCTATCAATGCAAGATATATCCGTTTAATATGTGCTGGTCCCTGATTTCTAATTTGCTTTATCAAATTTTCATCAGTCATTGCAAATCCATTTTTCTGGTCTTCTTTCCACCTGGCCCGTAGTTGAATATATTGAAACCAAGTTTGAACAACCTTCTCTTCTCGCAAGAGGCTATATGATTTCAAACACCAAACATTCCTTTCCAGGCTTAAAATTTCCTTGTACGTAGTCACATCATGTTTGAAACCAGCATGTATATTTTCTATTGCGTGTTTTGGAATTGCCCACAATGGTATCTTGCTGCTTAACTTATGTCTATACTTCTTCCAAACTCTCAGCAATGCCTGTCTTAAAATATGCATCCTAAACACAGTATCTACCTTCTTATCATACAACAAATATGCATGCCAGCCAAACAACAAATCATGGCCCTCAAGATTTAATAACCTCAATTGCGTCAAATTAATCCAATCACTTATTCCTACTAATGCAGCAGCTTCATAATATAATTTAAAATTAGGCAATTTAAGGCCACCTCTCTCACGAGTATCCTGCATAAGCTTAAGTTTAACTCGTGGCTTTTTCCCTGCCCACACAAATTTATTGATACCACGCTGCCATTCCTCCAAGTTAGAATCTTTCTTAAGAATCGGTATTATTTGAAATAAAAATAAAAATTTGGGCAGGACATTCATTTTCACTGCTGCAATCCGTCCCAACAAAGACAATTGCAATTTTTGCTAACTCTCCAATTCTTTTTGAATTTTCCCCCATAGTTTTTCATAATTATTTTTATATAGCTTTGTATTAGAGGGCGACAAAATCACCCCCAAATATTTAACCCTTTTAACAATCTCAAATCCAGTTAATCCTTCTAAGAGAGCCTTCTGTGAAACTGTCATATTTCTAGCCAAAATTTTAGTTTTCTGTGTATTTACTTTAAATCCAGAAACCTTCCCATATTGTGTTATTATCTCCATCAGGTCCACAACAGAGTTCTCTGGCTGGGTCACTGTAACAACCAGATCATCTGCAAATGCTCTCAATCTATAGTCCTGATCTCCAACTTGTATCCCCTTAATTTTTTCCGAGTTCCGAATCTTAACCAATAGTATCTCTAATGTTAACACAAATAACAAGGGCGATAACGGACACCCTTGCCTTGTGCCCTTCTCAATATTACATACTGCTGTCAGGCTATTGTTAACTATGATTCGGGCAGTTTGTTTTTGATATAATGCCCTAATCGGTTGTAAAAAATTTTCCCCAAAATCCATTTTATCTAAAACTTTCAACAAAAATTGCCAATTCAATTGATCAAAGGCCTTTTCAGCATCTAAAAAGATTAGCGCTGCAGAGATCTGGTTGTGCCTTTCCAAAAACTCTAACACATCAACTATATGTCTCACATTATTTTTCATTTGCCTACCACTAATAAACCCCGTTTGATCCCCATGAATCACCTGTTGCAGAACCCTCATCAGTCTATTAGCCAAAACCTTAGCAAATATCTTATAATCTGTATTTAAAAGCGATATCAGTCTGTAATTTTTAACTTGAGTAGCATCCTGGTCTTCCTTTGGAATCAAAGAGATAAAAGCTGTTCTCCAAGACGGTGGCACCTTTCCCCCCCTCTGAATTGTCTGAAACAGTTCCTTTAACGGCTGAATATTTTTGGCCTAGTCTCACATCTGCTACCTGATGCCAATATAGATTCTTTATGATTTGGATGTCTTTGTCATCTAGTCCCCCTTGTTTCAGGATTTCTAATAGTTTGCTGTGTCTTATTTTACCAAATGCTTTTTCAAAATCAATGAAGCACAGGTAAACACTGTGATTCACATCTCTACAACACTGTACAAGAACCTGAATGCTGAATAATGCATCTCGTGTACCAAGATTATTTCTGAAACCAAATTCTGTGTTATTTAGACGCTCCTCTGTTTTGTTGTATATTCCTGTGTGAATGTTTTCGGGGCATGACTCTTTAAACTTATTGTTCTGTATTCAGTACACTTCTTTGCATTTATTTTTGGGTGATTGTCACAAAGGTTGATTTTAGCCAATCATTTGGTATCTTTACTGTTTCATATATTCAATTGAAGAGCTGCAGGAAAAAATTCTTCCCATTGTCTTCCAGCAATTTTAAAATTTCTACTGGGATATCATCAGGGGTCCTGTGGCTTCTCTTGTTTTTGCTATTATTATTGCATGTTCAACCTCCTCCATAGTGATGTCCATAGGCTGCTATTGCTAGATAATTTTATGAGTGAGGGCTGGAAAAACTCTGGCAATTACGACAGATGTTATACATTTTCCACAGGGTTACATCCATAGTTACATCATTTCACCATTCCAAAATACAGTGGCATTTGCTGCAGTAATTTAAATAATTTGATTTATTGATTGATTGTCTACTTCTTTGCTTAAAGTTAATCAAAATGGCAAGGATAAAAGAGATCAAGAATGCTGACTGTATTTTCTGAAGTTGTCTTTCAGAGAATTTCAAGGGAATGCCAGTGTTCTATCTACCGTACATGTCTATTTCCTAGTTTTAAAATACAGGCCACGAGAATGTAATTTGCCTTTTCTTATTAGAACAACACCTATTAAGCAATGCAACTTATACTCCTTGACAGTCAAGTTAAACTATAAATATTTCTGGAAGAATATCTCTTTTATCTAACAAGAATATTTTTTGCGTCCTTTAGAACAATTGTAATACTTCACTTTATCAAAAGCACCATTAACTAACTCCATGTATTATGTAAGTTATTTTTAATAACTCAGTGAGAACTATACAAATTAAATCTCTAGCAAATTGTTACAATTGTTATTCATTAATAACTCAGTGAAAATAGTACAAATTAATTGCTAAGAATAATAAATTGAAGCAAGTATGTGTTTAAGTATCAGGACATTATTGCTAATAGAGAGAAAAGATATTTCCTTCCTTTGCTGTAAGTATTGCTTCGCTCTTAGCTATAAATTCAAATGTGCAAATCTGAAAACGACAGAAAATGTAGCACACATAATTGATGGCATGATTTTACACCCAAAGGTTAATAACTATTTTCCAATAGGTATAGGACCTTAGGGTTTCTTCTCAAATTTGCCTTATTGAAAATAGGACAGTAATAAGGAAATTTCCACTTTAGTTTGTACAAATACTTTAATTAGAACTGGTACTGTCACTGCAAAAATTAGTAATTCAAAGGGTAAATGGGAGGAGATAACATACCAAGTCTTCTACTGATGATCTCCCCTCCTGGCCAGCTGATCTGAAATTGGGAATCCACAAAAATTTACACTGGAGAAAATAGTAACTGATCGCATTCTGACTCTAAGCAGTAGCAAAGCAAAATTTGTGGGCAACAAAAAGTAGAGTTCTTTATATAAATAAAATATTTGCAATTTTTCCCTGAAATCTTATAGGTATACAACCTGAATGACAAAATTTACTGATGTCCTTAGTTTTCAAAAGAAAAATGGGCAATATATCTTAAAAAAAATAGAACTGATTTCGTATATAGAAACACTTCAGTGGTAACACAATGGATACTAATCCTCTGTCAAATTGATATTAGCTGCATGACTCATGAGCTTATACTTAGTAATGTTAGACCCAAGTAATTTTATGAAAGAAAAAAGAAACAGGATGACACTTGCACTTATGGAATAGAAAACTGTAGTAAAATATTGCTCTATCTATCTATCTATCTATCTATCTATCTATCTATCTATCTATCCTGAGTTTTCTGCAGATAATTCTGATTTATCAGTTTTTTACTGAAACAAGTCTATGTATTTTTAAAACATTAGGAATTCAAAATGGATATCAGTTTATTTCACATATGATAGCATTATATAAAACTAAAAATACATTAAAATGTTTTAAATAGCATGAGATAAATAATTTGGTATAAAATCTCATTAAGTAGAGCAATAATTCTTGGAAGCAGTCAAAAAAAGAGAGTGGGACAGGAATCTATTGCATATTACTTGAGAATGTTTTTACTGAGAACTAGAATAACAGCAAAAGGTAGAAAAACAGCTTACTGACTTGTTCAATTCACTGTTTGAGAAAAATATATCAAGCTGTGTAATGAAAACAGAACATTTATTTTAAGTATTTTTGCAATAAACTCTCTGTGTGTATGTACAAGTCTATGCCTTTTCAGACTTTTAATAAAGTAATAGACATTTGTTTGACTTTGATTAAGCCACATTATCCAAGTCATGTAACACAGATATTAATGACAAAGAGAAGATTTATTTATAGTTTAAAATTTACTAGCAGATATTTAAAGGGGATATTTCATCTACCCATTTAGCTTTTCAAATAAGCTTAGTTTATCCTATATGGCTGAAGAAAATCTTTGTATCTTATGATCTTGAATGATTGCCAAAGTTTTTACATCATATATTAAAAGTTAGATAATCATGGGAAAATTCATTGAAAGCTTAAGATACTTCACTTTATGTCTGCACGAATATGTTAGTATATTTTGTGAAACACTTCTTTAAATTCTTTCACTGGGTACCACTGGGTGCATTTCTTTTCAAGAGTGGTTGTGAGCATTTAAAGATGACTGTCACGTGCAGCTTATCCATTTACAACATGTTGATACAATGGATGTGATCAGTCACAAAATACTTATTTATCAGAAAGTAGAACAGAGAAGGCCAGGCTTCTGGCCTCCCTTTCTAATACCCTGTCTTTTATTCTGATGAAATGGGTAGTTTTAAAGCACTGCACTGCACTCCAATCACTCACCATTCTTATTTTCTAAGAATGCTTGCAGGGAAGGAAATGTTTTCATAATTAAATAAGGAGAGGAGGAGAACAAGATTAATTTTATTTTCTGGACAAAATCATAGTTGTGCTATTATGTTCACCTTCCATCTTTTTTTTATTTAAAACATAGGTAATTCGCTTTATGCTATTTTTCCCCCCAAAGAACATCTCCAAATTAATTAGTTACCAATAGAAGATACCGTATTTTCCGGCGTATAAGATGACTTTTTAACCCATGAAAATCTTCTCAAAAGTCGTCTTATACGCCAGAAAATACTATTCACCTCTCTGATCTTTTCTGCTGGACGGTGGGATCGCTGGGTGAATGGAGGTAGGCGATGGCGACCCATAGTTAAGCGGCCAACAGCGAACGGGTGATGGAGGGCAAACTCTCCTCAGATCATGGGGCGGCTGCTGCAGCCGCCACCATTGCTCTCTCTAGGACTGGCCATGCTGGCGCTTCCAATACTGGCTGTCAGGACCCCAACGAGAGGAGGGGCAGGGCATCCCCAGAGGCACACCGCTCGACAGTAGGAAGGGAGCACCTTTGCTCCCGCTGAGGCACCACCTGACCCGCGCCAACCAGAAGAATCGCTTGCCCGGTCACGGAGTGCGGAACTGAGAGCAGCAGCGCACCAAGCAAGAGAGCTGAGAGGAAAGAAGGCGAGGCGCCCATTTGGCAGGGAAGGAGCAAAGCTGGGCAAATCACAGAGCAGGTGGAGCAGGGAAACGTTACAGGGGAAAAGGGGGCAGGGTTTAAAAGATGAGGCGGGCGGGACGTGGGCCTGGAGACATTCTGTTAGAAGTAACGAAGGAGCCTCCGGGTGCTTTCTGGATCGGATTGTGTGAACTGAGGGTGCCGCTACAGTCCTCGTGTTTCCCAGGGTTGCCTGTCGTGCCAGAGGTATTCCCTGTAGCCCCAGATTCTTTAGCTCCCCACTTTCCTTAATTCAGGCGAATTTTGTGCTCCGTGGAGAAACATTAATACGCAAATGCCGTTTGTTTAACCGCGCAAAACTCGGGGGAAACCTTGGTATTTGGGAACGGAAAGGCTTAAGACTTTTCATTTCTGTTTTATGCACAGGCTGGGAGGGTCACGAAGTTTACCTCTTTTATTTTAGTAACATCATGGCACTTATAAAAAAAGGTACTAACACTAAACGAGTTGTTAATATGCAGATTGTGTGCCAGGAAGTGAAATATTGAGTTATTAGCCCAAACCCTATAATTTAACAGAAAAAGTAGGGGGTCGTCTTATATGCCGGGTCATCTTATACGCCGGAAAATACAGTATTTTTAGCTCAAGGTTGAACTATGGAGTCTGTTAAATAGTGGGTTCTTTGGCGTGGTGGCTCAGTGGGTTAGGACACTGAGCTTGTCGATCAGAAGGTTGGCAGTTTGGCGGGTCGAATCCCGAGTGCCGCGTAACAGACTGAGCGCCTGTTACTCGTCCCAGCTTCTGCCAACCTAGCAGTTTGAAAGTACGTAAAAATGCAAGTAGAAAAATAGGGACCACCCCAGTGGGAAGGTAACAGCGTTCCATGTGCCTTTGGCATCTAGTCATGCCGGCCACATGACCACAGAGATGTCCTCGGACAAGCGCTGGCTCTTCAGCTTTGAAACGGAGATGAGTACCGGCCCCTAGAGTTGGAAACGACTAGCACGCATGTGCAGGGGAACCTTTACCTATAAGTTGGCGCAGGAACGAAGACGCGGAATGAAGTACAAGGTAACTCATAGTTTATTTTGTGCAGAAACTGTACTGGGGAAATGGCTGCAACTAGCCGCAATATATAGTCTAGCCCCTAGGTGGCAGCCAATAGGATTAAATCAACCATTGCCGTCTCGAGATAGCCAATTGCAGCACAGGAGACTTGTAGTCTGGGTTGCTGGAGAGCTGTTAGCTGCTCCAGCAACCCACATGGTATTCTTCAAGAGCCCAGTACATAACAGAGTCCATGATGCCCTCTTAATAAGGAAGCAACCAAGCTCAGAGTACCAAGGACTGCACAACTAATTATTTTTCTTCTTCTTCTGTTAAGGAAAGGTTTTATTACAGATTTCAAAAAAAGTTAGGATGGAAACTGCAGGGATCTTTGATAACTCTTAAGTCAGTAAGAGACAAAGTTAAACCATTAATTAAAGCTGCCAGATGAGAGGTAATTTATAATATACAATCCAAAAGTAATTGATACATGATGTCTATGGAATAGAACAAATGTGCAGCATTGTTTGCTGTCCTAAGTCTTCCTACATTTATCTTCTTCAGCAGTAATGCACATGGTTAAATTTTGACAAGCTTCACTTCTTCTCCACAGTGAGAGCTGGACAAGGAGGTAGTTATCATTTTGGTTTGTGAAACCAACTCAAAGATAGACTTTGATCTTTTAACATTGTAAACAGCACCAGGAACTCCTGCCCTATAATTCAATCAAAGGTGAATGTCAGCACTTTGTAAATCCATCTCATAAACTCCCAACTGTGACTTAAATTGCCCAAATGTCTTCTATTTCAGAAGTTACAGTAAGAAAAGACATATCTTGAGGCCAGGCCTATGCTGTTAAGTAAAAAGATATGGATAAATGTCAGCCTAATACACCCGTCTGGCAGATGTTAGCTTTCTCAAAATTGAAGCACTCATAAGAAAAGCTTTTGGCCCAAATTAATTCTGGCTAAGGGTGGGGCAAACAGCTTTTTGGCACTTAAGCGCAGCATTGGTGGGTGGGTTATAATTGTGGGGACAAAGGAGAATTGAGTGGGTCAGAGTATAAACCGAACTGAATCATGTTTTTCTAAAACATATCCACTTAAAAATAAGAAATAGATTTACCTGATATTTTTAAATTCTGCTTATTACTTAAAGTTGAAGACAACAGAGAAAAGGGAAGAGAGTTGTGTAAAAGTATTGGGGAATTATGCACATTAGGCTTCCTCATGTTAAAACTGACGAAGATTCCTTTGTCTCCCCAAGCATTATACAGTAGTTACAGGGGGAAAACAATCTAGTGTTTATATTTTTATTTAGATTCCCTCAGACACTCACTAACATATTTCAAGAAATAACTTAGAAAAGGGGCTTCAGACCTTACAAGAGCACAGCACAGTTTTGCTATATGTTAAACCCCACATGGCTTTTTTTCAGATTCTTTAAGCTTGAAAAAGATGCCCCTGATTTAATTAATGTTGTCATTAAAACAGCATGTTTTAATGTGAGTTTTTTGTCAACCTTGTGTAAATATTTTAAAAAATAGCCGAGAATTGCTGTGCACGTTTTTGAAGGATACATAACCCTGATACACAGGCACAGATATACCCCTAGGCATAGCCCTCAGATACAGAAAACTATGTTGCTAATGATACTGTGTTGGCTTAGCAATAACTTGGGTTCCTTCCTATTAATCCACAGAGATATGTGGCACCAAGAAAACTGGTTGGCTGGGTTTTCCCCTGATGCTAAGATGACAGAGCTGGTATTTTTCTTCAAAATGTCCCAGCTTACACTAAATCACAAAAGACCCCTGCAATCACCAGTCAACAACTGACAGTTTTTAGCAAGGTAAAGGATGAGAAAGAAATTGTGACAATCAAACTCTCATGCTGGATAAAATAATCTCAGTGTAATTGCTTTCTACCTTCACCACTTCACCCAGATTCTCTCAACACTGAAATTGTTAAATAGCGGGTACTTTGGTGCAGGAATGAAGACGCGGAACAGAGTACAGGAAAACTCATTGTTTATTTTGTGCTGGAACTATACTGGGGAAATGTCTGCAACTAGCCGCAATATATATAGCCCCTAGGCGCCAGCCAATAGCATGGTGTTTCACAAGAGCCCAGTACATAACAGAAATAATCCCAGCCTAAAGTCTTTCTCTGTTAAGTGTAACTACGTCTAATTCTCTCGGTCTTCTGTGCTATTCTTGAAGATAAGATTTTCTTCTGATCCTGTGAAGAAACTGGGCAGACCAGGGGCAAAGATTAGTTCACTTTATTTTTTGTTCCCATCCTTGCTTCTGTGGCTGTTCTCACAGAGAATACCAAAGCTAGATTCCCCCACCCCTCCAAAGATTTGAGAGAAAGTGAAGAAGACCAATTTAGGTAAAAATAAGGTCTAAATTGAGATGCACATTTTTTGTGTGTGTTTACCAGCTCTTAATAATCAGGAAATGTCTCCTTATATTCAGCCTGAATCTCCTTTTTTATTTTCAACACATTGGTCCTTGTCCTGCCATCAGTTTAAATGTAGAACAACTGCCCCTCTTATACATGACAGTCTTTTAGATAGTTGTTTGTTTGTTAGAGGAGCAACTGAGTTCTAGGTTTATGTACAAGATTTGTACAGCCTAGACTAAGCACTTAATATTATGTCATCTGGTTCCTTTGGGTGATACTTTGTTTAGAATTTATTAGGATCCCATTAAACAGTGGTCCTTGGGTGTGCCCCACTTCTGTAAGTGAAAGGAACAACTTTTTAAATGAGAACTAAAAGTATAAAATGGAGAGAACTTAATTACAGCACAATATGGGGGACTATTTGAAACATAATCTCTTTTCCTATATGATAGAGATATACCACAACAGATGCCATAAATAGTCACATGAGTGACTTGGGGGGGTTCCGTTCTGGAATTTCAAACACTGGATGCCCATTAGATGAAAGTAAAGAGATACAAAACATTCTTTTTGCCACTCTCTGATTGAGATCTGGTATTATCACCCTTTGATTAGATGAGCTTAATAAAAAAACAAAGAAGTACTGCAAAATTTAGATCTGAATATCTAAATGCATTCTTTTCCTCTCCTTCCTAGAGCACTCAAAATCTGTACTGTCCTATCTCCTCATCCCAATGGATCTTGTTCGTGGAGTTTTCCTTGGGTGTTCACAGACGGGCTCTCTGAGAATAGGCTCTCTTTTGCAAACAATCATTACTGGGTTAGAGATGAACAATATATATGCTCTTGATAGGTTGCAATCTAAGGATGCACTTTGAGCTAAAGGTGGTCTAATAAAACCCTCTAACATTCTGACACTTCAACAGATGTTCATTTCATCAACAAGAAAAGCTTTGTACATTTTTGGCAGTTTATACTAGATACTCCACTCCCACCTGCTATTTGGAGTGCATGGAGTGCTGAGAGCCTTCTTGTACTTCCTTTGTTTCATTCAAGAACAGCAAAGCTAATTTATGGCACCCCTTTAAAAATATTTTTATCTTTATTGGCCACTCCATGAGGATAGCATAAAATGGAGAGTAATTTGTTTCTAGGCAGTAGCAACAACAGCAAGTGCCTGGACTGATAGGGTTGAGTGCTATGATGAGGCATTTAACGATCTCTAGTGATCATCATGAATAAAGTCCATTTAAATCTAAAGCAAACATTACTGTCCACTGAAATCTTGTGCCTAACAATGTACACACAAATGAAACTGAAGTCAGCAGACATCTGGTGTGACATACTGCAGGACGGTATTCATAACAGAAGATGATGAATATAAGGGGAAACCACACATTCCTTTCTGTGACAGGGGATTATCTGTAACTGCATACAATTTTTTTGTTCATGAAAACTAATCAACAAATTTGTACATGTACCTATAAAAGTATCTGGGTTTTTGACAAACCCTTTCAGTTCACATTCAGAATGCTGAGAGCTAAACTAAACTCCAGATTGTGTTGACAGGTTCAACACAGTTACAGTGTGTAATCTTTTATGACCAAAGATTCAGCTTGTAGTGGACCACATTTAAGAAGCCGAATGAAACCCAATTAACATTAATCTTGCTAGCCAAGAAGAGATTGGATAGGCTGATGAGATGATAAATCTCAATGGCCAGCTTCCATCATAACATTTAACCTTGTTAATATTGAATAGAACAGGGCTTTTCAACCTTTTCACCCATTGTACCACTTTTAGGATAAGGCAATGTCCGAGTACCACCAGTCGCCCAGCAAGGTGTCAAAAGCGTGACCAAAAAAAAAGGAAAAAAATGATAAAATACAGGTAGTCCTCGACTTACAACAATTCGCTTAGTGACTATTCAAAGTTACGACGGCGCTGAAAAAAGTGACTTATGACCATTTTTCATACTTATGACCATTGCAGCATCCCCAGGGTCATGTGATTTACATTTGGGTACTTGGCAACCGATTCATATTTATAATGTCACATTGTTCCAGGGTCATGTGATAGCCTTTTGCAACTTTCTGACAAGCAAAGTTAGTGAGGAAACCAGATTCACTTAACAACCATGTTACTAATTTAATTTCTCTCTCCCCCCCTCTCCTTCTCTCTCCCTCTTTCTCTCTCTCCCTCCCTCCCTTTCTCCCTCTTTCTCCCTCTCTAGTTCTCTTTCCCACTCTCTATTTCTCCCTCTTTCTCTCTCCCTCTATTTCCCACCCTTTCTCCTCTCTCCCTTTCCCTTTCTCCCTTTCTCTCTCTCCCTCTATTTCCCTCCCTTTCTCTCTCCTTCTCTCCCTCTCTCTCCCTCTCTCTCCCTATTTCTTTTTCTCCCTCCCTATTTCTTTCTCCTCTCTCTATTTCTCTCTCCCTCCCTCTCTCCCATTGTCCCTTCCTTCTTTCCTTCCTTTCTTCCTTCCCTCCCTCTTTGTCCTTCCCTCCTTCCCTCCCTCCCATTGTCATTTCCTTCTTTCCTTCCTTCCTTACAAATCCATTTTTACCAAGAAACCTGATGCCCACTTAACTCTCCTGGGGCTGGCGGGCTGAACGGGGACCGGCCTTCCCCTCTCCGTGCTAGAGCGGCACTCGCGGAGGCCCTGCGGCTGACTTTCTCTTACAGAAAGCAAGCTGAAACCGAGGAAGATTGCAGGAGCACGAGATCGGCGTTTCTGAGCAAATGCAGATTCGCGGTTCTGAGCAATCTTGCTCGCTTACTTTCAGCTTGCTTTCTGCAAGCAAGAGGGATGCACAGGAGGTGAGATTGGCATTTCTGAGCAAACGCTGATTCGCGATTCTGGCAATCTCGCTCATCCTGGAGCCTCCACTGCCAGAAGCCTGCAACGGCGGCATAACGGGGCATGCAAAAAGTGGGGCGGGCGGCAGCAGCTGCTCACAGTGCTGGCCAAAAGCAAGCAGGGCAAGGCCGCTATGAAGCCCCAGGCTTGACAATCAACTCAGGTGTGGGGGGAGGAATCCGCGCAGCAAACCAGCTGATCAGCAGAGCAATGAGCGACTGGCTTTGGTGCGTCTTCCCTGCACTGCACTCTGTTGGCAGCTCAAATCCGGAGTCTCAGCCTCCTAGATGATTGGCGGAGCAACAAGCGGCTGGCAGGCCAGGTAGCCGGGTTGCTGCATGGATTCCCCCCACACACAACCGGTTGATTGTCGAGCCCGGGGCTTCATAGCGGCCTTTCCCTGCTTGCTCTTGCCCAGCACCGTGAGCAGCTGCTGCCACCTGCCCCACTTTTTGCAAGCAGGCTTCCGGCAGCAGAGACTCCGGGGCAAGCTTTGGTGCGTCTTCCCTGCGCTGCGCTCTGTTGGTGGCTCAAATCCAGAGTCTCAGCCTCCCAGCTGACCAGCAGAGCAATGAGCGGCTGGCAGGCCAGGTAGCTGAGTTGCTGCATGGATCCCCCCCAACCCATTTGATTGTCGAGCCCATGGCTTGACAGCCACTCCTGCTCAAAAGGCAGGGTTCAGCGGCCAGCGAGGTGCTCGTGTGGGGCTCTCCTGGGGATGGCAGGCCGAACGGGGACCGGCCTTGCCCTCTCTGCGCTAGAGCAGCACCCACGGAGGCGGCCAAGGGCAAGCAGGGCAAGGCCGCTCCTGCTCGAAAGGCAGGGTTTGGTGGCTGGCAAGGCTCTCATGTGGGGCTATCCCGGGGCTGGCAGGCGATGGGGGAGGAGCAGGCTGATCGCCTTACCACTACCTGGGACTCCAATGCGCCTTCCCGGCCATGTGTGCCCCGAAGAAGCGCCAATCAGAAGTCAATCCAGTTGCTGCACAAGAAGTCCCTGGGCAGGGCGGGGTCTTGCTCTGTGCCTGCACACGCTCTCTGTAGGGTTCATGCAGGCTGCTGCCAAGCAGCATGCTTTCTGGCAGCAAATGAGCTGGAAAGGAGTGGAGCGCGGGGGTGGGGGGGAGGAGGCGGTGGGGGGAGGCAGTGGGGAGGCAGGTGACGCTGCGTACCACCAGCCAGGTGCTCGAGTATCACTAGTGGTACGCGTACCACCAGTTGAAAAGCCATGGAATAGAAGATGCAACACTTTATGCTCTCTGTCATAATCCCAGAAGCATTGAGTCTCTGAAATGCTTCAGTTCTCTAGGAAGATATTAAATTTATGAAGCCCTACAAAAGACTTTAAAGCAGTTTGGTGTCACCTGATTTTACTCTTTGCTGTGTAATAATTTCCCTTCTTTGGACAGTGTGAGTTCTAGTTCTACCTTAGGCATGAGAACTGACTGGGGGATTTTGGGTCAATCACTCTCTCTCAGCGCAACTCACCTCACAAGATTGTTGTTGTAGGAAAAATAGGAGGAGGTATGTTTACCACCATGAGTTAATTATAAAAACTAATTATTATTATTATTATTATTATTATTATTATTATTATTATTATTATTATTATTATTGGTGGAGTATGCTCTGATTTTCATAGCACTTTTACTGCACTAAAAATAGCCAGGGAGAACAACTCTACATGTGTCTATTTCTGGGGTATTATATGTTTCTTTCTTTTAAGAAAAAAAGATCAAAAATAACAAGCAACACAACAACAGATATACTTCATACACACACACACACACGTTATTTGGTAGCACATCTTGCAACAGCAACTCTGGGCAGCTAATATAGGATTAAAAACTCATTTAAAACTATATATAATACATATATAATACATGATTACATATGTAAGATCAAATAAATTAATCTAGCTGTGTAAACAACTTGTTCATAAGTTACAATTGGTCTCAAATCTTCAATCCACTAAATGATTGGACTAATTAATTGATGATTCCAGTATTGAAGGACTCACATCTTAGCTGTAAAAATTGCACAGAGAACCAGTTGTCTAGTGTCAATTACCATGTAATACATATGTAGTTTCAAAGAATAATTTCACCTAATAATATTAAATCTTGTTTCAAATTAGTATACATTAGTTTTTTCTAAAATACAGTAACTAGAACTCTCCAACAAAATGATTTACTCATTTCTTCTTTACAAATGCAATGGGGTCCAAAAAGTCCAAATACTATTTTTGTTGACTGTCTGAGATGTTTATAATACTGGAGTTAAGAGCTTTCCATGGTTCAAACAAAACATGGAGCTCCCGTCCTATTCTATTTCTATTAAAAATTAAAATTTGCATATAAAAATGATAACGGGAATTTTTAAGAATGGTGAGGAATTTCATCTTAGAGCATTTAGTGTTCACTTCTATCAATTCAGGTATTACCGAAGCTGAAAATTCCACTGGTCCAAATGAAGATGTTAATAAATGTTGCAGTTGTAGCTGTAATTAATAATTACATATTTTTCAAAGGTATTTTCAAAATTGAATAATCTTCTGAAAGTTATAAAATACAGTCCTACATTTTTAAAAACGTTTTTGGAAGAGAGACAGACTGACAGACATGCTTGATAATATGTTCAGTTGAAGCTTTGTCAACAAAAACATCCATTAAAAGCTTTGCAAACTCTTAATTCAAAATGTTTGAGAGATACAAATGTATGTGAATGACTGACATTAAAATTAGCTGCAGTAAAAGTAACGTCCAAGACATTTTGCTGACCAAGATGTAGCATGAAATTATATCCTTGACTGCACAAGGATATAATTTCATTTTCAAGCTGTGGTCACTTAGGCCAGATATTCCCACAAGGACCTCTCTGCCTCCTAAGCAATAAAATATCACATAAGTAAGTAATCTTTAGATGTCCACCCCATTCTTCCATATATTGGAGATAATCTTACAAGCTACTTATCTAAGATAAACATTATTAGTGCTGATGGCATTCATTCTTTTTCTTTTTGAGACACAAATGTTACAATTTTATAAAAAGGTCAAACTAACTGATGAAGGTATTGGACTGGGCTTGTGACCGGAGCAGCTGTAGGGAGGAAAGTGTAGCTTGTTATATTACATTATTTTTATCCTTGTGGGCACTTTAACCAGTCCTGATAAACAGAAAAGTGTGACCGCATTTAAGAGGATCTTCTTGTTCTGCTAAACAAAGAAAATAAAAAGAGCATAATTTAACTTTCCTGGTGCTATTAAGTTTTGTAGTCCATTCAAAACCTTGGAAACTGAACTGCAAAAAATGTATATTATAGAAGGTATATTATAAAAAGTATTACATGTATTTATTTATTTGATATTGAGGATTATATTTGTATATTCACAGAAAATCTCTAAAGATACTTCCCCAAGTGATTTGAAAATTGTTAAGAATTCAATAGATGCCTTCCAGATGTCTCTGAAGGAACAACACGTTTTGTGTGTGTGTGTGTGTGTGTGTGTGTGTGTGTGTGTGTGTGTGTGTGTTTTAAAATAAAGACTTTGATATTTGAGTATAATTGGTTAATTTGATTTTGGTTATGTACCCAAAAACAAATGAAATATTATAATAATAATTTTCAAGTGATTTGAAAATTGTTAAGAAATCAATAGATGCCTTCCAGAAGTCTCTGAAGGAACAACACGTTTTGTGTGTGTGTGTGTGTGTGTGTGTTTTAAAATAAAGACTTTGATATTTGAGTATAATTGGTTAATTTGATTTTGGTTATGTACCCAAAACCAAATGAAATATAATAATAATAATAATAATAACAACAACAACAACAACAACAACAAAGTTGGAAGGGACCTTGGAGGTCATCTAGTCCAACCCCTTATTCAGGCAGGAAACCCTATACCATTTCGGACAAATGGCTGTCCAGTCTCTTAAAAACTTCCAGTGTTGGAGCATTCACAGCTTCTGGAGGCAGCTTCTCTCCTTGAGAGAATATATATATAGATTTTTTTTGAAGTCCCAATCATGGCAAGCACGTCCCTTGTAGTCTCATTCTTATTTCATTACCACTTTATTTCCACTTTTACCATATTTCACGAAGAACAAAGCTGCAAGAGGAAGGGCCCAGCAGACCATCTTACGCTGTTTCTGCATTGTGCTAGGCTTGCTCATTCTTAAAAGAGAAAAAAAAGTCTATATTTCTAGCAGAACATAGGACTGCTTTCTTTTTATTTACTTGTGCAGAACTACCATAAAGAATGCGCATGCAAACTGAATTTTTTTTATTGGATATTCTGATTTGAACTTATATAATGAAAGGAAGATAGGAAAATAGTGAACAATTACGTATATTTCCTCTCCACACCCAAATGGAAATGTAGAAAACTACCGTAGTTTCCGGCGTATAAGACGACTTTTTAACCCATGAAAATCTTCTCAAAAGTCAGGGGTCGTCTTATATGCCGGGTGCTGAAACTTTAGGGACAGGGCTGGCTGGAAAACCTGGAGCGGATCTTCCATTTAGTCTGCGCAGGGAAAGCAAGACCAATTGGAGTAGAAGCTGCAGTCTGTGATTTTTTACACGCTGGGGTCTGGGCGTCTTTCCTTCTAAAGTTGAAGAGCAGCTGTAGGCAGGTGGGGAATGCAAGAGCAACTTGAAAGGCAGGTGGGGAATGCCGTAGCCAGCTCTAAGGACACATTTGACTCAGGAACTGGACGGGCTGGCTGGAAAACCTGGAGCGGATCTCCCATTTGGTCTTTTTTTTTTTAATCCCATTTATATCCCGTCCTTCTCCGAAGACTCAGAGCGGCTTACAATTTAAAGCACAAATCAATGTGCTTAGCAACAGCCTTCATTCTATGTATATCCCTGCTTATTAGAGCTTTCACCGCCCCGCCCCCCCAAGCAGCATTATTACAAAGTCAGCTTATTGCTCCCAACAATCTGAGTCCTCATTTTACCTACCTCGGAAGGATGGAAGACTGACTCAACCTTGAGCCTGGTGAGATGAGAACCTGCACTAATTGCAGGCAGCTGGTGTTACTTAAGGCTCTGCGCAGGGAAAGCTTTAGAGTGAATTAGGAAAAGTGAAAAAGTGAATTAGGAAAATAGGAAACGGTTGCTGGAATTGGGTATGTGTAGTTTAACGAAGAGAAGGGTGAGGGGTGACATGATAGCAGTGATCCAATATCTCAGGGGCTGCCACAAAGAAGAGGGAGCCAAGCTATTCTCCAAAGCAGGACAAGAAGCAATGGATGGAAACTAGTCAAGGAGAGAAGCAACCTAGAACTAAGGAGAAACTTCCTGACAGTTAGAACAATTAACCAGTGGAACAACCTGCCTCCAGAAGTGGTGAATGCTCCAACACTGGAGGTTTTTAAGAAGAGACTGGACAGCCATTTGTCTGAAATGATATAGGGTTTCCTGCCTTAGCAGGGAGTTGGACTAGATGACCTCCAAGGTCCCCTCCACCTACTACTACTACTACTACTACTACTACTACTACTTATTATTATTATTATTATTATTATTATTATTATTATTATTATTATTATTATTATTATGTTTAATCCACTTGCACTGTTTTATGTTTACATGTTTGATGACAAGCAGCCTTGTGTTTATAAGTGACAGTTTTCCTACTAAGTACCTGCATGTCATAAGCATTTGAATTAAAATTACCATATTAAAATCAAATCTGATGTTTTTTAATTTTTATTTGGTGTGCGTTGGAAGAGGGGTAGTCTTATACGGCGAGTATAGCCCAAACCCTATAATTTAACAGGAAATATAGGGGGTCGTCTTATACGCCCAGTCGTCTTATACGCCAGAAAATACGGTAAAAGTGAAATCCTGACAAGCTCTTAGAACACATTTATTCCTAATAATCTTCTTATAAAAAATTATTTTGCTTCAGGAAGTAAAATACCAAATGGCAGCTTGCTCTGAAAACAATTATAACTGAAGGACCTTCAGTAAGTAAAATCCACTTCATGCTCTAACAAGACTGAGATGGTCTGTCCTCAATCACAGAGAAAAATGTTTTTCATGCTCCATTAGAAGAGCAAAAAGTACTCACCACAGAATTAATGAGGCAAAGGTACTCTAAACTAAGGACTAAAGATTAATTATGTGTGCAGCTATAGATGATAAACAGTGGAATAGACCAGTCAATTTCATTTCAAAAGCAAGCAGAGATAGGTTTATCAGGCAATTCAAAAAAATCTTAGTCGATAAATTGACTGACAATGAATAATAATTCATTGAATAATTCCAAATCTTCAGAATTGAGCATAATAATGCAACTTATTTTGAATAAAAAGGGAAACTTTAATAGTAGGCATCCTTATTACAAAATTTATTATTGAGAGCTTCTTCAGTAGATAATTAGAATTTTGGATGCATCTCTTCTTATGTGGCAATATTTATTTTATTTATTTCTGCTCTTTCGCCTCCTCACCGTCAAAATGACAAGGAAGAGAAGAAACAATGGCCGCGCCAAGAAGGGCCGAGGACATGTCCAGCCTATACGCTGTACCAACTGTGTCCGTTGTGTCCCCAAGGATAAAGCTATTAAGAAGTTTGTCATCCGAAATATTGTAGAAGCAGCTGCAGTCCGAGATATCTCTGAAGCGAGTGTCTTTGATTCCTATGTTCTACCCAAACTCTATGTGAAACTTCACTATTGTGTTAGCTGTGCTATCCACAGCAAGGTGGTGAGGAACCGATCCCGTGAGGCCCGGAAGGACCGCACTCCTCCTCCCCGGTTCAGGCCAGCAGGTGCTGCACCGAGACCACCCCCTAAGCCAATGTAAGGAGATGTTTTAAAAGATTTCAATGCCAAATATTGAGTCAATAAATACATTTATTTGTATCCTACGTTTATTATTTTTACAAATAATTCAAGGCAGTGAAATGTCCAACATACCTTCTCCTATTTTCTCCACAATAACAATCCTGTGAGATGGATTGGGCTGAGAGTGAGTGACTGGCCTAAGGTGACTCGGTTGGCTTTCATGGCTAAGGTGGGACTTGAACTCAAGATCTCCTGCTTTCTAACCTGGTGCTTTAATCACTAGACCAACGGGTTCCTGTATAAATATGGAAGGAGAGTTACATGTTGTGTGGAAGCAGAAATTTAAGGGTCTGCAAAGTAAGAGAATATACCTTTACAAGAGAATCCAAGACTACTGAAAATTCAGCAGGGACTATTGATACAACCTCACTAAAACCTGTGCTTTAGCATGGAACTTCACAGTGCTTTGAAATCATATGATCTAAGATGAAATCTTAATCTAAAAATAGATTAATATAAAAATAGATTAAGATTGAGGCTTACGTTTTAGTAAACACACAGCATAGATCTTGCAATTAAGAGAAATACAGGTGGCACAAGGCAATCAAAAAAGACATGAAGGGAGTTTAAAATCCCTTCAGTTGGAAAATGTTCAGTACCCAAATAAACATTTGCAGCCTTAATTACTGTCACTTATTCATTTACCTTATATAGTACATGTATAATTAGTGTTTAACAGCTTTTCATATAAAGAAATCACAGCACGCAGAAAGGGTGAGATACAAGAGAAAAAAGGCATTTCTTTGCCCAAACACCCACCTGGCTTACGATTTAATTGTTTGATGACTGGTAGTGACAGTAGGGCTTCCGTAGATTCACAAGTTCAGGATGGTAAGCCATCCCAGCTATTTTCTAATCACAAGTAAGGAACTGATTTGCTTTAGTCAATAGCAGAAATACACAGAGAGGGAAGATGCTAGGGAAGGGTGTCCTGGTGATGGAAAAACTCAGTAGTTGTTTTGTCTACATCTGTGGTATGGGCTCCATTTTAGACATGGAGAGAGTTTCCTCCTTTAAATTTCTGGGAGTCTACCTCTGTGAAGATCTGACCTGGAAAGTTAACACAACCCAGGTGGCTAGAAAGGCCCAACAGAGGCTTCACTTTCTCAGGGTCTTGCGGAAGAACAGGGTAGAACAACGGCTAATGACCCTCTTTTACCAGTCTTCTATAGAGAGAGTCCTGTCATATGGTATTGTGGTTTGGTATGCTGGTCTGACAGCCGCGGACAGGAAAGTATTACAGAGGGTAGTGAGCACAGCACAAGACATTATGGGCTGTTCCCTGACACCACTGGATGACATTGCCAGGACTCGTTGCCTTGGAAGAGTGAGGAAGATTCTCAGGGATGACTCACACCCTGGATGGTATCTCTTTACACTCCTACCATCGGGTAGGAGATATAGGAGTATAGCCAGCCATACCAACAGGCTGAAAAATAGTTTTTATCCGTGGGCTGTTAGGCTTTTAAATGGGACATAATCTCTGTGAACTTATGCAGAATTGACTTGGGAGGCCGGTGTGTGGTGTAGTTGGTTCACATGGTGTGGTAGGATGGAGGGTTTGTTGTCATTGTGTGTTGGGGGGAGACAGCACGGGGGGAGGCTCAGCTAATCTCAATGTACACATGTTGTACTTTGACAATAAAGGTTTATTATTATATTATTATCATACATCATAAACTAACACTTTGGGGTTTTTTATATTTGGTAGACATTGATCTTTTAGGTGCTGTATACAGCTATGAAAAGAAATCAGTAACCATTTAGATAAATCTGGTACAGGTAGTCCTCGACTTGCAATGACTCGTTTAGGGACTTGTTTGAACTTATAGTGGCACTGGAAAAGGTGGCTTATTGCTGTTTCTAACACTTACAACCGTTGCAGCACCCCATGGTCACGTGATCAAAATTCAGATGCTTGGCAACTGGCATGTGTTTACGACAGTTGCAATGTCCCAGGATTATGTGATCATCTTTCGTGGCCTTCTGACAAGCAAAGTCAATGGGGAAGCCAGATTCACTTAGCAAGCATGTTGCTACTACCAACTGCAGGGATTCACAACTATGGCAAGAAAGGTCGTAAAATGGGGCAAGGTTCACTTAATAACTTTCAGAATCGTAACTGATACTAGATAGAGACAGAAAGAAGGAAATGCTGCTAAATTACAGTTCCCAGCATATCTCACCATGGGTTGGCCTCACAGAGATTGCTGAGAGCTACAGTTTGGCAACATCTGGAAAGCTACAGATTTTACACCCCTGTTAGAGAGAAGGGTCATAAATATGAGCATCCACAAGACAATTTGGGCCAAATTACAGTAAAGTATAATCAACCAAATGCTACAACTCTCATGCTTATGTCAAACATTCTGACAAAATTACATCATTGTATGCATGTCGTCATGCTTGTATCATCCTGGTTTGCTGCAGGTGCCACTAGTTATAAATAATTAATATAAAATGTATCTGATATCACTGTACAATGCTGTGCTTCCAAACCTTTGGGTTAACTGCTGCTTCTTTAATCCTATTTTTCTTCAAGAAAATGAACATCCTTCAATATTTGAATATTTCTGCAACTACAGTATTTCATTCCCCTAATTTTAGTCATAAAGGTAAAAAGGTAAAGGTTCCCCCGCACACGAGTGCTAGTCATTTCCGACTCTAGGGGCCGGTGCTCATCTCCGTTTCAAAGCCGAAGAGCCAGCGCTTGTCCAAGGACATCTCCGTGGTCATGTGGCCGGCATGACTAGATGCCAAAGGCGCATGGAACGCTGTTACCTTCCCACCGTAGTGGTCCCTATTTTTCTACTTGCATTTTTACGTGCTTTCGAACTGCTAGGTTGGCAGAAGCTGAGACGAGTAACAGGCGCTCACTATGTTACGCGGCACTCGGGATTCGACCCGCCAAACTGCCGACCTTCTGATCAACAAGCTCAGCGTCCTAACCCACTGAGCCACCGCGTCCCTGCCAAATTTTAGTCATATATACCATCAAACCTTGCCCTTAAAAATAGTTATAGTTGCTCAACAAATGGACATTGTGTTAATACACAACTGGAATATACTGACAGCTTCCCCGATCCACAGAGATATATTCTAGGTCACTGCTTTGAACTTTATTCTATATATCTGTATCACCAAGCTCATTCAGTGGATCAAACACTGATAAGCCCTAGAAATGCAGCATGAGAGAGAGACTGTAGGAAGCAGAAGTACTGAAATCTTTGTTGCCATGACAACAAACTCCTAATTCCATTTCCAAAGGGAAACCATTTCCTAGATGGAAAAACAAAACAAAACAAAATAAAATCCCTGCATTTCTAAGCAAAAATGCACGCATTTTGGGGAATCCGTGGACCTCAAGAAAGAACTACAAAAATTATTGTTTAAGATAAAATATATATTTAAAATTCTTATTATAATACCTTAAAACATGGCTGGATTAAAGCATCACTTCACGTCTGGGAGCTGCACAATTAGATATGTTGTCAATTTATAGTACTCTAGCTAAGTGTGATTGTTGTAAAATCTCAATTTAATCATGAAGACAAAATTAGAGAAATTTTCAAAAATCAGTCTTCTTTGTTTTTCTAAAGCTGTTTGCCATTTTCTCTGGGACCTTTCAATGGTTAAAGCTGTCAGAATTATAGCTAAGAATAACTGATTACGCATATGTTTTGCTTCAACAAGTAGTCCATTTGAGAAAAAAATGTAGTCCAGAAGAATTTGCAATTTTATCCCACATTGGCTGTGGGGAAACGAATGTGTCATGGCGGGGGGGGAGGGGGGAAAGGCAGGGACATCAGTTCTTGGCTATACCAAATAGCTGCTAATCATCTGCTTAAGAGTTTTTGTGTCAAAGCAATAAAAGTATGCCAGGCTATATCAGCAGTTTTATCTCTTGAAAAATGCTTGATTTAAATCTGACAGAAATTATAGATGGAAAGGGAGGAGAAGGAGTTAAGAACTGTATAAAGTTATTCTTCATTTCAATGACTCTTATGAAGACAGAAGATTTTTAAAAAGAGATATTATCAGGTCCAAATGCTATTAAAGGAGAATGTTAAATTATTCACATTTGATAAGGAGTTTAAATTGGTTAATAAGGTCCTTCATATGACTATCCTCTCCCTCTCTCTCAATCTCTCACCCCCACACCTAATATTTCAAATCAGTTCTCTTTTCAAATTCTTTTTCCTCAAACTTTGTAAAATTCCTCTATAGGAGTTCAGGACAGTAAATATAGGGTTCTATTAATATTTTACTCCGGCTTGATCTCATACACATTGTCACTTTGTACCTTGTTTTGCCTTACTCTTTTGTTCATTTGTGCCAACCAGGCTAATTCACACTATTGGCTTATGATGTCCAATAGATACCCTAGCAGATACTTTGTCAAATCCATTTATCTTTATGACACCTGAAAATAACCTCTAGAAACTGTAATTTGTAGGTACTTCGGCTAATTACAAATAATTGGCTAAAGAAACTGAATACATTACACACAAACCGGGCAAAATGTATTTTAAGGATAAAAATATTGGAAGGCAAACACGAAGATAACATGTGAAACTGAGGACATCTACTGACAGACGGAAAGAATTATTTCTTTTATAAACCAGGTGGCTGCTGAGCAAAGAAATTACAACACTATTTTTTAACATTTACTCTTTTTTCTTTCATTTTTAATTAGTAGCATTCTAGCTGTTGAACCGTCATACCCAGCAACCCAAGCTAGCAGGGTGAATATTGAGAAATGTGTTTTAGTTCTGTGAGGTTAACAGAGGTTGATTATGAATTTTCAAGTGAGAGAAAAAATAAAACATCCAGAATTGAAAAAGTTTCCCAATTGCAATTCTTGTGGGTTCTTAGGGTTGATCAGAGAAGGTAAAGCACACAAGAGCCTTCTCATGAATCAGGCCATTTTTTTTCTTTTTATTAGTGTCATATCAAGGTTGGAAAGATACAACTTACTATATGACATTGACTCTTTCAATCAAATTATTATTATTATTATTATTATTATTATTATTATTATTATTATTATTATTATTATTATTATTATTATTAATTTATATGCCGCCCTTCTCCCTAAGGACTCAGGGCAGCTAACAGCAATAAAAAATTAAAAAACATAGAATACAAAGATTAAAAAAGAATTAAACAATAGATAAAGAAATAAAAGGAAAATTTAAGCCGATAAAAACCAAATTTAAAAAACCATGATCAGTCCAGGCCCACTTGTTGGAACAACCATGTCTTCAGGTCACGGCAAAAGGACCGAAGGTCAGGGGCCGTCTGCAGCTCTGGAGGCAATTCATTTCAGAGGGTCGGCATGCCCACACAGAAGGCTCTCCCCTTGGGGGTCACCAGCCGGCACTGCCTGGCCGACGGCACCCTGAGGAGGCCAACTCTGTGGGAGCGTACCAGGCGATGGGAGGTTGACATTGGCAGCAGGTGGTCTCGCAAATACCCCGGGCCTAAGCCATGTAGGGCTTTAAAGGTAATTACCAGCACCTTGAATCACACCCGGAGGGCAACCGGAAGCCAATGCAGCTCGCGCAGGAGTGGTGTAACATGGGAGTATCAAGATACTTCCATAAGCACCCTCGCGGCCACATTTTGCACCAGCTGAAGCCTCTGGGTGCACTTCAAGGGCAGCCCCATGTAGAGAGCATTGCACTAATCCAGGCGAGAAGTGACAAGGGCATGGGTGACCGTGCATAGGGCATCTCGGTCCAAAAAGGGGCGCAACTGGCACACCAGGTGAACCTGTGCAAAGGCCCCCCCTGGTCACAGCAGTTAGATGATCCTCCAAATTAAGCCATGAATCCAGGAGGACACCCAAGTTGTGGGCCCTTTCTGAGGAGGGCAATAGCTCTCCCCATCAAAAGAGATGGAACATGATGGACAATACAAGATGCTGGTATCCACAGCCACTCGGTCTTGGAGGGGTTCAGCCTGAGCCTGTTCCTTCCCATCAAGACCTGCACCGCCTCCAGGCAGCGGGACATCATGTCAAGGGCATCACTGGGTTGGCTCGGGTGGAGATAAAAAACTGGGTATCATTGGCATATTGGTGATACCTCACCCCAAAGCCATGGATGATCTCACCCAGTGGCTTCATATAGATGTTAAAAAGGAGGGGGAGAGAACCGACCCCTGGGGTACCCCACAAGAAAGAGGCCTCAGGGTAGATCTCTGCCCCCCTGCCACTACGAACTGTGTACGGCCCAAGAGGTAGGAGGAGACCCACCATAGAACAGTGCCTCCCACTCCCAACCCCTCGAGCCGTCGCAACAGGATACCATGGTCGATGGTATCAAAAGCCGCTGAGAGGTCAGGTAGGACCAGAACAGAGGAGCAACCCCTGTCCCGGGCCTGCCAGAGATCATCTACCAGTGCGACCAATGCCGTTTCCGTGCTGTAACCGGGTCTGAAACCGGACTGGTACGGGTCCAGATAGTCTGCTTCATCCAGGAATTGCAGAAGCTGATGCACTACAACACTCTCAACAACCTTCGCTACAAAGCGAAGGTTGGAGACAGGATGATAGTTATTCAAGGAGGCCGGGTCCAGAGCAGGCTTCTTGAGAAGGTGCCTCACCACCGCCTCTTTTATGGCGGAGCAGAAGACACCCTCCATCAATGAAGTGTTGACAACTGCCTGGAGCCAGCCCCCTGTCACCTCCCCGGTGGCCGAAACCAGCCAGGAGGGACATGGGTCCAGTAAACAAGTTGTAGTGCTCAGTCTACGCATGATCCTGTCCACATCATCCAAAGACACAGGGTCAAACTCACCCCAAAAGGTATAACCAAGACCTGCCCTCTCCACTCCGCTGGATTCCACCCAGTCGGAGTCCAAACCAGTCCGGATCTGAGTGATTTTGTCCTGAAGATACTGTACAAATTCCTCAGCCCTACCCTGCAAGGGGTCATCCCTCGGTTGCTGGTTGAGCAGTGAGCGGGTCACTCTAAACAGGGCAGCTGGGCGGTTATCTGCAGACACAATGAGAGTGGAAAGGTAAGCACGCTTTGCCGCTTCCATCTCCACTAGGTAAGACTTAAGATAAGTTCTCAGCCGTGTTCAATCAGATTCGGATCTGCTGGACCTCCAACAGCTCTCTAGGCGTCTTTTCCAGCGCTTCATCTCTCGGAGTCCCTCGGTAAACCAGGGGGCCACCCGGAGTCTGCACTGGGTCAGAGGCCGCAAAGGCACAACTCGATCCAAGGCCCCAGCAGCAGCCCTATCCCAGGCTACCACTAGGGCCTTGGCAGTCGTGGGCAAGTGAAGCAGGAAATGTCCCAAGCTCCATCTGGAACCTCTCAGGGTCCATCAGCCACCTGGGGCGGAACCACCTGGTCGGTTCCGCCTCCCAGAGGTGGGGGGTGGCGTACTGAAAGTCTATCCGGAGAAGAAAATGATCGGACCATGACAGGGGTTGGATAGTTAAATCCCCCCTACCCAGGAAGACCCTCCGTACTCGGAGCTGAGTCCACCTCCAAACCCCTACTCCCCCCCCACGACCATCTAATGGTCTGGACTGCTGTCCAGGTCGAACTCCCCCAAGTTCGTTCCGGATCCCTAAAGCCTCCCCCCTCCAGGGTCCCCTTAAAATTTTATATAAAAAACTTGATAAAAATCCCCTCAGCCTCTTCTTTGAAGCATGCCATCTCTCAGGGTCCCACAACCCGTCATCAAGAAAGTTCTTATGTAGGACAGATGGGCATTCCTGCAAGAGGGGGAAATCTCGCAGCAAGTAAAGTTCCTCAAAGGTGTATGCTGGCATATAAAGGAAAGCGGTGGTATCCAACAATGAAGGGTGCCAGCAGACGAAGTCAATGGAAAATTCAGTCGACATGTGGCAGGTCCCAAAGCCACAATCGTGGTAACAGTGGAGTAGTCTACGGCGGCAACAGGAAAAGCCATAACAGGTAGTGATAACAGGTCCAAAAAAAGGAGGGTGGGCGGCCTGATGGCAATGGCGATGGACCCAAAACAGCAAGACTCAAAGACAGCCATAAGGGCAGCTGCAACCTCCGCAGCAGCAGGGAAAGCAGCAACAACAGCAGATCCCACAGCCGCAGCCACAGCATCAGCAGGACCAGATCCACTGCACTCACGCAGCCGAACTCGCTGAGTGGCAGAGGGGGAGGGGGAAAACAACATTGAAGCTCCCTTCTCCCTGCCACAACCCTGGTCTCGATAAAACAAACAGGCATGAGCAGAGCCCAGAAATTCCAACAAAGATCACTTGTCACAGCTCCGCTCGGCTTGGATGAGCAGGGAAACAGTCGAGTCGGACCCGCCCAGCCTCCAAAGGTCCTCTCACCAGTGAGTTAGAAAGTCGGCTTCTCCAGCTTCTCCACCCCCGTCCTCAGCCATTCCAAGAAGTATCCCGACAGGGGAGGGAGCTAACGCTCCACCAGCAGTTCCACCGACCAAATGGGGGCCAAAACGATGACAAAAAGCCCCATGGCACCCAGCAGAGCCGAAAAAACCACTCGACACTAAAAGCTCAGGAGCCAGCGAGGAACCATCTGGGACATGTGCAGAAGTGCCATTATGCAATTGGCATTACCACAAACAGAGTTTCTGTTCGTTGTTCCCTTTCTGGCATCTCCTTTCAGAAGCAATGGGATGTAATGAATTACTTTAGTAAATAGACCTAACTATTTTGAGATTAACTATCTTCCTGCTTGTAGTAGTATTGTTTCTACTAATGATATTTGCCTATTTTAAGGTGAAGCCAAGCATGCAGCTTTATTAAATTCCTGGAAGAATTACGGTAATAAAATATTTCACTTAAATCTTTGCTGGCAATCATTTGTACCTAGTGCTATCTTAAATGTCTTTCTGGTGCCTTTGAATCTTCTTCTTCCTCTAGACATCTTCACTGGGTAAACACATCGCACATTATGATCTTCACCTACTTACATAGCAGTTTCTATGCTGCTGATCTCTCTTTGGTGATCTTGAGTCACCCTGAATAAAGTATCTTTTCACTTCCCTCTCTGATTCCAACACCAAACCCACAAAGTTCCTGCCAACTTTTTAGCCCATTTCAACATTTCCCCCTCAAATGTGTGGGTGTGGAAGTGAAATCCTATCTGTTTGCGTGCCCCAGCTCATTTTCTATCCTCATGCTATCAAGTTACCAGAGATTATCACCAGAAGTATAGTTTGTATGTCTGAAACATTATGTGACAAGGTTGCAGAAGTTTGCCTTTTCCATTCTGTCCTGGCAATTTCTATGTGGGGATTCTGAGTCAGTCTGAAAGCAACTCTTGATCTCTACAATTTTAGTAGTGTAGGAGAACTGAAATAAAGTTTTTCCAGCTTAATTGTGAAATTGAAATTTCTATCAAGCTAAAAAAAAATTCTTTTGCTTTCCTTCTGTTTCACATTGTAGGAGACTGTTGCTTCATACCTCTTTCCATTTCCTAAATTTAATCTGTAAAGAAAAACAAAGTGGGCAATTGCTGCTCCCCTTAAATAGTAGGGTTCAAATTGAGAAGAATTTTATCAGAGGGGTCCTTGGTGCTCCCTGAGCTTAGCTGTTTTCTTGCAAACATTTCATTATCCAATTAGATAACATCATCAGCTTCTAGAAATTAGCTGGGTAATGAAATGTCTGGAAGCAAACAACCAAACTCAGAAAGCACCAGGGTTTCCACAGTTCAACCCTGAGCTACATTTATTCTCTTTGATTAGAGTTCAATCAGTTTCTCCCCTTTTTTTAAGGACATGCCCATTTGCAAATCACTATGATATTTAGACTTTTCTTTTATTTCTTTTTTCCTTCTTGCCTCTTTGAATTGAATAGGGATAAAGGGATTCTTGTTATTGTAGGCTTTATAACCATAAAATATGAGAAAGTGATTTCCATTCATTATATTCAACATTTCAGTTAGTAGATATGAAAACAATCACAGATGTCTGTTTCTGAGGGTCTGGAGAAGGAAAGCAGAAGCAGTATGTTTTTACTTTATTCCCAACACTACAAACAGCCAGAGTAGGGCATATGTGTGCCCAATTTGGTCCAATGGATAGTATGGATTAGGGATACCCATCTCCTCCCTGATTATTTGCTTCCAGAGTTACCGTATCCTGGAGAATTGAAGTATCTGTTCCAAGGTGGCTGTGAAGTAGCAGGAAGGTATAAGCATAAAATGTTTATTTCATCATAATAAAACATTTTCACACAGAGGTTTTCTTTTATCTATCCATCAACATCTCTTGCTCACAATATTCTTCTTACTGGTATTTTCTCTTCCAGTATTTTCTCTTTCTTTCAATCACTTTTGAGAAAGAGTCGAGCTGGGTAAGACTTCATTTGAAAAAGAGCAGCACTATTTGCCTCATTGAGGCACTTATAGCATAGCCCTAATCTGAACCAAGTTTGGGCTAAGTGAAATCATGAAATCATGTGCCTCATGCTTATTTCAGTCCATTAAGTTTCTTGGACATGCAGGTCAACTGGTAGCACAGCTCTGCTTAACCAACAGGTTAAGGCTAAATTAGGTTAGGCTAAAACAGGTTAGGCTAAATCTAAACAAAATTTTACTGCATTAGGGTATTTATATCTAATATGCTTTGGAAACTGCTCATAAGTCACTTTTTTCGGTGCCTTTGTAACTTTAACATTGTTAAATGAATGGTTGTAATTAAGTCAAGGACTACTGTTGCCCAAGGTCAGCCAACTGGCTTTGTATCTAAGGCAGGACTGGAACTCACAGTTTCCTGGCTTCTAACCTAAGTCTTAACCACTACTGTAATAAAAAGTGCAATAATCTATTGGAAAAACATTATTAATATAGCAAACAATTGGTGACAATTCAACTTTTATAGGTTTTTTACAGGACAAACAGCATCAACGATGGCTGTGCAGTTAGAAGACCAGATTAGGAACATATCAAACTATGTGGTTGCTAACCATTGACAACTTGATGGCACATAATCAGTCAATCACTGACTCTGAATGGTGGTTTCAAGAAACTGATGGGGCCTTGTATAAATAAAATATTATTGTATGTTTGGACTAAGATATTTGTTTGTTTAAGGAAAGCTATTCAATACAGACAGACAGATATTTAAGTAAAAAGTCCAAAGGGTTTCTTTAAAATGTGACATCTTTAAAACATGTTGGTACATTCCTAGAAGCCTGGCATTCTGACAAATTGGCCATCAACAGACACATAGACATAAACAACATTTATATACCATTCAAAAGAGTCAATCAACAAGTCAAAAGGGGAACAAAAAGACCAGAACACCTTTTCACCAGCAATCAACACTCAGATGAGCAGAGATTAACACCAAGATTAATGTTGGACCAACAATCAAGAAGCAAACAATACCCCACTCAAGGAACTGCCAAACAAGCTAACAGTAAATAACAGCCCAACCCAACAATCAACAAGACCTCCAACACTATCAAGGCAAGCTACTAGAATATAAAATGAGAGCAAACACCACTCCCTACTAGCACTGATGGTGTTACCTAGTTTGTGTAATGAAACATCTGAAAGAAAACAGAGAGGACCAAAGACCTCTCATGTTATAGCACAGTGATGGCGAACCTTTTAGAGACTGAGTGCCCAAACTGCAACCCAAAACCCACTTATGTATCATCAGGTGCCGGGTGAATGTGGCCCATTGGGTGGGTATGGCCCATGGGGTGGGTGTGGCCAATTGGGTAGGCATGGCCCATTGGGTGGGCGTGGCTGTGGTGGTCACGGCACACCAGGTGGGTGTGGCTGGGGTGGGCATGGCCACCTCGATGTTGCTCATGGGGAGGGACACCTGGGGGGCCAGGCAGGGTTGGGGGAGATCCAGGGGGTCTCTGGTGGATGGGACAGTGGGCAGGAGGCTCATTCTGTGGGGTGAGGTGAGGTAAGGCAGGGGGCAGGGCAGGGTGCCATTGCCGCAAGGCAAGGTGAAGCAGGGGCCAGGGTGGCTGCTGCCTGACACCATCAGCCCCACACACAGCGAGTCCATGGGGGCCAACTAGGTCCATCAGCAGCCACAGCCTGCCAGCCCCTTGGTTTCAGCATGATGTGGCTCTTTTCTGTCTCGTGCATTACACCCAATGCAGCTACCATGAGGCTGCAGAAAAAGCTGGGTGGAGGTAAGGAACCGGAATACCAGTTTCTTACCACCACCCGGCTTGTTCCATGGCAGAAGGTGGCAAACGGCGCAATGTGGCTAGGAGGCTATGGATAGCTGGGCTGGGCTGGGGCCAGGTGTGCTACAGCCTCCCCGCTTGCCCGTCCACCAGCCAGGGCTGCCTTTACTCACACGTAAGCATGGTAGATGAATGGCCAGCATTCCTTCTGGGCGGCTTCCCACTGATGGCTAAGTGGGGCTTGCTGAGGATCGAGCTGCATTTACTGCCACCGCTACTGCCCTTGGAGCCGGCGATCAACAGGACCCCATTGCAGGAGGACTCGGGGATGCCGGGGTCCAGCCCCATGAAGCCCACCTTTTTCTCACTTGAGCTGCCTGGATATATGCCCCAGTTGTGTGACTTCTGCACCATCTTGCAGCTGCGGCGGTGGTGCAGAGGCTAATCGCAGGCTCAGAGCGAGCCCAAGCAGGACAGACGCACAGGACAGAGGCACTGCCCATGGCCAGAATATGGCAGCAGCAGAGCCAGGCAGTACTGTGCTGGTGGCGGCGGCTGGGTCGCTTTGGCCAAAGCAGCAGCGGTGCTGGCAGCAGCACAGATGAGGTAAAGACCGGCCCACTCAATCTGTACACCCTTTTTTAAAAAACAATTGTCCCATGAACATGCAGTGAAGGCAGAGAAATGAACAGAGAAACGGAATGCAGCTGAAAGGCAGGTTAGTAAAACAAAAAAAACGCTTGGGAGGTGGGGGCGGCAACCTTATCCTGTGCGAGTATTGATGCAGGTTGCTCATGAAGGCCTAGGACTAGGGTGACAGCGCACATGCCCACAGAGAGGGTTCTGCGTGCCACCTGTGGCATGCGTGCCATAGGTTCGCCACCATGGTTATAGCATGTTTAAATCAGCAATAAAGAAACTTGAACTTTTGTTTTTGGATTAAACTTTCTTACCTGCTTTCCTCAGAAACTATACATACAATAAAAGGTCTAATTCATTCAGATACCTTACTTCCCCAATTCTCCAAGCTACATTAATGGGAAGGGACAACTTGAGATGAACAGGCTCCAGCTCTTTCTACCTAAAATTTTTGCAACCAGTAGCAATTGATCAATGGAATAAGTGTGTTATAATAAAAGTGTGATTTAGTAAAACCAATGCAAAGGACTTTGTATGCAACAAATCAATTTTCTGTCTGATTAACATAATTTGCATACAGATTTTACTAGATAAATAGACATCATTTGTGTCAATATGTGAGAGGTGATGGCATTCTTTTATATTTTACAGACTTTGTGATTAATGGATCCCGTCCCATCATTAAAATGAAATGTCACCTTATTTTCTGCTTTGGCTTGGCCCTAATTTGTATTTGGAATGTAGTTGCTAGCAGGTGCATATTCACACATACATCTATGGGCAACGGGAAGCTACAGGATTGGTTTCATCTTAGGTTGGTATTGCACAAGGTTTTTCTTTATTTTGTTTTTGTAGTGTCCTAAAAATCAGGAATATAAAATTAATGTTTGTTCCATAGTGTAGTATTATGTCTGCCCTATTCCCATTATCCATTGTTTTTTACATAAAATATTCTATGTGAATGAACTATTAAACATTTTTGCAAGCTTTGAGCAAAAGATCTAGTTGGCTTATTTTTAATAGCTTCTTTTTGTCCCAAGTTCTCATCCAACATGATTACCAGCTGCAAATTTCTTTGATGGATATATCTGTTCACTATTAACAAACCTGAAAACATATATGTCCATCCACTTGTTCTATAATTTGAATAGTTATATTTACTTTTACTTGAGTTGATAGTTCAGATAAAGTTGTACCAGTTACAATGAGGCAAGGTAGCATAACAACTTTATCTAATTCTCACATACCAATAGCTAATTGTCGTTGCCAGCCATTCAGTTGTGTCCGACCCTTGGTCATTCTATGGATCAGTATTCTCCATGCCCCTCTGTCTTGCACCACCTCCTTCAAATCCACCATGGTCATCCCAGTGTTATCCTTTAT
The DNA here is from genome assembly GCF_947247035.1 of Vipera ursinii. Taxonomy (NCBI): domain Eukaryota; kingdom Metazoa; phylum Chordata; class Lepidosauria; order Squamata; family Viperidae; genus Vipera; species Vipera ursinii. The sequence goes on from NC_139513.1 coordinate 251,687,400, forward strand.
AATGTCCAGTCAACAGGTACTAGGGCAGCCCCTTCTCCTTTTTCTGTAATTTTCAATAATTTTGGAATTAATTATAAAATACAAGCAGCTTCTCATGGGAAATAGATACTTTGGTTTTTTAGAAGAGATAATATAAATAAGCAATTTTATTATTTCAAAACTGGACACTAGATGACAACATTTAATAGAGGGGACCTGAAGCATGCCTACTCTGCCACAACATACTGAGTTAGCTGCTCGTACTTTATACTTTCAAAATTATTATTATAAATTATAATATATAAATTATAAAGTCAATAATTTTGAAAGTATAAAGTACGAGCAGCTTGTCATGTGAAATAGATCGTGTTATGAAAGATCATTGTTAATGAGTGTTGAATCCATGCTGTACAGCAAGCATGTCAGACTCATGATGGCAATGGGGTGGGCATGGTTTTGCCCTGATGCATCCGGCCCGCGAGCCGGCAGTTTGACATGCCTGCTGTACAGGATCTTAATATATTGTAACTGAAGACTGAAGAAAAGGAGAATAAAATACATGAGAAAACATTTGTGCTCTTGTGCTGTCCCGTAAAGTCATCAGTCATGCTTAGTGTGCATCAGAATATTTCTTGCAAATGATAGTTTGCTAAGTACATTATATTTTTTCTACTCTGGATGTAAAAGCTATGGTCTCCCTGGCCAGCACCATACTAGTGTCCTATATGATATAAAATGGCAAATGTTGTGTTTTATTACAGCAATTGGCTGAATAAGCTTCCTGATGTTATCTGCTTATAATAGTAGCTGCTCACTCCAATCATCAGGTACTGTTAATGTGAAAAATAAGGCTTAGAAAATGCTGGGAAGAGGAAAGGCTATCAAAGATACAGTTATGTCACCAAAACCCCCACAAAGGAACATAAATCCATCAACCCTATTTGCTCATCATTTGAGCTGACCCCTAGTTTGTGGGTTTTTCCTAACATCATCCCAGAGAGAGGTGTAATGTCAGCAGAGGCACATGTAACCTCATTACTATAATATTGTTCCTGCTACAAAACTGTAGCCAGCTAATCTACATCTTATGTGCAAAATAAAATCCCACGTGCCTTAAATTACTGGAGCGAGACCATTAACCTCTCAGTTAAAAAGCACTAGTAACACACAATTATGTTGATATAGTTAAGCTTAACCTAGCAATTAAACTTTAATGGCCAAGACATAGAGAACTTCCTGGGGATTAATAGCAAATGAGTACAATTCACCTCAGGTCAGCAATTCTCTGAACAGACTAGCCTTTGAAGCAGTTGCTGCTAGGGGCCATAGTTGTTAGCCTCCCAAGAGGATGATAACTTGGCCTTTTTATCTATATTAGTGAGGAAAAGGAGAGCTGAAAAAACTAATTCTAATGGTTATATTTTAACCTATAAACACTTTATTAATATTTAGTACTGCAACCCACCGAGTGACATATGCATATTACTTCAAAGAACTAAGGGAGGCCAGAAACGATTGCCCTTGTGATCTTTGGTCAAAATTTGTCTCAGGTATGGTTCATTTGCTTTCCATTGCATGTTTTAGGCAAGGGCAAGAGTGGACAAAGAGGTCACAGAAGGGATCAGGATGAAATTATTTTAACATCAACTGCAGCTTACTGTTAAGAAATACATTCCATTATTCTCTAGATAGAATGATTACTGATAACTTCACTTATTTAAACAGGAAGCTAGTAAAAGAAGTGGGTTTGTATGACATACTTAGCTATGATTAAATTAACCATAATTTATTCAACTGTCTGGATTTGCATAATTCTAAACTAATTACCTAGGCTGGGTTCATACTCCCTACTATTATAGAATATAAATGACTGGGTAATAATTAGCATGTCCCACTCAGTTGGAGAAACGTTGGGTCATAGACTTAGTTGGCAGAGCAGATGGAACAGCTTCACTCCTGTTACTGTCCAAATTATAAAAGATTCTCTTTTTACTGTATTCAAGATTCACTTGGTGAAACACCCGAAGAACCATTTATTTAATTTATTAAATTTATTTGCTGCCAATCTTGTTTCGAAGCAACAGTTGTTGTGTTTACTTTCTTTTTAATTTAGAGCAGAAGGAAATATACATAAAAGTCTCTCCTTTTCTCATCACTATCACAACCGTGTAAATATGATCAAGCTAAAGGAGAGATCATAGGAGGGCTAAAGTCATCCAGTGAGGCCTAAAGTCATCCATCTGAACCATGCTCCATGATCTGAGTTTAACATCTTTATCATTATTACATCCCATTTTTTTAGCAGAATGCTTGTATCCATGGGGGGAGGGGGTTTACTGAAATGTTCTAATTTCTAAAGAGAATGCAAATATGATGCATTTAAATATGCAAATGATGATGCATTTAAAAGAGGCTTTTGAAATGAGCAGCCTAGAGATGAAAGAAACCCAGTCAAACATCTTTGCCGAATTCAATTGTAACAAGAAACTTCATGACTAATTGGACAAAAAAGCCCTGACTATAGCAACCCTCCTCCCCTGAAGTTTAAGTCTGGGAATACCACTGACAGAAACGGCCAGTGAACCATTCAACAAACTATCCCAAGTTAGTTCCTTTTTCTTTTTAAATCAGACAAGATAGCAGCTGAAGCATGAACATTTATTATTTCAATTTCAGCTCCTACTCTGTCTTTCAGCCCACAGGGTGCTCAAGGCAATTACCAGTGCAAAACAAAACATGAATAAAAATTGTAATAATAATGCAACTCGATTGCACTGTACATGAAGTTGTCTGACCTCTTCCCTGAAGAGAGAGGATGGGTTGGAGGCTACCTGCAACTCTTGAGAGAACCCTTTCTGCCTACTTGAGATAAAAAAAAGATTAATCCAAATCTTCACTAACAAAATGAAATTCAATGGTGAAAAAAGCAAGGTTCTACATTTAGGCAGGAAAAATCAAATGCACAGGTATAGTATAGGTGTTACCTTGCTCAATAGTAGTAACTGTGAGAGGGATCTCGGAGTCCTAGTAGACAATCACTTAAATATGAGCCAGCAGTGTGCTGCAGCTGCCAAAAAAGCCAACACAGTGCTAGGCTGCATTAACAGAGGGATAGAATCAAGATCAAGTGAAGTAATAATACCACTTTACAATGCTTTGGTAAGGCCACACGTGGAATACTGCATCCAGTTTTGGTCACCATTATGTAAAAAAGATGTTGAGACTCTAGAAAGAGTACAGAGAAGAGCAACAAAGATGATTAGGGGGCTGGAGGCCAAAACATATAGGGAACGGTTGCTGGAATTGGGTATGTGTAGTTTAACGAAGAGAAGAGTGAGGGGTGACATGATAGCAGTGTTCCAATATCTCAGGGGCTACCAAAAAGAAGAGGGAGTCAAGCTATTCTCCAAAGCACCTGAAAGCAGGACAAGAAGCAACAGATGGAAACTAGTCAAGGAGAGAAGCAACCTAGAACTAAGGAGAAACTTCCTAACAGTTAGAACAATTAACCAGTGGAACAACCTGCCTCCAGAGGTGGTGAATGCTCCAACACTGGAGGTTTTTAAGAAGAGACTGGACAGTCATTTGCCTGAAATGGTATAAGGTTTCCTGCCTGAGCAGGGGGTTGGACTAGATGAGGGAATGCCTAGTGAGAGAGCAATTGATTATATTGTGATAGATAGCAGGCAGGCGGAATAAGCAAAGGTTACATTTAAGGGAGAAAGTGAAAGCCATAAAGTCCCATGCCTGTTCCCTCTCCCCCTCGGGAATGGCAGAATCCAGAGGAAGATGAGATTTGGGTTTAGCTCAGAGGAGATAGTTAGAAATGAAATATAAATGGATTCTGACAGCCACTCATCTCATATTTATAATTCTGGGAAACTTACAAATACTTGTTAAATAGTTTTCTATCGTCCATTTCTATTTGCCATCAAAATGAGAGGGAGGGAGGCTTTAACAAAAAAGTTTCCACTTCTATTGTACTATTTTAGGACATATCACCTTCTCCTTAACCACAGCTCAATCATGCTACAATACACATTTCCCTTGTTTTGCTTTGATTTTGCTTTGATATTGTTTCCAGATAAACGTAATTGGTAGAAATAGGGAGTATTGTTCCCTTTATTCCAATCCAATCCAATGGGAGCTTCCTGGTGTATAAAAATTGTTCCGTTTCACATCTTGAAGGTAACATTTATCTAGTGATAATCTTCATCCTTGCCTCTCCCAGTCTTTGCTTTCCCCCGTTAGCATTTGATTTTCTTCCTTTCATGCTATCATCTCATCTTATCCCACTCTATTTTTGTCAGTAGCTTCTCTCTAGCCTTTCATCAAGTTGGAGGAAAGCAGAGGCCCACTTCACTATTATTTTGGTAAGCAGAGGGGATATGTCTCACATTATCTGCCAGTCTCCCTATATGTATCATTATCACTTCACTTCCTCCCCTTGAAATACAGTAGCTTCTTGTCCAACAGCTATTCTATTTAGTTTGTCCCAAACTAGAAGATCTGATTGGTTACACGATCACAAGTTTTTTTTCTTCCTCTGTTTTGGCCCTGCCTTTGTGCCTTCCTATTTTTATCTTTATTGCAGTTTAACTTGGAAGCTGCCTAGTTGGCATTTAGGAGGAGGAGCAGACAAAGCAGACTAGAGCATTCAGAGTCCTGAGGCACAGGAAATGGTGGTAGTCTTCCGCACTGGGTGATGTTGTATTGTACTAAAGGAAGAGAGAGCAACAAAGGTGGAACAGGCATAGATTTTATACCTACAATAAAAGCTTGGCCGTGATTGGAATGGATAAATACTGCAGAATGAGATAGGGATTGGCAGTGTGGACAAATTTTACATGCTGGCATGGCAAGAATGGATTGCACTTTATAGACTTGACTGTATTTTAACTCGGTAATGTAAAAAGACTTACTTAAACATCCTAGTGAGAGCACATTACTGGAGAGCTTTTGACACAATCCTGATCCTAATAACAAATCTCTAACTACTATTTGCAAATAGATATTTAAATAAATACTTATTGGCACAATAATTTTTGTTGATGCCAAAGCAGAATAGTGAAGTGAACTTTCCTAGTTGAAATGGGTAGGGGTGAGGAAGCTGCTGCTGCAGAAAAAAAATTCAGTGACCATTTTGTCATTAAATAATTTCTCACTATATTTCTTTAAAGTGTCTCAGTCCTCAGATTTAATTGGTTCTTTTTTTTAATCAAACATAATGTTTGCTTGATTCCAATAAATACATGTATACCAAGTAAAATGGAGCTAATTGATCCAGGGCAAAGAATATGGGTTTATATAATGAGCTAAACTAAAATACAGTTTGCTTGTTTATGGCTGAGCAGATTGTGTGAATCCAACCTCTGCTGTTTGTAAGCCAATTCTTATAGCTTTGCATATGATATAAAGCCAACCTATCTTGGTTTATTCAAGAATTGGTGATTAAATAAATCATGGTGTGCCATGGTGCTGGAATGAAGGCACAGCATTAGGGAATTTTGTATAAATCCTAATAGAAAATGTTTAGAATTTAAATGCAGCTTTCTGGTTTCTTAGAGCTATGTAATACTGATGAAAATAAAAATAAGAGTCATCTTTACATTAAAATTAAATTGTATTTCATTTCTCATTTATAATTATATATAGTTAAATATATAACTAACATATCAGAAAACTTTCAATGCTGGGTTTTCTCACACATGAAATATGAGAAAAAAATTATGGCATTTCTCCATTAGAGGGAGCCAGAATCTTTTACTCAAAATTATAAAGCAACATTCATCAACTTAATAAAATTAAATGAAAAGCAAAATTAATAAAATTAAACCTTAATAATATGATTTATGATCTTGCAATTAACCAGAGGAGTGTAACATATATATACACATATACACATACACACACACACACACACACACACACACACACACATATATATATATATATATATATATATATATATATATATATATATACACACACATATATATATATATACACACATATATATATATACACACATATATATATATACACACACACATACACACAGATACACACACACACAATGTAATCTCATATCCTGCTACCCAAATTATTTAGGTTCTTATATGTCACAACTAAAAACAAACCTCATTTAATAGCAGTAAATGAAGTTGCATCAACAAAGGTGTAACACATGCACAGCTAAGTGTCCTGCTTAGCACTTGGATCCTCACACTCTGTACTAGCTGTAGTTTCCAGACCAAGCTCAAACTACCTAAAGTGCATAACTAAATCTAAGTTGACCAGTATATGCACAAGTGTACCTGGGCTATCCCTGCCTAGGAAAGGATATAATTGGGATATCAACAGAAGTATATATAAAGAATGGTTGATGGAATTGAGTATGTCTAGTTTCATAAAAAGAAGGACCAGGAGTGACAAGATAGCAGTGTTCCAATATCTAAGGGGTTGCCATAAAGAACAAGGGGTCAACCTATTCTCCAAAGCATCTGAAGGCTGGACAAGAAACAATGGATGGAAACTAATCAAGGAGAAAATCAGCCTAGAACTAAGGAGAAATTTCTGACAGCTAGAACAATTAATCAGTGGAACAGTTGCCCCCAGAAGTTGTGAATGCTCCAATACTGGAAGTTTTTAAGAAGAGATTGGATAATTATTGTCTGAAATGGTATAGGGTTTCCTGCCTGAGCAGGGGGTTGGTCTAGAAGACATCCAAGGTTCCTTCCAACTTGTTATTTTGTTATTCTGTAAGTTGGCAATAAACACTGCTACATGTAGAGGGTCAATTTGCTGACAATGACTTTAGGACTATCCTAAATTACATACAGTTCTGAGGGGATGCAAATTTATTCAGGACAGATTGGATTCAAGGTTTCTTCTAGATGGCAAACCACTGTTTCCATTAAGACCAGTGACAATGGAAATTATTCTGCAATGGAAATTATATCAAAAATTTGTTGTGATCCATGAAGTTTCACTTAGTTATCATTTTGCTTAGTGACAAAATTGCCAGTCCCAATTGTAGTCACTGTGAGGACTACTTATAAGTCTTTTCCTATTGTAAACCACTCTGCTGGAGTGTTACTTGAGGGGACAATTAAGTAAACCTTGGTGGGGGGGTGTCTTTGGTGGTATCTGAGCTTGATGGTTCCGGGGTTGGTAAAATGACTACTCAGATTGTTGGGGGCAATATGCTGACTCTGTAAACTGCTTAGAGAAGGCTATAAAGCACTGTGAAGTGGTATATAAGTCTAAGTGCTATTGCTATTTACCTATTTCATTAACTAGGTAACATATCAGTTCTATAAGGTGTGGTTTGCTCTCTATTACAGTATTGGTGGGAATATTCTTGGTGGTTTCTTGATTAGACTGTTATTTACTGAGTTGGTTGTTCCTTGATTGGAGTACTGTTTACTGCTTGGTGTTAATCTCTGCTTATCTGGATGTTGATTGATAGCCAGGAGGGGTTGCCTCTCTCTGCTTTTTGATTGTGTCTTTTGAATGATATGTAGATGTTTTCTCTCTATGAACCCATTGATGCCTGATTTGTCTGACAACCATGATTCTACCACAGGAATTCTCTAGCATGTTTGGACTTAGCTTGATCTAGGATGCACAGTCTCCCAGATGAAATAAAGTAAATAAAGTAAGCCTTTTTTGCATGCAGCTCTTTAGAAAACCAGGGGATAGCCAGTCTCACAGAAGGTACTCAGGAGCAATTGCTTCAGTATTCCATTCTGTTTTTGTGTCCCATATGGCAAGAAGGCCTTAACAAGATTCCTTCTGAGTATTCAAGACTCCATCACGTTCCATAGGTGTCTAGGGATGGATCATCTTAGTGATTCTCATAGGGGATGGTATGATGCTATAAAACTAAAATTCATGAACTTCTGACCATTACAGAGGGAAATGTACCCCCTTCCCCAAGCTATCTTGCATTGAAATTGTGGCATTTTATTATAATGCATAGGTTTGGGGCACTGGCAGCTCATTTCATCAGTTGTATCAACCAAAGTGAGCTACATCTCACGAAAGCTTATGCCTTATGATAAAATCTGTTTGTCATGCAAAGTATCACTAGACGTTTTAATTATTTGACCATTATAGATTAACATGGTTCTCCTACAATGCCAATTATGGAAGCCATGGAATTCTGAGCTGGTCCTGCTAATGCAGTCTCAGGACGAGAAAGTAGTTAGGCACATAAAGAAGTATTATTGCTTTGAGAGATTTATGTTACTAATCTTAATGTTACCTGATGTTAGTCTACTGAAGCTACCCGTTATTACAACTACTATTCCTTTGGCTGCTGCTTCATTTTCATCATGCCATCATGAGTTGTCTGAGACGGTATAGGTTCTCCTGCTTGCGTGGGAGGGGAGAGGGGCTGGACTAGAAAACCTCCAACATCCCTTCCTATCCTATCCTATCCTATCCTATCCTATCCTAATTCTATATTAAATTATTCACAAATTTGTTCACAAACACTCTTCTAAGTAAAATCAAACAATTAAGGTAATAAACTAGCTCAGCATACTGTATAAATACTAGCAACAAATAATCTTTTAGACTTACCTCCACTTCTGCTGACTCTTTCATAGCTGCTTTAATTCAGAGCCTTTAAAGAATCAGTTCTTGAAGGGAACATTATAATACACATCATTTTGGCTACAAAAGTGTTTTTATGCAACCTTTTGACACACAGTACATATTTTTCATTCAGCAATAAATGGAGACTTATTTTCTACGTAGTCTTTTATCAAGCAAAGTTGTCACCTTTGCTTCTTTACTTTTTAATTAAACAAAATATAAAATTTGCATCAGGGACAATATAATTATATCCCTAAAAAATTTAACTCCTTTTGGGTCTTAGCAAACCTATTCTAATTTACAATAGTGATAAACTCCTTAAGGCTTAACAATAAAAGCAGAATATGCAGGTTTCTTTTTAAGTGTTCTTTGAAATCTAAATCCTTCTGAGTAGCTGAGGAAGAAATATAGGAAAGTTGAGCATTGTTTCATTTTCATTTTTAATGCGTGCCAGTGTGCCACAGGGGGAAAAAGACAATAAACTTTATCTTATCTATTTATGGTAGAATTCTTATAGGGTTCAGAACTCTTGAGAAATTGCGTTGCTCCAATACAATTGGAAATAGGTGAAACTGTACTGTAAGCTATTAATAATTGTATGCTTTCTTGAGATTGGATGTGGTGAATGTAGAATTACTGTATAGTCAAAAATGGTAGGAAGAAATAGAAGATATTGGGATAGACATGAGACTATTTCATTTTTTTCTTTTTTTCTATTTCGATTAAACAGAAGAATCTATTAACTTACTTCAGTGATCTTATCTTTTTTTAGAAGATTAAGTACATTAAAGGACTAAATAAGGAAATCAGGAAATTGCTTCAAATTTAATTTGTGAATCATAAATTCCTGCTAGGTATATTTACCGAGGGTGTGATTTTTTCCCCCTAATCCTGGAATTAGAATGTACATTCTCAACCAAGAGCAACCTTTCCCAATATTTCCCAAGTATAAAGCAGTTTCCATGAAATATCCACCACTCTGTAATTTTACCTATTACCTAATATAACCTATTACTCAGCTTCTTGACAACCCAGTTTTTGAATGGATGAATTCTTAAGGGAGAATTACTATATATAGATTTCCAGCTACAAGAGTGAAAACAGGAGTTTTTATTCATTGGTCAGGATAAGACAAGTTACAAATTATGTCAACGTGTCACTCAAACATCGACGTATAAAGAAATTATTTGATCTTTGCTCCCACTTTCTTTACAACAACCCCCCCCCCCCCCATCCAATATGCACACACTCACACCGGGGAAAAAAAGTACTTTAATTAATCTTAATTGTATCGGAAGGCAAAGTAGTCTGTTGCCCTCACGGACGTGGCTCGCATGTCTCCTTTTGCCAAATATTCAATGCATCAGCAAAATCCCATCAGATTCAATGGAATGCTTCGACTAAAGCAGCGTTTCCCAACCTTAGGAACTTGAAGATGCGTGGACTTCAACTCCCAGAATTCCCCAGCCAGCATAGCTGGCTGGGGAATTCTGGGAGTTGAAGTCCACGCATCTTCAAGTTCCTAAGGTTGGAAAACGCTGGACTAAAGATCTGCGAACCCGGAAAGAGAGAGAGAATTTTTTTTTTTACCAACACGGGATTCAGAGACCTGACCGAAACTTGAACCCAGTTATGAGCGGAGCCGAGCTGGGGAAGTAACCATCAGATCCGCAATCCCTCTGACGTGAGATCTGACCCCTTTGTGGAGACCGAAAAGGCAAAGAGCTCTGCAAGCGCGCGCTCACTCCGCCCCCGTCTGCTCTCCCCCCGCCCGCCCGCCTCTTCCCGCGCCCTCAGCTTCCAAGCCCGTCACGCGCGAGCCGCTCCGCCAGCTTCCTTTCCGCGTTGACTCCTCCTCCCTCCCCTTCCCGCTCTGTCCCACGGCTGACATCACGCCCGGGGTTTCCATCGGATGAGGGAGGGGGAGGAGGCTGCGCTGAACTGCTACGACGGCGGCAGCGTGATGGCGGCGGCGGCGGCGGCCGGGAGGACTTAAAGCAACGGCGACGCACGCCTGCTTACCTCAGGCTTTTTTTTTTTTTAACCCATTCCTTCCTCTCCTCTTCCGCCTCACTTTCTGAAGGAGTCGCGCTTCCTCCTCCCCCCCCCAGCCTCTTTGGGGGGGCAAACCAAGCGAGTGGGCCAGGAAGAGGCAAGGCGAGGGTGAGGAAATCCAGGCCGGCCCGGGAGCGCCTCTTTCTCCGCCGCCTCAGCTCCTTTTTTTTTTTGTTTTTTGGGCCCTACTGCAGCGCTCTCCGCCGCTTCTTCGCCACGCTGTTCTTCCAGAGAGGCCCAGGCAGGCCTGGCGACGCTCAGGTAAGAGCGGCCCGCTGAAGGAAGTAGGAGACCGGGCAGCGCTGGACTGACCGGTAGGCAGGGAAGATCGCAGGCCGATTTGCAGCTCGCCTGGGGACCTCGAGCTAGCCCGAGGTTGGGAAAGGGAAAGGGTGGGGAAGAGAGGCAAAAAAGTAGGGTGGGCGGCAGTAAGGCTCCGGCCTGAGCGAGCCGAGAGCTGATTTGCGGCCTTCGGCCTGGAATGGCCGAGAGAGAAGAGGGACGGGGCCCAGTCGGGCTTTCGGGAGAAGACCGGCCCTCAGGTGAGCATTCGGGGAGGCGCCTGCAGGGGGCCAGCGCTGGGCAGAAATTTGTCACTTTTATTAGCCCCCCCCCGGCCAGATGCGGCACCGCTGGGCTGCCCGCCTGTCCCGCGGTCCTCGCTTTGTCCCTCCTTCCCTCCCACAGCAGCTCGGACGAAGCGACCACGCTGCTGCCCTGGCCTCGGGTCCTGCTTTTTTTCAGGTCCCCCCGCCATCTCCCTTTGTTTACCAGGCTGCGGCTGCGGAGAGAGAGGCGGTTGTGAGAGAGTCAGAGAAGCTTTCGCAAGCCGGGGAGGGAACGGCAGGCGGGCGCGGGCCGCGCGCAGCCTTGAAAGGGGCAAAAAAAAAAAAACAACTCCCGTTGACGGTTAATAGTAATAGAAAGGCGCCGTGTGCGGAGTCGTGAGAGGCACCCATGACGCTACGGGGGAACCGGAGGGAGGGGAGAAAGCCCATTTGTTTTGGCACCCACTAAATCCACGAGGCCCGCTCCTCATTGGCTGACAGGCTGGCGGTGAGGGTGTCTAAGCGCTGCCTTCCTACTGCTCTAAACAGTGGCCCCGCCTTTGCCTGGCTTTCCTAAAAAGAGAAGAGCGCGGGAGGGAACCCCCGCACGAAACTCAGCCGACTGGTGCCTGCGAATAATGGCCTTTGGCCTGAAGTTTGCATCGGTTCCAACCGTGTGCCCACTCTCGCCTTGTAGTTGGGCATGAGCTTAGAACTTTTAATTGAAATAGACCTTAACTGTAGCATTAAAAGCAGGCTAGTACTTTACTATATAAATTATAATAATATATATGCACGCTTTTTGTTATCCCAAAACTGACTAGATTTTTTTTCCCCTCTTATGTATGAGCGGGTTATAAAGATGTGGGTTTCTTCCCCCCCCCCTTATTCACAATTTTAAGTGAATCACTGCCGTTGCTTAGTTGGTAACACAATTGTTAAGTGAATCTGAATTCCCCATTGACTTTGCTTGTCAGAAGGTTGTGAAAGGTGATCACATAACCCCGGGATACTGCAACTGTCACAAATATGAACCATTTGTCAAGTGCCTGAATTTTAATCACATGACCGTGGGTGTGCTGCAATCCTCGTGTGTGTGAAAAATGGCCATAAGTCAACTTTGAATGGTCACTAAATGAATTGTTGTAAGTCAAAGTCTGCCTGTATAGTATGTTATCTTTTGTAGAAACTGATATAGGGGGGGGGGAAGAATACATTGTTCTTTTTCCTATGTCATAGTTATTTAAATCTAATTTTCCGGTACTGTAGAAATACGATAGAATTAGATTTTCAAAACAAGAAGCTAACCTATCTCTGAACAGTATTGATAGTACCTTTGTGAATTTTATAGAAATTATTGAGATAATGATTTTTATATATACAGCTTGTAATTGTAAGACACAGTGCAAGATTGATTATGTACACAACTTTATTGTCAGAGTGGGATTGGGTTATATGAATTAATTGATGGATTAAAATCCTATTGCTGAAAATTGTTGAAAACATGGATCTAATTTTATCTTTTACATAAGTGATATTATAGAACTGTTACAGAATAGAAAGGAGTGCATATTCAGTTTGTTAAATAAATAATGCTACTACAATATCCACAACATTGATTATGTAAACATTTCAAATAGTTGTTTAATTTTTTTAAAGGTAACTTATGCAAGAATCATGAACTGCTGAACACAGTGAAATATCTGAAGCACAAAGAAGAGAGCCTTCTAAAAAGACATTTTATATCCTAGTTACAGGCTGGGATAACTTTTATTTATATTTTTATCTTGGTGAATATTTACAATGAATGGGCACAGTGATGAAGAAAGCACAAGGAACACTAGTGGAGAATCAAGGTATGCACTGGGATTCACTTTGATATAATCTTAATATTTTGTATAACCTTTGAAAATTTACATAGTTGTTTTGGGATTTCAGACTTTATGTATAGTGTAATATTGGTAAATCTTAATTTTATCTTAATTTTTGTACTGTTTTAACTGTTTTAACCTTGCCCTGTAAACTGCCCTGAGTCCTTAGGGAATAGGGCGGTATAGAAATAATAATAATAATAATAATAATAATAATAATAATAATAATAATAATAATAATAATAATAATACTTCAGTGACTCCATCCAGCCACCTCATTCTCTGTCGTCCCTTTCTACTCTTGCCCTCAACCTTTCCCAGCATTAGGCTCTTCTCCAGTAAGTCTTTCCTTAGGTGGCCAAAGTGAGTTTCAACTTGAGGATCTGGCCTTTTAAAGAGCAGTCAGGGTTGATCTCCTCTAGGACTGACAGATTTGAATGCCTTGCAGTCCAAGGAACTCGCAAGAGTCTTCTCCAGAACCATAGTTCAAAGGCCTTAATTCTTTGGCGATCAGCCTTTCTTATAGTCCAACTTTCACTGCCATACATTGCAACTGGGAAGACCATAGGCTTCACTATATGCCCTTTTGTTGGCAGGTGATGTCTCTACTTTTTAGTGTGCTGTCTAGATTTGCCATGGCTTTCCTCCCCAGGAGCAAGTGTCTTTTAATTTCTTGGCTGCAGTCCCCATCTGCGGTGATCTTGGAGCCCAGGAAAATAAAATCTGTCACTACCTGCATTTCTTCCCCATCTATTTGCCAGGAATTGAGAGGGCCGGATGCCATGATCTTGATTTTATTAATGTTTAGTTTCAACCCAACTTTTGCACTCTCCTTCTTCACTTGCAACAAGAGGCTCTTTAGTTCCTCTTCACTTTCTGCCATTAGTGTGGTATCTTCTGCATATCTTAGGTTGTTGATATTTCTCCCAGCAATCTTAATTCCAACTTTTGATTCATCTAGCCCTGCCTTTCTCATGATGTGCTCTGCATATAAGTTAAATAGGCAGGGCGACAGTATACAGCCTTGCCAGACTCCTTTCCCAATTTTGAACCAATCAGTGGTTCCGTGTCCAGTTCTCACTGTTGCTTCTTGGCCCACAAATAGGTTTCTCAAGAGACAAATAAGATGGTCTGGTACTCTCATCTCTTTAAGAATTTGCCACAGTTTGTTGTGATCCACACAAATGCTTTAGCATAGTCAATGAAGCAGAAGTAGATGTTTTTCTGGAACTCCATAGCTTTTTCCATGATCCAGCGTATATTGGCAATTTGATCTCTAGTTCCTCATAAAATGGGGCAAAGTTCACCTAACAACTGTCTTGCTTAGCAACAGAAATTTGGGGTTCAATTGTGGTCGTAGGTCGAGGGCTATCAGTACTCTAAATAGGAAACCAAACTAAAGTTGAGAATGATGTAAGAGTCTTAGGGAAGATGCTTTAGAGCAAAGTTGGAACAAGAACTGAAAGGAAGAAGGAGCAGGCGTAAAGGCAAAGCTACCTGTTGCAAAATAATTGTGAAGAACAATGTAAAATTAAGCTTGTCTGTTGCTCATCTACATTTTTATGCATGTTTTTCAGAAATATGTCACTTTATCTCAGTACCCATTTATGAAATAAAAACAGTAAATGATTTGGTAAATCTTATCAAACAAAGTGAGGGTGGGGCTCAGTTACATAGATTTCAGCATTGGCCATACTGACTAGGAGATTTTAAGAGATGATATTGAGCAGCATTTCTCAGCCTTGATAACTTTAGGATTACTATTCTGGCTGGGGAATTCTGGGAGCTTGAATCCACACATCTCAAAGTTGCTAACGTTGAAAAATACTGTCTTAGAGGATATCCAGTTTGAGGAACATTAATCTAGGGTTGTTCTGAAGTAATAACCTGTATGTAATAATCTCTCAGCACTGGTATTTGATACAGATCTGTACAATAATGCTAGTTGTCATGTTAGTGTTAATTCTGGCATACTAATTTATAGATTTGTTAAAATCTTTTATAATTTCATACAAAAATTGCCATTGATTTGTGCATTTAATCAATTTTCAGCAGAATTTTATGTAAAGAAATGCAGCCTTTAATTGATTTATCAATAAGATCAGTTACTGATTGTTTTAATAATTATTTAGTAAATGTTAAAAAAGATATACTTTCTTTAAAAGTGAGTTTAATACTGTACATTTATTCTGGAATTAAGTAACTAATTAAGATCCAGTTTGATGTAGTGGTTAAATTGCTGGCCTAGAAACCAGGAGACTACAAGTTCTATGCCTTCCTTAGGCATAAAAGCAGGGGGGGGGGGTAAGAGAGAGAGAAAGTAAGAAATTTAAAACTAAGTTCAGTAATTAATCTTAATGGATTAACATAGTCCCTTGAAACTAATATATTGTCTCTGATGAGCTTATTTAATATCCATTTGATTGAGCGGGTGTGCTTTTCTGTTCTAGAAATTTCATCTTGTTGGTATTCTTAATTTTGTAGATCTTATTAAGTCCAGACCACTTTAGTTTAGATCAGTTACATATTTTCCCATACACAACGTCTCTTTTATTCATTCACTTTATTCATTAATTCATGCTTTTTATCAGATATTTCTTATATTAAAAGTAGATCCTTGAGTATGGAACTCCACTCGTGGCTTTGGTCAGTTAAGATTTTAAGTGTTTGGGGGAAGATAAAAGTAGAGACTGTTAGAAATCTTTCTTGTATCCATGCCAGATGGTGTTTCTGCTAAGGGCAATATTGGTCCAGTTTTAGTATTTTGATCAGTATGCCACAAATGTAACCTAAGGAATGAATTTAAAACCATGATTAATCTGACTGCTTAAGGGTGAAAAAAAATAAATTAGTGAAGAATAGAAAGATATTGAGAGATTCTGAATGCAAACAGACTATTTAGCATTTTGTAGATTAGGAAAAGGACATAGAAGGAAAAGCAGTGATAGAATATAATCTGAGTATGAAATCGCTGCAAGAATATGCATTTTAGTACCGCATGAAAAAGTATTAGAAAATTAATCTCCCAACATAATGTGAAATCGACAATGAGGAGGAGGAAAATGTTTGGAACACAGTGAAATAATTATACTATAAAGGGACATACAAGCGGGTGGTGTTATGTTCAATAAAAATATGAAAAGGATACTTGAGGAACGATGGAGTGAAATAAGTTGTGGATGAAGAAAAAAAGATTGATGGAAAAGCAACAAAAGAAAAATTTTGTATGGGTCCTCAGCTTAAGCAATAGTTCAGAATTACAACCTATCTGGAAAAAGGGAGAATTATGATTCAGGTTTGATAGTTGTCCCCTAGTCAGGTGACTGCAGGTCAGGTGTTCATGTGACTGTTCATGGTACTGCTGAAAGGTGGATGTTACTTCCAGTTTTTGATAAAAACATGCCATGCCAAACAATAGATTTGCTTAACTACTGCTGCAAAAGTCATAAAATGGGTCAATCATGTGACCAACCTGATTTATGCCTATAATAGGCAGCTTCATTATGGTCGCTTATCAAGGACTACTTTGTACTCAAAGAGGGAATGATTAAATGAAAAGATATAGAGAAAATGGGAGTGATCTTGATGGAAATAATTTTGGGGGGGAAATTGGAGGAGAGGGCTAGAGAAGTTTGCAGTTGTGTGAATGGAATGAAATGATTGGAATTAAATTTCAGTGATGGAATGCTGGAAGGAATATTTGAAAGATTTGCATAGGAATGATAGTGATATACTGTACTCAACAGTGGAATTGATACAAATGTAATAATTGATAATGTCTATGGTTGAAAATAAAGTTATAAAATCAGTGAGAATATTGAAAGAAGGTAAACCAGGTTGACGTAGTGTAACTGAAGAAATATTAAAACATGATAAATTCTGACTATGCCTCTTAATGGGAACAATTCCATTATTGTTCATTTTGTACAAAGAAAAAAATAAAGGTAACTGCACAATATAGCTCAAGAGTGTTAAGGAAGAATTTAGCAAAATTGTGATCAAAAGAACATCAGTTTGTGCTCAGAACTCGGTTTCTGTCATTCAGATGTCTAGAGAAGCTGCTAATATTTACATCTGTGAAATCATCCTTTCAGAACCTTCTGTAGGGAGAAACAATAGGAAAGGATTTTTCTTAATTTAGGCATCTGTTTTGACTTTCCTGTATTTCTTGTTTGAATGCAAGCTTAAAATCTAATATGCTACAAAGAAATACTCGTTCATCTATTCTAAAATATGAACTGGGCCATTGAGTTCTCGTCCATTCATGTTTCTCAGAAATAGGAGTATTCTTTTTGTAAAAAGAAAAACCCACTAGTTTTCTATATGGGACCCTTAGATTAATTTGAAAGCTATGTTATATGCTCCATTTCAATCTTTGCAAATTCTTAAACATTTTTATGACAGGTAATATTTGTAATAAACATTGCATATAGTCATGCAAATATAATAATAATAATAAAAATAATAATAATAATAATAGTAGTAGTAGTAGTAATTATAGAGTTGGAAGGGACCTTGGAGGTCTTCTAGTCCAACCTCCTGCTCAAGCAGGAAACCCTATACTATTTCAAACATGGTTGTCCATTCTCTTTTTTAAAACTTCCAGTGTTGGAGCATTCACAACTTCTGGAGGCAGGTTGTTCCACTGATCAGTTGTTCTAACTGTCAGGAAATTTCTCTTCAGTTCTAGGTTGCTTCTCTCTTTGACTAGTTTCCATCCATTGCTTTTTGTGCTGCCTTCAGGTGCTTTGGAGAAAAGCTTGATTCCCTCTTCTTTTTGGCAACCCCTGACATATTGGAACACTGCTATCATGTCATCCTAGTCCTTCTCTTCATTAAACTTTGTTGTTGTTAGCTGCGAAGTTGTGTCGGACCCATCGCGACCCTATGGACAACGTTCCTCCAGGCCTTCCTGTCCTCTACCATCTTCTGGAGTCCATTTAAGCTCACGCCTACTGCTTCAGTGACTCCATCCAGCCACCTCATTCTCTGTTGTCCCCTTCTTCTATTGCCCTCAATCTTTCCCAGCATTAGGCTCTTCTCCAGTGAGTCCTTCCTTCTCATTAGGTGGCCAAAGTATTTGAGTTTTAGCTTCAGGATCTGGCCTTCTAAAGAGCAGTCAGGGTTGATCTCCTCTAGGACTGACCGGTTTGATCACCTTGCAGTCCAAGGGACTCGCAGGAGTCTTCTCCAGCACCATAGTTCAAAGGCCTCAATTCTTTGGCGCTAAGCCTTTTTTATAGTCCAACTTTCACAGCCATACATTGCAACTGGGAAGACCATAGCCTTGACTATACAAACTTTTGTTGACAGGGTGATGTCCCTGCTTTTTAGTGTGCTGTCTAGATTTGCTATGGCTTTCCTCCCCAGGAGCAAGCGTCTTTTAATTTCTTGGCTGCAGTCCCCATCTGCAGGGATCTTGGAGCCCAGGAAAATAAAATCTGTCACTACCTCCATTTCTTCCCCATCTATTTGCCAGGAATTGAGAGGGCCGGATGCCATGATCTTGGTTTTCTTAATGTTTAGTTTCAACCCAGGTTTTGCACTCTCCTTCTTCACCCGCAACACGAGGCTCTTTAGTTCTTCTTCACTTCCTGCCATTAGAGTGGTATCATCTGCATATCTTAGGTTGTTGATATTTCTCCTGTCAATCTTAATTCCAACTTGTGATTCATCTAGCCCTGCCTTTCTCATGATGTGCTCTGCATATAAGTTAAATAGGCAGGGCGACAGTATACAGCCTTACCTGACTCCTTTCCCAATTTTGAACCAATCAGTGGTTCCGTGTCCAGTTCTCACTGTTGCTTCTTGGCCCACATATAGTTTTCTCAAGAGACAAATAAGATGGTCTGGTACGCCCATCTCTTTAAGAACTTGCCACAGTATGATCCACACAATGAAAGGCTTTAGCATAGTCAATGAAGCAGAAGTAGATGTTTTTCTGGAACTCTCTAGCTGTCTCCATGATCCAGCGTACGTTGGCAATTTGATCTCTAGTTCCTCTGCCTCTTTGAAATCCTGGCTGTACTTCTGGTAGTTCTTAATCCACATACTGCAGGAGTCTAACTTGTAGGATTTTAAGCATACCTTTACTAGCATGAGAAATGAGTGCAATGGTGTGATAGTTTGAACATTCTTTGGCACTGCCTTTCTTTGGAATTGGAATGTAAACTGATCTTTTCCAATCCTGTGGCCACTGTTGAGTTTTCCAAATTTGCTGGCAAATTGAGTGTAGCACTTTTACTGCATCGTCTTTTAAGATTTTGAATAGCTCAGCTGGAATACTGTCAGCTCCACTAGCTTTGTTGTTGCTCAGCTTTTCTAAGGCCCACTTCACTTCACGTTCTAGGATGTCTGGCTCGAGGTCAGTGACCACCTCATTGTGATTATCAGGGACGTTAAGCTCATTCCTCTATAGTTCTTCTGTGTAATTTTGCCATCTCTTCTTAATCTCTTCTGCCTCTGTTAGGTCCCTGCCATTTTGGTCCTTTATCATGCCCATTTTTGTATGAAACGTTCCCTTCATCTCTCCAATTTTCTTGAAGAGATCTCTGATCCTCCCTACTCTATTGTTTTCTTCTATTTCTTTGAACTGTTCATTTAAGAAGAAATTCTTCTAGCTATTCTCTGGAATTCTGCATTCAATTGGGCGTATCTTTCTTTTTCTCCCTTGCCTTTCACTTCCCTTCTTTCCTCAGCTATTTGCAAAGCTTCCTCAGACAGTCATTTTGCTTTCTTGCATTTCTTTTTCTTTGGGATGGTTTTAGTTGCTACTTCTTGTACAATGTTGCGAACCTCTGTCCATAGTTCTTCAGGCACTCGGTCTATCAGATCTAATTCCTTAAATCTATTTGTCACCTCTACTGTATATTCATCAGGGATATGATTTAGTTCATACCTGAGTGGCCTAGTCCCTACTTTCCCTACTTTCTTCACTTTAAGACTAAACTTTGCAACTAGAAGCTCATGGTCTGAGCCACAGTCAGCTCCTGGTCTTGTTTTTACTGACTGTATAGAGCTTCTCCATCTTTGGCTGCAGAGCATATAGTCAGTCTGATTTCTGTGTTGACCGTCTGGTGATGTCCATGTGTAGAGCCATCTCTTGGGTTGTTGGAAAAGAGTGTTTGCTATGACCATCATATTCTCTTGACAAAATTCTATCAGCTTGTGCCCTGCTTCATTTTGTACTCCCAAGGCCAAACTTGCCTGTTATTCTGGTTATCTTTTGGCTTCCTACTTTAGCATTCCAGTGCCCCATGATGATAAGGACATCATTTTTGGGTGTTAATTCTATAAGGTGCTGTAGGGCTTCATAGAACTGGTCAATTTCATCCTCTTCAGCACTGGTGGTTGGGGCATAGACTTGGATTACTGTGATATTGAATGGTTTGCCTTCGATTCGAACTGAGATCATTCTGTCATTTTGAGGATTGTATCCCAGTATTGCTTTTCCTACTCTTTTATTGACTATGAAGGCTACTCCATTTCTTCTGAGGGATTCTTGCCCACAGTAGTATACCTGATGGTCATCAGAATTAAATTCACCCATTCCTGTCCATTTTAGTTCGCTGATACCTAAGATGTCGATGTTCAGTCTTGTCATCTCTTGTTTGACCATGTCCAGCTTTCCTTGATTCATGGATTTTACATTCCAGGTTCCTATGGAGAAAAAATCTTTACAGCATCGGACTTTCCTTTCACCACCACACACATCCACAGCTGAGCGTCCTTTCAGCTTTGGCCCATTCACTTCATTCTTTCTGGCACTACTAGTACTAGCCCTCTGCTCTTCCCCAGTAGCATATTGGACACCTTCCGACCTGAGGGGCTCATCTTCCAGCATCATATTGTTTTGCCTTTTGGTACTGTCCATAGGTTTTTCATGGCAAAGATACTAGAGTGGGTTGCCATTTCCTTCTCCAGTGGATCACGTTTTGTCAGAACTCTCTGCTATGACCTTTCTGTCTTGGGTGGCCCTGCACAGCATAGCTCATAGCTTCATTGAATTACACAAGCCCCTTCGCCACGACAAGGCATGAAGGGGTTCATTAAACTAGTCATACCCAATTCCAGCAACCATTCTTTATATGTTTTAGCCTTCAGTCTCCTAATCATCTTTGTTGCTCTTTTCTGTACTCTTTCTAGAGTCTCAACATCTTTTTTACATCATAGTGACCAAAACTGGATGCAGTATTCCTAGTGTGGCCTTACCAAGGCATTGTAAAGTGGTATTAACACTTCATGTGATCTTGATTCTATCCCTCTGTTAGCACTGCGTTGGCTTTTTTGGCAGCTGCAACACACTGCTTGCTCATATTTAAATGATTGCCCACTAGGACTCTGAGATCCCTCTCACAGTTACTACTATTGAGCAAGGTACCACCTATACCTGTACATTTAGTTTTTGTTGCCTAAATGTAGAACCTTACTTTTTTCACCTTTGGATTTCATTTTGTTAGTGCCCAATGTTCAAGTCTGTCAAGATCCTTCTGTATCTTAAGCCTATCATTAGGAATGTTGGCTATTCCTGCCAGCTTGGTGTCACCTGCAAATTTGATGAGTTCCCCATCTATCCTCTCATCCAAATCTTTGACGAAGATGTTGAAGAGCACTGGGCCCATTTAGGTTTTCTACATGGATTCAAGTGTGCATAATTCTTGTTTTTTCCTGAAAGAATCAAGGTATATTGGCCAGGAGCATATAACAGATGCCCGTAGAAGGGCTGTCTGGTTCTGTTTCGTCATTTATCATGTAAGCTTAACATCTTCTAGAGATCCTTTTAAAGACGTATTATTGATATCATATTCTCACTAGATTTCTTGTTTTCATAGAATTTTGGATGCTATCCTCCACCAATAGGAAAAGATATATATCTTTAAGATATATTTTTTGTGATGGAAAGAGGGCATCCTCTCATTTGGGCAGTTTTAGGAGTGAAGGGACTGAAAGGAGCTAAAGTTCTCTCACCTGTATCTTATTTTCTGGCTATCATTGTCATTGTATACTTTGGAGTTACATGTTCCAATAAGTCCAATAATATTTTGCTATCACAGCTTGCCATTGTAGAAATGCATGAAGAAGTGAAGATTGGTATCCACCTATCCTGTTTTCTCTTTGCGAAACCTAACTTGTGAAACAATATTCAAATAATTCACCAAAATGAAAGATATTTTAGATTAAACTTTTCTCATTTTTCTAGAAATAACCTGAAGACAACTGCATCTTGTTAATAATGTTATTTAGAAATAAATGTACTATAATTTGCAATTATATATAATTAAATGTGCCCACTGTGATTATTTTTTGGTTGTGTATTTAATTCTTCTTTCAGTCACTTTAAGCATTGTAATAATGTTTGAGATGGAGCTGGATTTTAGGCTTTTGGAGACTACAAGTTTCCATAAGCCTCACATTGTATACTTCTACTCTAGATAGTTTAAATATGGTTTTCAAATCACTGTATTTGCCATGGCAACTGGCCTCCTAAAAAGAGAATTCTAAAAAAGTTCAAAATTGTTGATATTTTGGAGATCCTTGAAGATATATCTCTCTACCCAGGCCTTCACAAAGTCCTGGCATAGGCAAATGCTGTTTGATGGTGTTGTGGAGCTCCAGTTTTTTTTTTTTTTTTGGGGGGGGGGGGTTGGAATTGCACCCAAGGCAGCTATTACTATTAGTACTATCTTTGCTTTCTTTGCCACAATAGTTCTATTTCTATTTGCAATTCTTTTGTATTTTGCGATTTTCTTCAGTTCTTTCTCTTCTATTCTGACTCTTTGGGTTCTTTTATTATACAGCATGAGGGTGTGGGAGCCAAACACATTTCTACAAATGAATATTGAAATTAGATGCTAATACCTTATTTTATAGCATTCTAACATCTTTAATGTTCGAAAATAATCATTTTTTATAAATTCAGTAAGACAAGGAGCGTGATTAGTATCAAGAGAAGTGCTTAGGGACATATTGGGCTGCTCTTGAACATCATGTTGCTTATTTCTGCTTTATTATTTTTTCATGGATGGGACAGATGGATAGACAAATTTCCCTTTTATATAAGCATACATTCTGTTGAACATTATGAATATGTCTGTGCTTTATATTAGAAACATGATAGGGAGTGCCTATTTGGAAAAGAATGTTTTAGTTGCTGTATTGTGGAAATTTCTTGGGACAGATTTTATCAAATGTGGAACAAATCAGTGCAGCTAGTCAATTGCTTTTATTTATGTTTGTGTTAACAAAGCTGCATATAAGAAACTGAAATATAAAGCAGCGTATAAATAAGGTTCCCCAAATTACTGGCTTGCAAAAATATTTTAACTTCCCAATGATTACCATAAAAACAAGCTTCAAAGGAAGGCTGACAGAGGATCACTGTGCTTCCATGTTAATTGTGGAGGAAGAGAATTCTTTCATGACTAGCATGGTAACCAGATTACAGGAGGAAAAATTAAGCCAGTGTTCTCTTTGCTGCTGTTAATATTACTAAGTTCAGAATGAAGTGCTCAGTTGCTTAGCAACATGATGCCTGAAATCATTCAGTGCTGTGTCTTCTCTATTTTTTAAGAACAACTATCCAAGCACCTAATTTACTATTTGAATTGAGTGAAATGTTTTAATAGATTGATATAGATTTCATGGAAGCCCCAGTCTAAGATGTAATTCACTGAAGATCTATGAATACTATTTTAACTCTATTAGAGGAGCTTTAAAATTAAAAATAAATATTTGTTTATTGCCTTTTCCTAGCTTTCTTAATTATTTATAATTGCAGCCAATCAGATGATGATTCTGGGTCAGCATCTGGATCTGGATCTGGTTCAAGTTCTGGAAGCAGCAGCAATGGAAGTAGCAGCCGATCAGGAAGCAGTGATTCAGATTCTGGTTCAGAGTCTGGCAGTCAATCAGAATCGGAGTCTGACACATCCAAGGAAAAGAAAGTCCAAGCTAAACATCCAAAGGTTGATGGAGCTGAGGTAAAATGAATGAATTATTTATAATTGACACTATTTTAAATTAATACTGTATTAACAGCATATGAAACACAATTGGAAATGTAATAGTTATTTTGTTTTAAAATACACTGCAATGCTAGAAAAAGTAATTGATAGAAGCATTGCACAACATGCATTTATTTATAGCTGCTCATTTTAAGTACATAATTCTAAGGGTGAACAATATATATAAAAACAATATAACAACCCAGAATCAATTAAAATAATACAGCATGAGAGGACAAAAACCTGGTGTGTCCTGACCCTGTAGCATCTAGTGAAATGGGCATAAACTCCCACAAATAACTTGGGTATGCCAAATAGGCCTTTAAAGATAATAACCAGCAAATTGAATTGTACCCAAAAGTATACTGGAAGCTAATATAGATTACCCCTTGGTGCTTTTGCCGGCAAACTGCAGCTTCCAAGTATGCATGTGTTACTGCATTGTGTACTAGTTGAAGCTTCTGAAACTTCTTCAAGAAAAAAGCTTATGGTAAAATACATTTCAGTAATGCATTTTAAGGCCATTAAGATGTGATTGACAGTAAGAGCAAAGGGTGCAATAGATGTACAAAACAAGTCTATACAGAATCTCTCCAGGAAGAGCTGGGTGTCCAGAAGGACCCCCAGGTTGCACTTCCTCCACTTCTGGAGGAATGTATCTATTTAGTATTAAAGATGAAGAATCACCAGACCCAAGGAGCCCCAAGGTCTTATTTTAACTAGGGTTGAACTTGAATGAACTAGGGTTAACATGTTCCCTTCCATTTAGTCTCAATACCCAGGAGGAGGGCCTTCTCTGTGGGTGCGCCGGCCCTTTGGAACCAGCTGCCTGTAGAGCTTAGGACTGCCCCTGACCTTCGCTCATTCCGCTGGGACCTGAAGACCTGGCTCTTTGAGCTTTCTGGCCTGGACTGAGAGTATTAACTGGGGTTTCAATTGTATTTTAATTGGGGTTTTTATTTCAAGGTTAATGTAATCATTTTAATTGTTTTTAAATTTTGTAATTTGCTGTATTGTTTTTTAAAAAACCTTGTGAACTGCCTTGAGTCCTACGGGAGAAGATCATATACGAACCGTGACCAGGGGAGCTTTTGCCCAGGTTCGCCTGGTCCGCCAGTTGCGACCCTACCTGGACCGAGATGCCCTACGCACAGTCATTCATGCGGTCGTGACCTTCCGTTTAGACCAGGGGTGTCAAACTCAATTTCATTGAGGGCCGCATCAGCATTGCGGTTGCCCTCAGGGGGCCGGGTGGGTATGGCTAGAGTGAGTGTGGCCTACTGGGTGGGCGTGGCTAGAGTGTGTATGGCCTACTGGGTGGGCGTGGCCAGCTCTACATCGTTGGCATCAAGGGTGCCTATGGGGGCCTGGGCAGGAGTGGGACAGATCTGAGGGTCTCTGGCAGAAGGAGGGTCTCTGGGCCAGGGCCAAGGCAGCGGGGGCCATTCCCTCACTGTTTCCAGGATGGCTTCGCGGGCCACATGAAACCACTTCGCGGGCCGGATCTGGCCCCCGGGCCTTGTGTTTGACATGTCTGGTTTAGACTATTGCAATGCTCTCTACATGGGGCTGCCCTTGAGAACCATTCGGAGACTACAACTGGTGCAGAATGCGGCCGCGCGAGTTGTGATGGGGGTTTCCCGATACTCCCATGTAACACCTCTACTCCGTGAGCTGCATTGGCTTCCGGTTGCCCTCCGGGTGAGATTCAAAGTGCTGGTGATGACCTATAAAGCCCTAAATGGCTTGGGTCCGGGATATTTGAGGGAACACCTGCTGCCAGCATCAAGTACCCTTCGTCCAGTGCGCTCGCAGAGGGAGGGTCTTCTCAGGGTGCCACCGGTAAAAGATTGCCGGCGTATAACACCCAGGGAGAGGGCCTTTTCTGTGGGTGCGCCTACCATCTGGAACCAGCTGCCCGTGGAGCTCAGGACTGCCCCTGACCTACGCTCATTCCGCCGGGACCTGAAGACTTGGCTCTGAGCTCTCTGACCCAGGCTGAGAATTTCAACTGGGGTTTTATTTTCAGGGATAATTTAATCTTTTAATTCTCTTTTAACTTTGTATTTTATATTGATATGATTTTAAAATGCCCTGTAAACCGCCCTGAGTCCTTCGGGAAAGGGCGGTTTATAAATCTAATAAAATCTTTAAAAAAATCTAAGTCTAATAAAATAAAATAAATAAATAAAATAAAATAAAATAAAACCTCAAACCACTAAGTAAAAAAACTTGACAATGTCAGATGCACAAAACAAATCCATACAAAATCTCTCCAGGAAGAGCTGGGTGTCCAGAAGGACCCTCAAGTTGCACACCAATTCTGGGGGAATGTTCCCTACCTAGTATTAAAGATGAAGAATCACCAGACCCAGGGAGCCCCAAGGTTTTATTTTAACTAGGGTTGAACTTGAATGAACTAGGGTTAACTTGTTCCCTTCCGTGCAGTCTCAAACCACTAAGTGAAAAACTTGCCAATGTCACTTGTGACAAAGATGAATATAAAGCTGAGGATTGTTAGCATATTGATTGTTTTTCATCTGAGGGATAACTTCATCCAGGGGTTTTGTGTAGATTTTAAATAAGAGCAGCGGGGACCTTAAAGCAACCCACAAAATAATCCAGTACAGCCAAGTGCTTTCTTGGTTCTGCTATAAAACCTAATCTAATGCCAAATGGAGAAGGATCTGAGCAACTTTTGACAAAGCAACTATGCTTAGAATAGTTCTGAAAGTTACCTTGAAAGACTTCCTCCAATCCCTCTTTCCCAAGGAGAGATTTGACCACTTAAAATACTGCTATGGCATAATAAATGCATTGAATGAGCCCTCTTTAATATTCTTTGTGTCTATACAAGTAAGAGAAAAAAAGTTGATCTAGAATTATCTAATTTATTTACTTGTATTTACCAAACCCATGATTAAATGTTTCAGTTGGAAATAACTTTTGAAATTTTGTTTAAAAGATAAATTTACTAAGTGTGGCACAAGAAAGGTAGCCTACTGGAAATATTTTTAACAGTAATTTGAATTTGTTTCAGTGCTTAGTAGCTGTTGAAGTAAACAAACACAGCATCATTTTTAGCCCTCATTAGGAGCTTCAAAAACCTTATATAGATTTTTTGTATATAGATTACTGACAAAAGTAATAAAAATTAAGCTTTGGGAATTATTTTGCAATATACACTTTAGTTGAGCAATTGTTTACTGTAATGCAATAAGATTTCTGTTTGCTTTCATTCAGAAACTGTCTTACTGAATTTATTCTTATATTCCTTTTTTCCCAAATGAATTCATACAAAAAGAAAGTTCAGATGTTGTTTGTTTATATATAATCAAACACTGAGAGTGTAAGAATATAAAAGCAGTCTGGTTCTAGAGCAACTTTACTCACTAAATGTCCAGTTAAATGATCATGTCTTGAAATAGCTTTTATAACAAGATAATGTAAAGATCACTGGAGTGATTCTTAGGAGACCATTTTCATAAAGGAATTCATTTGCTAAAAAGATCCTACTCCATGAGTAGGATATTTCCATATAAATTTAGCATGCAAGTTTGTGGAGGATAGGTGGTTGGATATTGATAATTATAGTTCATATGTAATAATTTATATGTAGCACTTTCTAGTGCAAAATTATTAATTATGGCAGCCACAGATGTTTCATTGCTGTATGTAGGCTGCAGCCAGATTGACATTGATCGTAGATAATCATATTTTTATAAACATTCTTGTAGTTGCTGGCTACAAACCTTTTGTCTAAAAAAGGGTAGTAATTTGAAAAAGGCATCTTTCAAAGAAGTAGAAATATTTTTAATAAAATATAAGGTGCTAACCACTCACTTGAACCATTTGTTTAAACATATTTAGGTTTATTTATTATAATAGGTTACCTACTGGTTCTTAACATCCATAAATATTTTTCTCAGTTCTGCAGATATGCAGTAACTGAAATAGATCCCATAAACTCTGATTAGATAATGCCCCTCTAATTGTGGTGCACAATTTGGAGTGGATGCAGGTAGTGTTTTACAATAACAACTAATTTGTGTGTCAGGCTAAATCTTTTTAGGATTTAGAATAGATATGAATAAGAATGGAAGGGAAGGGAAAGGAAAAGAAAAGAAAAAAGAATAGGAGCTGGAAGGGACCTTGGAGGTCTTCTAGTCCAGCCCCCTGCTCAAGCAGGAGAACCTATACCATCTCAGACAAGTGACTGTCTAGCCTCTTTTTTTAAAAAATCCAGTGATGGAGTGTACACAATTTCTGGGGACAAGCTATTCCACTGGTTAATTGTCCTCACTGTCAGGAAATTTCTCCTTAATTCCAAGTTGCTTCTCTCTTTGCTCAGTTTCCAACCATTGTTACTTGTCGTGTACTCTGGTGCTTTGGTTAATAATGTGACCCCTCTTCTTTGTGGCAGCCCCTCAAATACAGAAATAATGCTGTCATGTCTCCCCTTTTCTTTAGACTAGCCAAACCCAAGTCCTGCAGCCATTCTTTCTATGTTTTAGTCTCCAGGCCTTTGATCATCTTAGTTGCTCTTCTCTGAATTTTTCCCCAAACTCTCAATATCTTTTTTGTGATATGGTGACCAAAATTGGCTGAAGTATTCCAGGTGTGGTCTTACTAGGGTTTTATAAAGAGGTACTAGTCCTTCGTGTGATCTTGATTCTATGCCTCTGTTTATACAACCCAGGATTGTATTAACTTTTTTGGTGCTGCTGCACTCTGCTGGCTCATAGTCAAGTGATTGTCCACTAGGACTCCAAGGTCCTTCCAACAGTTTTTTTTATTACATTTATATCCCGCCCTTCTCCGAAGACTCAGGGCGGCTTACAAGCTTAGCAGTTACTGTTTTTAAGCCAGGTCTCACCCAATCTGTACTTGTACCGTTAATTTTTCCTGCCTAAATGTAAAACTTAGCTTTTCTCCACATTGAAACTCATTTTGTTGGATAGGGCCCATTATTCAAGTTTGTAGAGATCTTCTTGGATCCCGAGTTTGTCTTCTGGGGTGTTGGCTACTCCTGCCAGTTTGATGTCATCTGCAAATTTGATGAGTTCCCCTTCAATTCCCTCATCTAAGTCATTGATGAAGATATTGAAGAGTACCCAAAGCCCCAAAGCAGCCCACTTGCTAGTCAGAAAGCACTGTTTATTAAAGATGGGGGAGAAATGGGCCTTCCACATGGTAGACATGTTTTTCCTTTATTATTTCTGTTAGGTTACTTTCACTGTAGGAATGATACTGCTACCTACATTCTAGCTATTTGCTGATTTACTTCATTGCCTAATGCTCTTCAGTAAAGTAAGAAATAAATAGCTTCTATCTAACCAGAGAATTCATTAAGAAATAATATTAGCAACTACTGCCATTATCTTACCATTCTGTAATGTTTTTACATGTATCCTACTTCAGTTTTGGAAATCAAATCCAAGCATTCTTGCTGTACAGAGGTCTGCAATGCTCAGGAAACAGCAACAGCAGTCAAAAGCAGCATCCATAAATAGTGGGTCAGAAGAGGTAAATAATCATAATTGAATTTCATTTTTTTAAATAATTCAATAATTAAAGAAAAAATGGAATGTTTCTCATTAAAGAAAAGTTACATTTGAGATTTATGACTAGAAGCTCTTTAGATAATAATTGTTTCCTTAACTTAGAATGGCATTGCATCTTTACAATTGCTTAGCAAATCTATTTCTTCACGATTCTAATGAATATGCTTTAATCACTGTATAAAAGTCATTGACAGCACAATTTTTGATACAGTTGCCTTTTAATGGATCTTTATAGTTGGTTTTCTTTATTTCTGTTTGCAGCCTACAGTTCCTTGGATATTTGGAATAACTATATATGAATTTGTCAGGCAGAATATTCATTTAATGAATTGTTATTATTAAATTAATAAGGTGATAAAGTTGATACATATTTTTTACTGTTTAGGAATCATCAAGTAGTGAGGATTCTGAAGATGACTCATCCAATGAAATCAAGAGGAAGAAACATAAAGAGTAGGAAATAAAAATTTTGCTTCATAAAACTTTATTTCATTTACTCCATGCCTACTAATGCAAGTTTATTTTCAGAGATATTTTCTTTATTATCCAAGGAATAATATTCTTATACTTCTTCATTGGTATATTTTCTATAATCACATCAGGATTTGTATGGAAACATTCTAATGAGAGAAGTTCAGGCAACTACAGCAGAACAAAAGTGTGACTGACTAGTTTATGATCCTTTTCAGCAAGTTAAAGAGCAGTACAGTCCCTCCCACCTCTTGATTTTAAATCTAGGAAGTGTAAATTTTTCTTACCGCCATATTTAAGAGATGTTGAGAAGTATTTGATGCTTAATGCAATATGGGGGGAGCTCCATCTCTTTCAGGTTGCGAACATAATAGGAGATTGTTGTAAGGGGCTTTAGTTTGCAGGTCCTTTAGTATAAGAAATACATTTTAAATTATATCAAAACTGCTTTATTTCAAAGTAATAGTAGAAAACATTATAAATGCAGGACTGAATCCACTCTCAGATTCAAATTCAGGACAAATGCTGTTAATAGTGATGCTTGCTGGAGATAGAAAAATATTTATTGTAGCTAATGTCTTGTATAAGCTTGTCTCTTTAAAAAAATCATTACTATAAATAACAGTTACAGAAGAATGCAGCTACTTTGTTAAGCAACCTGCCTTTTTTTGTTTTATTTTTTAAAAATCATCTGTATTTATTATTTAAAGTAGATCAAAGAAACTCTTTTTTCTTTTTTTGGGGGGGGGTTCTTTTCCCACATCGACACACCACAATCTCAGAAATGTAAATTAGCAATCCCTCTGTGGTATTATTATGTAAATGCCACTTTTCCGTATACTTAACATTGTTAATGTAGCAGTTATCATTGTAAGGAATTAGTTAATTCTTTATGTTAATGATTTAAATTATTCATGATTAAGTATTGTCATGTGAAAAATTGAAAAGTTATATGAAGCTGAACTACCCACAAAAACTTTAATTGTTCATTTCAGTTTACTTAATTCGGGAGAAGGGCGGTATAAAAATTTAAATAAATAATAATA
The DNA here is from genome assembly GCF_947247035.1 of Vipera ursinii. NCBI lineage: Eukaryota > Metazoa > Chordata > Lepidosauria > Squamata > Viperidae > Vipera > Vipera ursinii. The sequence goes on from NC_139513.1 coordinate 251,718,541, forward strand.
ATAATAATAATAATATTTTATATTTAAAACATTTTGCATACTTTTCCTGTAAACCTTTTATAATAACTTTTCTGCTAGTTCAATATTGCTCCAAAATATGGTGGATAGTAATGTCCTTTTTGTGAAACTCAGTACTGAAATGCTTTGGTTTTTATTTTTAGAACAGATTGAGAATTTATAGTTAAATATTTTTTTTCTGTAATTTTAACCTGAATAGTGAAGATTGGCAAATGTCTGGATCAGGATCTGTTTCGGGAACGGCTTCAGATTCTGATATGGAAGAAAGCAGAGATAAAAGTAGTTGTGAAGAGAGTGAATCTGATTATGAACCAAAAAATAAAGTCAAAAGCAGGAAGCCTCCAAGTAGGTAGGTAATACCACTTTAGAAAGTAAAAGTTAATATTGAAGAATCCTTTAGGGTAAATGTTCACTCAGTAAATTATCTCTCTATATGATAGGAAGCTGGATTTTAAAAAGGAACATTTAATTGATAGCCTAGATGAGCAAAGCTCTAATATCAAATGAAAATCTCAGTTTTCAGAACAACCAAAGTACAATCTTGGATTGATACATCTTGAGCAGAACATGTGCTCCAATAGAAATGAGTGCATGTTGCCACAAGTCTCCACATCAACTGCATTAGTCAAATTGCCAATGGTTGCCTCAAATGGATATCTTAGAGATTTTATGGATAGTTTAATCTGTGTTAGAGGGAATTACTTTTTGTGCTCATTGCTAAATTATAAGACAATGAGCTGTTACTTCATCCTCATTCTTCTGTCATAAAAGGAGGAACAAATCTATTTCTTACCAAACTGTTCCCTTAATTTTCACAATCTACCGTGTTTCCCTGAAAATAAGACTGGGTCTCTTTTTTTTCCTCCAAAAGAGGCACCAAGTCTTATTTCCAGGGGATGTCTTACTCTCCTCCGGCACTGACAGTCCGGCCCAGCCAGTCCACTTTTTCTGGGGCTGAATGAGCAGCTGCATTCTGGCCTGTATTTTGCAGTCAGGCCTATCCGGAAAGCCTATGCAGCCAAAGTACCGAGTTTTGGATTCAATGCATAGCTCGGTCCTCGACTGCAGAGGTCTTGCAGAACCAAGTGATGGACTGAAACCATAGCTCGGTTCTTGGCTGCACAGGCCTTCCAGAAAGGCCTGTGACTGAGAAATGCAGGCCTGGCTACAGAAGACGCCACAGAAGAAGTGGGCTGGCGAGGAGAGGCCTGACTGCAAGGTAAGTAGGTGCATAGCGCGTGAGGCAGATCCACAATCCTACCCCCACCTTGGTTGATTTTTAAGTGTGCCTCGCACCAAAACTATATTAGGCCCACCCCGAAAAATCAAGCTAGGGCTTTTTTTGGGGGTAGGCCTTACTTTTGGAGAAACACGATAGTAGCGCTACGAATCTAGGCTTTTGCTTATTGAACTTTGGGGCATGCAATTCTGATAATTTTCTAGATGCTACTGCTGAGTAGCCAGCCAAATCTGACATTTTCCTAATTTAATTTGCTTTTATACATTACAGTGTATTTGTAAGTCAGGATAACATGTTTGGTTCCAAATGATAGTTGATATATTAATCTAACATTCCAGGGAGCACATGGAACATCATAGTTGAGTTTCCAGCTGCTTTTTTTCATTATAAATGCTATAGAGAAATCCACTGGATTTTGATAAACATCAATTTGCCTATAGGGGGAATAGGTCGACAGACGATGTCATAGCTACTGCTTTACACTCTGTAGCAAGTCATCTTGAGAAACCTGGAAGTTATGTCAAGATGCTTTTTGTTGATTATAGCTCGGCTTTCAACACCATTTTGCCGAGCATTCTCATCGAGAAGCTGACTGACTTGAAATTCTCCCCCTCCATCTGCGATTGGATTCAAGACTTTCTTAGGGACCTGTTACAAACAGTGAGGGTCGGGTCTGCTTTGTCCACCTCCCTGAAGCTTTGCACCAGCACGCCACACGGCTGCGTGCTTAGCCACTACCTGTACTCTTTGTACACATATGACTGTGTATCATGTGACCCATCTACTGCAATAATTAAGTTCGCAGATGATACGACCGTGGTGGGTCTTATTACAGGTGGGGATGAGACAGCATACAGGGTGGAGGTACAAAAACTATCCATATGGTGTTGTAACAACAACTTGCACCTGAACATCGGCAAGACGAAAGAGATGGTGCTAGACATCCAGAGGAAAAAGGAGGAACCTGCCCCACTTTACATCAGGGAGGATTGTGTGGAGAGAGTTTCCTCCTTTAAATTTCTGGGAGTCTACTTCTGCGAAGATCTGACCTGGAAAGTTAATACAACCCAGGTGGCCAGAAAGGCCCAACAGAGGCTTCACTTTCTCAGGGTCTTGCGGAAGAACAGGGTAGAACAACGGCTTATGACCCTCTTTTGCCAGTCTACTGTAGAGAGCGTCCTCTCGTATGGTATTGTGGTTTGGTATGCTGGTCTGACAGCCGCGGATAGGAAGGCATTACAGAGGGTGGTGAGCACAGCACAAGACATTGTGGGCTGTCCCCTGACACCACTGGATGACATCGCCAGGGCTCGCTGCCTTGGAAGAGAGGAAAATTCTCAGGGATGACTCACACCCTGGAAGGTATCTCTTTACTCTCCTACCATCGAGTAGGAGATACAGGAGTATAGCCAGCCGCACCAACAGGCTGAAAAATAGCTTTTATCCATGGGCTGTTAGGCTTTTGAACGGGAAATAATTTTTATAAACTTTATGCATAATTGACTTGCGAGGCCGGTGTGTTGTGCAATTAGTTCACATGGTGTAATAAGATGGAGGGTTTGTGTCACTGTAAGCTGTGGGGTGGGGGCACGAAGGGAGGCTCAGCCAATCTCAATGTATACATGGTTGTACTTTGACAATAAAGGTTCATTCATTCATTCATTCATTCATTCAGTGTTTGGATCACTTTGATAGGTAGGTTATCCATTATTCAGCATTCAAACTACATTCCTCATTTATTTCAATACAGTACTATGTCCTGTTCCATGTGAAAATGAATGGGCTGAAATTATTGTACAGGAAGAAAAAAAATTGTGAGCGGATAGAGCAGTGAAGTTGCTTGGTTTTAATACTTTACAGTTTTCAAGTTTTTATTCAAGAAATTTATAAAAGAAATCTCAATATTTGTACAGCTCACAGTTTTCTAAGAATACTCATCAGTCATTTTTTCCAGGCATTGACTAGAGAATATTTTGAAAAATTATTTTTCTATTATTTTTATTATTTAAGAATAAAACAGAAAAGTGGAAAGAAAACTGCAGTGCAGAAAAAAAGACAACTTGACTCATCATCATCATCATCAGATGATGATGATGATGATTATGATAAAAGAGGTTCTCGCCGCCAGGCAACAGTAAATGTTAGTTATAAAGAAGCTGAAGAAGCAAAGACGGATTCAGATGATCTCCTAGAAGTCTGTGGAGAAGATGTCCCACAACCTGAAGAAGATGAATTTGAAACAATTGAAAAATTTATGGATAGTCGTGTTGGACGAAAAGGAGGTAATCTTTAATTTACACTAATAAAATGTATTCATAATTTATTTATTTATTTATCTTATTTTAATGCCATTTATATCCCGCCCTTCTCCGAAGACTCAGGGTGGCTTACAAGCTTAGCAGTAGCCTTCATTCTATGTATATGCCTGCTTATTAGGGCTTTCACACACACACACCCAAGCGGCATTATTACAAAGTCAGCTTATTGCCCCCAACAATCTGGGTCCTTTGTTATAGTTTTGTTTTGATTTTATTGCAGTGTACATTGAATGGCTATAGACTATCTCGAGGCTATATGGCTTGAGGTATCCTAAAATAACATTAAATACATATTTTTCTATGTAAAATAACTGAAAAAAACAAGATATAAAGGGTTTCGTGGTTTACTAATTTTATTGATAAAAAGGACTTATTTTCTTTAGGACACTTAGACATTATTTGTATACTATGTGGTATAGAGGTAGTCATCAACTTTCAACTGTTCATTTAGTGACCTTCAAAGTTACAATGACACTGAAAAAAGAGACTTATTGTTTTTTACACTTAAGATCATTGCAGCATCCCCGTGGTTATATGATTGGATGCTTGGCAACTGGCATGTATTTATAACAGTTACTGTGTCCTAGGGTTACGTGATCACCTTTTGTAACTTTCTGACAAGCAAAGTCAATGGGGAAGCTAGATTCACTTAACAGTTGGGTTGCTAACTTAGCATCTGCAGTGACTCACATAACAACTGTGGCAAGAAAGGGCATAAAATCAGGCAAAACTCAACTGTCTTGCTTAGCAATGAAAATTTTGGGTTCAATTGTAAGTCAAGGACTATCTGTACTCTTCTGTTGAGGAACTGTACCATTGAATACGTGGATTGAATAATCAGTTACTAGTGATTAGGATAACATTAAACAACTAAGCATTTGTAAGTATGGGTGTGTGTGTCAGTCTATCTATCTTTCCAAGGAGAACATGGTTAAAGTAAGCAGTCTTGGGGTGGGGCATCTAAAACACAACTAAGCTGCTCCCTGTTAAATGCCAGGCATGAGAAGGTGAAAATCTCCATTGAGAACTTCTGAGAGATAACAGAGATACAGCAGATAGCACTTAACCATTTGGCACACAATGTATCTCTAATTGCAGATAGTCCTTATTTAACTACCACCATTGAAAGCAGCAGCTCTGTTGTTAAGTGAAGCAGTTGCTAAGTGGGGAATCTCATGATGGTAACTTCTTTCCTTTCCACTCTCCCACCCTTTGGAATGGTCAGCAAGAAGGGATTTTTTTTCCTTTTACATTTATTGGAGAGAAAAGGATTATCAGAGAGTAAGAAGGCACACAAACAGCCATGCATACAGACTGGTGTATTCCTCATTGTGTCTACTTACTCATTTGTTATCTCTTCCTCTCTACTCTTTCCACTTGTATGAGGGGGAGGAAGAAAAAAAAACAAGTAAGGTACAGAGGAGATATTATTACTTGTCTCCTCCCAACTTGTTTAAGCATTTTCTCCTCTCTGCAAGGAAGGGGAAAAGGGGGGGAATCAAATGATTTATCTCTCCTGTGTGGCTGACCTGCTTTTTTCTTCCCTCTCCCCCTCCATTCGGAGTGGAGAGATTTGAGAAGGGATCACAAGCAAGCAAGCAAGCAAGCAATGGGGAATACAATGGGCAGTTTGAGTAGAGTGCTTGCAGCTCTCAGCCCGGAGCCTACTCATGGCTGCTACCTTTCAGTGTGTATTTTTTGTTGTGTGCCTGATTACTTTCTTGATAACCCTTTACTCTGCAATTTCTCAATTCTGCAAGGGGCAGGCACAGATGTTGTGTATTAACTGTAAATGGTAATCATGTGACTGACATTGCAAAGGGTGTAAACCTGAGCATTGGTCATAAAATTATTTTTTCATCAGTATTATAACTTTGAACAGTTGCTGAACAAGACAATCAGTAAGCAAGATCTACCTGTATGCTAATGATTGCCCATCATGAAGAGGAAACTTCAGCTAATCAGCATCTCTAGTCCAAGGTCCTGACTTGGTATCTTACAGTAATCACGATAGTTTGTTTTAGATTGATTGAAATTACATTAGTCAATTCTTTGGTAGAATAATATTATTTTTGTGAAACTTTTAATTTGACACTGCATCATATGATTACATTAAATTCATCTGATATTTTTCTACCTAATAATAGTACAGTTTTTTAAAACTATGGCTATTTTTCTCAGCAACTGGTGCTACAACCACTATCTATGCAGTTGAAGCTGATGGAGATCCAAATGCAGGACATGATAAATCAAAAGAACCTGGTGATATGCAGTATTTGATTAAATGGAAAGGTTGGTCCCATATTCATAATACCTGGGAAACTGAAGAAACTCTAAAGCAGCAGAATGTTAGAGGAATGAAGAAACTGGACAACTATAAGAAAAAGGATCAGGAAACTAAGCGTTGGTGAGTGCTTGCAAATTATCATAACATATTTTTAACATAATACTTGCATGTTATATAAGGCAAATGTAATTAAATAATTTACATTTTCAAATTCAAGGTTTGTCAGTAGTCTTGATCGCCAAATTCAGGATATCTTCATTGGTTTAGCACAGATAGGCAATCTTGGCTCTTTTATGACTCAGGAATTCTGGGAGTTGGTCCATGAGTCATAAAAGAGCCGAGGTTGCCTACCCCTGGTTTAGCAGAAGAATGAATAGATTTTATTTGAATGTAAAAAAAAATAATAATACAAGTAGTCCTTGACTTACAATCCCAGTTGAAACCAGATTTTTGTTGCTAAGCAAGGCAGTTGTTAAATGAGTTGCACCTGAATTTATGACTTTTTTGCCAATGTTGTCAAGTGAATTACACAATCATTAACTGAATCAATGGTTTCCTCACTGATTTTGTGTTTTGGTAGCCGACTAGGACAGTATAAACTGATTATATGGCCATGGATGCTGCAACTGTCATAAATGCATGCTGATTGCCAATTTTTTATCATGTCACTATAAGGATGCTGTGACAAATCATAAGCATTAGGACCAGTCATAAGACATTTTGTCAGTGCCACTGTAACTTCGAACAGTTGCTAAATAAATGGTTGTAAGTCAAGGAATCCCTGTAAATCCATGTAAAATTAAACTTTAGAGCAGGGTTTTTTAACCTTTTCACAGATTGTACCACTTTTCGGACATGACAATATTTGAGTACCACCAGTGCTTAGCAAGGTAGCAAAAACTTGATGACTAAAAAAAGAGGGGCCAGGGATTTGGGGTTTTACTGATTAGATTCATTTGTTATTATAAAAATGGCTATTTTATAATATTATTGAAAAGTCAAAAGTTCATGTTCAATGTTAATGCTTTCTTCTACTGCAACAGAGGAAGTCTGTTTTTCCCTTCTCCCCCCTTTTTCTTCCCCACTGTCCTACTATTTGCTTTTGTATTTTATTCTATAATCTAATAAAATATTACAAACTGTACAAAAAAGGAAAAAAGTACCAGTTTTAATTTCTTGGGTGGCTGTTCCTTTGCTGAATCACTTTCCCTTTGCACTGACAAATGTATGATGAATTTATCCATGTTTATTAATATGCACCACTACCAGCCTAGCTCAGGGCTTCAAACTTGGCACTTTTAAGACTTGTGGACTTCAACTCCCAGAATTCCTCAGCCATCATAACTGGTTGGGGAATTCTGGGTATTGAAGTCCACAGGTCTTAAAGTTGCTAAGTTTGTAGACCCCTGAGCTAGCTGGTCGGAGCTTCTTAGCTCTGCTTCCACAGTGTAGTAAGAATGCACCCTCCCCCCCCCCAATCCCTTCCCTGTACCCTTAAAGACACAGGAATCAAGTGCAAAGCAAGAAAGGCTCACAAAATAAACACATAAACTCTGCTTTTTTTTCCTTTAAGCTGCCTCAGGCATGTTACTTGTCACAATGTTGCAATCTGGGACTAAAAGGCTCCTGCAGTTAAAATTAAGCCTGTTTACCTTGTCAAAGGAAACTTTCTAAAAGCCATAGACAGACAAGAAAACTAATTACATTTGTTTAAAGGGATTAAACACTTTGGACTCATTGCTAAAATACAGACTAAAATATTCCAATAATCAAAGCACATAAAGGAGCCTCTGAATTACAAAACTCTGTAAAAAAATCCTGATGGTAACCCAATCAAGCTGCTAGCTGATCCAGAACTAAATAAATCCACCTCCTTTCTGACATGCCAGCTTTTCATTTCATCAGCACTGATTGCATTCTCCTGGCTGGAGAAAACAGGGGACCCTTTCTTCCAGCAACAGCTGCTGCTTCTTCTCTGGCCCTGTTTCCTCCTTGCCTGCTAACCTCTCCTTCTCTTTCCCTGTTGTCTTTTTTTTCCCCTTTCCCCGCCCAATCCACTTCCTTTTATAGCCTCTCTTCTCCTCCCCCCCTTTTTTCTTCAGTTTACCTCCAGCTCCATGCTGCTTTGGGAAGCACCAATCAGCTGGAGCCAATTAGCTGGAGCTCTATCGGCTCCTGGACTTCTGGCTAGCCCAGACAGTCCTGCAGCTGGTTCTCCCTCAGGCTTGGGTCGCTTTGGCTCATTCCCCTCCCTTGCTACACTTGGCTAGCAGTCACATACCACCTGCCACATGGCAAAGTAACAGAGGCAGTATGTGTACCACCGGTTGAAAAGCCCTGTTTTAGAGGGATACAGCTTTACCATATTTTTAAACATATTAGATGAAAATAAATATCCATCATCTTTACTGAACACTTAGGGATATGTTATTATTCTAAAAAGCTATTTAATAAAGTGGAATCTGTTAAGACAATTCTGCTGAAGTTATGAACATATAGGGTTGCACAGTATATCTCCTGCCATAGTCTGCATTAGGAAATAATAAGAGAATAATTCTTTACATTGATTCATGTTGCACAAAATGTGTAAAAATTAATATTGAAAATTTTATAGTCAGAAATGTACAGCTGAAATATTAGCTGTGCAATATTATTGGAAAATGCATTGTTGATTTTTTTAACAATAGTAAACATTACTATTTTAGTACTATTTACTAAACTTGGTTGGCTAAGTTATAATATGTTGGTGAAAAGATTCATTTTATAAAAATGAGATGACTTCAGTCTACAGCAAGATGGTGGCTTGTTTTTAACTGTATGAAAAAAAGATATTTAATATAACTTAGTTCTGGCTCAGTTATGCATAGTCATTAAAATGTGACTAAGATTCCAATTATGGGTGTACATGAAATAGAAAATCTTTAAAAAAAACAAAAAAGAAAGTCCAGTTGCCTCTTGAAAAAGCACCTTTAGGACAACTGTGACCTGGATGACTGAGAATCTCCATAGACTTTTTAAAAACACTGAAAGCAAATCATGGATTCCAGAAATTCTGCTTGAAGCATTGTTGGGTCAGCCTGAATTCAGCAGAAACAAAACCCCAGACATTTTAGTTGTTTCAGGAGTTTTTAGAGTTTTTAAAAATCCCACCTTTATTAGTTTTATAAATAACTCAGGTTGGTGAATACTCTTCCTTCTCCTATTTACTCTAGAACAGTGATGGCGAACCTTTTAGAGGCCAAGTGCCCAAACTACAACCCAAAACCCACTTATTTATCACTGGGTGCCAGGTGGGCGTGGCTGTGGTGGGTGAGGTCACCTCAATATCGCTCGTGGGGAGGGACACCTGTGGGGGGCAGCTGGTTGAAGAGGGACAGTTGCCACCTCTGAGGCATGGTGCGGGTGCCCACCGGGAGGGCTCTGAGTGCCGCCTCTGGCACCCGTGCCATGGGTTCACCACCACTGCTCTAGAACAACAACTCTGTGAGAGGAGTTGGGCTGAGAGAGTGACTGATCCAAAGTCATCCAGCCAGCTTTCATTCCTAAGATTGAACTAGAACTCACAGGTTCCTGGTTTATAGCCTGTTGCCATAACCACTCAACTAAACTGGTGTAAATCAAAAAGTTTTAACTGAAACAAAATCCAGAGGGATTCTGGAATTATTTTATAGGGCGAGTAAGTCAAGATTTGTGCATGTCGCCCCATCTTCTTCCAAGTGGCCTTTGTGCCAACCCAACTATCTTCCCAGCACTCTCCCCTTTCAGCCACTATCAATCCATATCTGACAAGTCTGACCACCCGTTTTCCCAGAACTTTGCCTCTTTCTTTTCCCCTGCCCCAATTTAACCATCAGTGCCAATGTATTAGCCTGTGTGCACATTTTTAATTATGAAACTGACTACTGTAGCAGTAACAGGTTCTCAGCATGCCTATTCAATCGGCTTGTCTGTTATATAATCTTCACAGCCTGTCCTTTCCCTTAGCCATGACTGTTAACCTCCATACCTGCTATTTTCAAAGAAATTCCTTAGCTGTGATGTTCACACACTCTTACCCACACATTCTACTTTATATACAGTATTGTGGTGTTTTGGTCCATATCTAGAGTCATACAATCCTGTTTCATTCTCATTACAAATTTGGTGGGAGGGATTTTGTCCCACTCCTTTTTGCAGATCCTCTCCAAGTCATTAAGGTTTCGAGGCTGACATTTGGCAGCTCAAAACTTCAGCTCCCTCCACAGATTTTCTATGGGATTAAGGTCTGGAGACTGGCTAGGCCACTCCAGGACCTTAATGTGCTTCTACTTGAGCTACTCCTTTGTTGCCTTGGCCGTGAGTTTTGGGTCATTGCCATGCTGGAATACCCATCCACGACCCATTTTCAATGCCCTGGCTGAGGGAAGGAGGTTCTCACCCAAAATTGATGGTACATGGCCCTGTCCATCGTCCCTTTGATGCGGTGAAGTTGTCCTGTCCCCCTAGCAGAAAAACACCCCCAGACCATAATGTTTCCACCTCCATGTTTGACCGTGGGGATGGTGTTCTTGGGGTCACAGGCAGCAGTCCTCCTCCTAACACGCCGAGTTGAGTTGATGCCAAAGAGCTCGATTTTGGTCTCATCTGACCACAGCACTTTTACCCAGTTCTCCTCTGAATCATTCAGATGTTCATTGTCAAACTTCAGTTGGGCCTGTACATGTTTTTTCTTGAGTAGGGGAACCTTGCAGGCATTGCAGGATTTCAGTCCTTCATGGCGTAGTGTGTTACCAATTGTTTTCTTGGTGACTATGGTCCCAGCTGCCTTGAGATCATTGACAAGATCCTCCCATGTAGTTTTGGGCTGATTCCTCATTGAAACTCCATGAGGTGAGGTCTTGCATGGAGCCCCAGACCGAGGGAGATTGACAGTTATTTAGTGTTTCTTCCATTTGCAAATAATCACGCCAACTGTTGTCACCTTCTCACCAAGCTGCCTGGCGATAATCTTGTAGCCCATTCCAGCCTTGTGTAGGTCTACAATCTTGTCCTTGACATCCTTAGACAGCTCTTTGGTCTTGGCCATGGTGGCGAGTTTGGAATCTGATTGATTGATTGCTTCTGTGGACAGGTGTCTTTTATACAAGTAAGAAGCTGAGATTAGAAGCATTCCTTTTAAGAGAATGCTCCTAATCTCAGCTCATTTACCTGTATTACAGATACCTGGGAGCCAGAAATCTTGCTGATTGATAGGGGATCAAATACTTATTTCACTCATTAAAGTGCAAGTCAATTTATAACTTTTTTGAAATGCACTTTTCTGGATTTTTTTGTTGTTATTCTCTCTCTCACTATTAAAATAAACCTACCATTAAAATTATAGCCTGATCATTTCTTTGTCAGTCAGCAAACGTACAAAATCAGCAGGGGATCAAATACTTTTTTCCCCTCACTGTAGGATCTAAATACCTTGATATCAACTGAAAGTTCTTCCTATGTCCTCACTTTCCTGATACTAAGGTTTACGTGGTATAATAAAAAGATTAGATCTTAGGCCGTGAAGTACATGTCAACAGGTCCTGAAGTAACTGTTAGCTAGCCTTCTCTTTTTCTTGTTATTCTTTTTTATAAATTTGTTTATTTTATTATTTATATCTAATAATATAATTGATAAAAATCAATATCCTCATTTATATTACAGTTTTCACAGCTAATCCAAAGCAAATGAGGGTTACATTTTTTTAAAAAATAGTAGAGATCAACTAGTAAAAAAAAATGAAACAACCTTCCCTGAAAATGGATGCTGGGAGGTGAAACTAGGTTTGAGGGTTTGTTAAATCAAACTGTCTTTCAAGATCTTCTTAAAATCAGGCAGGAGAGTTTTACAGATCTCCTGTATAATTATAAACCATTTTTAGTATCTTGTCAGAAAGATAATACATAAAGGCATTATATTATAATCTTTCATATTATCCCAAATCTTTGTCTAAATATTTAAGGAAGAGATTTGTGTAGGATAGCAGTCAAGAAGCCACATTATTTATATTACCCTTTGGGACCCAACCACTGGAAGTTACAATTCTGTAAAAGCCATATATGGGGTGGTTGTCATCTCATTAGAGTATTTTCATACCTTGAAATCAGTAACAATGTTTTTTTTTAACAATGTTAACATTGTACATATTTTGTTTCCAGGCTGAAAAATGCTTCTCCAGAAGATGTAGAATACTACAACTGTCAGCAAGAGCTTACAGATGATTTGCATAAGCAGTATCAAATTGTAGAGAGAATTATTGGTAGGTGATATAACTTAAAACTTGAAATATACACGATTCAACTATATTTAAATTCATAATATTTATCTAAATTTCTTTTAAATGCATTTTGTTTATTTGCTTAGGCTTAAAAGCCATTGTTATTACAGTGATTCTGTTAAAAATTGCTTACAGCCTGGGTTTTGCTGAAAACAATGCTGTCGAATTTGTAAATGAAGTAATAGTAGAGAAATATAATTACTTCACCACTTTCTCTCACAGCATAAGCTTAAACATTTCTTACCCATTTTGATAACCCATATTTGGTTGCACTCATCTTTAGCCTTTCCCAAATCAAAAATTTACTGGATTGGTGACTAGGAGGAGGCCATTCAGGAGCAATTGTGTCAATTGCCAGATATAAATGGGCAGACCAAGTATCCTACAGAATGCACATCAGAGGATTCGGGAAAATCTTCAAGAAGTGCCCTATGAAATTAGTTGTTTGGGATAGTGGTTGAATAGTTCCATCCTCACATTACATATCTGATCATATGTAGCTTTCTAGACAATAACTACTCATCCTCTTCCTCCCCTACTGTGGATTATGTCTAATGCATTATTTTTACCCAGATGGGCATATCTCCAAGAGGAACTCACTCCCTTTCTCTTCCTTATGTATCTCAGTAATACATGCCAAATCTATCTGCTGATCCAAGATCAGAATTTGAAAGAGAAAGGGTATATTATGGAGAAACCTGGCATTCAGTAACAATAGTGAGCCCATAGTATAGCAGTGTCCCACTACTTGGTAACCAAGATGAAGTGGAGAAAAAAGGCATTGAAATAGGGCAGCTCATCCCCTATCTCCTCTCATATCACTACTTTGATACTATCCTTTCCTCACTCCCTTCCATTCTCCATTCTGATAACTCATGGAGTCGACCAATTTACTTACTTCCTTATATTCTTCCGGCCTCAGTCAACCCTTTCTCCCTGTGCTTTTCCATCTCCTCTGCCCCCCTTTGTGGAGACCATTCATCATTCTTGTTACCCTCCACCTCTTGGGGAGTATTTTGCATTGTATGCCCTCTATAAGTGACATAATTGTCATCCACCCAATTCTTCCTACTTCTGAATTCATTCAAGCTATCCTGTTCTTTAGCTTTTCCTACATGCACTTCACCTTTGGTCCTGATTTGGGGGAGAAAAGGACCCCTTTTTTGTGAGCTACTGTAGGGTTCAACTCTCACCCCACCTATTTAGCATCCTCATGAAACCATTGGGTGAGATCATCCAACAATCTCCTTTCCCATGTACTTTCTGCTGAAGTTGTCTCTGCCTTTCCCAGGCTTATCCTCTGGTTGTCCCTTCGGCTTGCATTCTTGTTTTTTTCATTCAGTCGAATTCCTACTCTGATGCTGTTTGAACTTTAACTCCCATTCACAGATCTCCAACCAATTAACCATTCTCACAAAACATTTTTGGTCACGATTTCCATTTTCTTTTTTTTCCTTTTGCAAATCTTTCCATGTTAAACAATTACATCCACTCAAATCTAGCACCATTTCAGGACAGAATGAGCGTATATTGTATTTGAATCAGGTTTTGTGTACAACCTCTTCATGGTTCATTATTTAAGTGAACAGGGGTAATGTTGCTTTTCGTTTTTATGCTTATTTTCTATAGCCCATTCTAATCAGAAGTCAGCAGCAGGTTATCCAGATTATTATTGTAAATGGCAAGGTCTCCCTTACTCAGAGTGCAGCTGGGAAGATGGAGCTCTTATTGCAAAAAAGTTCCAGTCACGCATTGATGAGTATTTTAGTAGAAATCAGTCAAAGACTACTCCATTTAAAGATTGTAAGGTAGGTAAAATTTAAATATCTTTAAGTAAATGTATCATATTCAGTGTTTAAAATAATATTCTATATCTGGTGTTTTTATTGTGCAGATGGGAGTCCATAAATAAAGGCGGGTATAAATCAAATAGATATGAGTTGAGTGATCCTTAGTATAAACAAACATATCACATCATAAGTGGTGATTCAGACAAGGTTGCCTTTATCCGTAACAATATGCCAATACAGAAACTGCATTTTATTTCAAGTATGAAACAAAACTTTCCTCCTGAGAGTATTCCAAATTGATTGCATTCCATTGGGATAGCTATTCAATCCACAGTAAACAATGGCAACTCAGAACAAGCCCTTGGACTCTTGTTTTCGATCATGGATCATAAGATTGGCATTCCACGATGACTGTTCCTGGTTAACCAACTTATGCAAAAACTAGCAACAGGGAGGCTGTTTAAAATACTTTTGAAAACAAAAATGTAATCATAGGTAACAATGGAATCATTTAAATTCTGTGAAAAAAACTTGAAAAGGGACGTGTTTCACCAACATTATCTTTGTCTCTTTCAGACCTAGGTCTAAAAATAGGTAGGCTAATTTATTTATTTAACCAAGCAATCAGATAATAGGAAAATAAATAGGGGAAAAAGCAGGAATATTAAATACTAGTATTAAATTGCTTTGGCTACTGAGTCTCCATTCTTAGAGGGTCTGAAGATATAATCACATGGCATATTGTGTCATATGCAGTCAGCTCTTATTTTTGCAGCCATATGAAGAGCAAGTACTGTAAATGGCATTCATTTAAATCAGGGGTGTCAAACTGCCAGCCAGATGAATCATAGCGAAACCGCACCCACCCTGTTGCCAGTAATGGCAAAAAAAAAAGTCGCAATATGTCGTGACACATCACATGACGTTACAAGTTTAACACCCCTGAATTAGATGGATTATTTCTGAAGTGTAAGATGTAGTAATAGGGACAGGTTGATTTAAAATTGATTTACGGCATCTGTAAGATGTTGGTGGCAATCTCAGTGCCTTGTGAAAAGATCTTGGTTCTTTTCAGAGGTAAGACCTTCCTGCACAATCAGGTGCAATTTGTGGACAATGACAAAATATCTTAATAGCAGGGGTGTCAAACTCGCCACATCACGTGACATGTTGCGACGCATCGCGACTATTTTTCCTTGGTTGGAGCTGGCGTGGGCGCCGCTTCCGCATGATGCATCTGGGCCGCGGGCTGGCAGTTTGACACCTCTGGCTTATAGCCTGCCTGTGATATTCCCAAATGATAAACCAGCTGATAAATCCTAGCTGTGGCCTAGCATTCAGGAACAAGAAACTGCTCCTCCTGGTGATCTTTAGCTTCAGCCAATGGACTTCTGACAGAGGGAAAGGGACTTTATTCTGACAGGCAGAAGAATCTTGGGCTAGGGCCAGGAGTTCCCAACACTATCATGTGTTTGCAGCATTGCTGCCGTAAGATAGTGCCATATTTTTAAAAGTTTTGTTTTTACATTAGTCATTCTTCATCTCCTGTAACCAGTAGAACTTGATTTAATTCATTGTCTCATTATTTTTCATCCTCTTAACTGCTTGATTATTTCTGCCACTCATAGCTGTTTTCAAATTGGAATTTGTATTGGGGGAAATAAGAGTAGATTGACTGTATTAGACCTAAATTAATGTGGACGAGTGGAGTTACCCTGCATTTAAAAGCAAAAGCTGAATTATGTATGAGGTATGCAGCAATAAACACAGCAGCCCTATCACCTATCATATGTGCATTCTTCTAATTCCCCCAAGCCAAGAAGTAGGTCTTCCTGGGGAAGGAGCTTGGGGGAGTGTGTCCTAAAGAGGTTAAACTGAAAAGCAAAATAATAGGAGAATGAGATTTGTCCATCTTTTAACAGGTGCCCATTACATTGGCTTGAAAAGTAAAAAAGAAAACTGAAGAGCTACATGCTTGAATTAAATTGGGTCTGTTGCTTGCCTTAGGACCAGATAATTTTAAATGATTAGCAGCTGTGAATCATAATCTAGTTTCAAGTGCTTTGTAGCAGTCCTGGTCCTAATTTCTCAGCAAAGTGTAATCAGACCTAAGATGGTTTTTCATTGTGCCATCTGTTTAAATACCTGTCTGTTATTTTTCTCCAATACTCTGGTCCCCAGATTACATTACATTGCCTCCCCCCACACACACGCACATACAATACACATACCAAAGGCAATACAGATGAGTAGAAGCACTTGTTCCGTCCTGTCCCTGGGCAGGAAAGAGGGAGAAATTAAAGCAGAAACTGCCAACCCCATACCAAAGTACTGGTACAAGACAAATTTGTTATCAATTGCCCAAAATAGCTGAACATTTGAAACAATAGTGTTCAAAACAGGAATGTGATGTTTTGAGTTTGGAATACTGAGAATAGGTGTTGCAAGCTCAAAATGATTTATAGTTGGGTGTTTTTCTAAACTAATTATGCTTTTTTTGAATATGATTTAATAAGAATTCAGAAATTTTTATATTATTTCTGTAGTTTTTTTTTTAATTCCATTTATATCCCGCCCTTCTCTGAAGACTCAGGGCGGCTTACAAGCTTAGCAGTAGCCTTCATTCTATGTATATGCCTGCTTATTAGGGCTTTCACACACAGCCCAAGTGGCATTATTACAAAGTCAGCTTAATTGCCCCCAACAATCTGGGTCCTCATTTTACCTACCTTGGAAGGATGGAAGGCTGAGTCAACCTTGAGCCTGGTGGGATGCGAACCTGCACTAATTGCAGGCAGCTGGTGTTACTTAAGGAGGCATTAGCCCACTGCTCCACCAAGGCTCTTGAATGTCAGATAGTATAAAATTAAGGTTTTTAGTTGGAAGTGAAATGAGGAATAAAAATAATATTTCTTTTTTACTTTGGTAGGTTTTGAAGCAAAGACCAAGATTTGTGGCTTTAAAGAAACAACCTAATTACATTGGAGGTCATGAAAACCTAGAGTTAAGAGATTATCAATTAAATGGACTAAATTGGTTAGCCCATTCATGGTGCAAGTAAGTACATATTTAAAATCTTTCAACACTATATTAAAATGTATATATATATGCTCTGTTCAGTTTTACTAACAGAGAAAATAAGAGTCATAGACATTATCATTTACCTAATTATTTATTTATTTACTTTGGTCTTTAACTGGCTGGACTTCTTGCTGCAGAGTTTTGGAACTCTTTTGTCATTGCCTTCTTCCTATGAATGAGAGAATGATTTGCCCAGTCACCCAGCTGGTTTTGTGCTTAAGGCAGGACTAGAATTAATAGTCTTATGGTTTCTAGCCCGGTGCCATAACCACTATACTAAACTGGTTTTCTTATCTGCATAAATGTGTTCCATCCATACTTGAAGGTGCAAAAATAACTATTATATTGTAAAGATATTTCAGGATTAATATTGGCACTTTGCAAAATTGAAGCATATTGGGGCATTACTACATTTAGAAATAAGAATCTTGCATTCTGTACATGTTTAACCCAAAGTACAGTTTTAGGATCAGATAAAATATATTCTTTCCCTGCTCCTTAGGATTTTAAAATGTATTTAATAATCTAATTTAGCAAAGGGGGAGAAAAGTACTGTTGTCTTATTAAACCATGAAGATCAAAATCTTGCCAGCCAGTTATATAGCAATAAACTACACCAAAAGAGAAAATATATCACGTGGTGGTTAACTAAATTCGTGTGTGTGTGTGTGTGTGTGAATGAATGACACAGTATCTTACACATTATATAGCAAAGGCAAATTCAGATGTTTTGAATAATAGCTTTTAGGAAAAGAGTTAAATGATTACCGTAATCAAAAATAACAACATACTAGCACTAACCTCCAATGATTAAAATTCAAAGTATGCTATAAATATATAGTATATTCCAGTATATACTATAAATATATAGTATATACACTCCAGGTAGGTTGCAGTTCTAGAATATGACAGCACTGGAGTATAATGGATTCCTGGGAGCTTCACATTTGATTCTTCTCAAATCTTTGGCACTTAATTTGCCTCTTTTTTTCTCAACACGTTTCTTGCGACCCTGTTGACTATTTGCAACAAAACATTTGATGCTTGTATGAGCACACCCCAATATCTTAGCAATTTCCATAGTGATTCATCCCTCTGAAAGACTTTTTACAATTTTTGACTTTTTAGAATCAGTTAATTTTTTTTTTTTGGCTCATTTTTCCTGAGGAAAAGTAGCTGCCTAAATAATTATGCACACCTTGATATAGGGTGTTGATTTCCTTAGGCCACACCCTCCCTCATTACACATATAGACATCACCTGATATGCTTATCTCCAGTAAGTATTCAAGTTTATGCAGCTTGGAAGTGGAAAATGTGCATGAAAATGATGATATGGTCAAAGTACTCATTTGCCCAACAATTGTGCACACAACGTAAATGGAAGGGAAGAGGAGAAGGTGGCTACCAAAAAGGGGTTATTTATTTATTTTTTTGCAGAGAAGGTAAATTGGTAGTTTTGTAACTTGATTCTTGTATCATTTTTTAATAATCTGTCAAAGCTTATGCAATTAAAAATGTAAAACAAAAATCTTTTCAGAGTTTTAGTCTGTCCTTGATTCCATGTGGATTAAAATATGGATAAATATTATAAAAATAAGTAAATGTGAAAATTTAAATGACTATATTAGTCAAATTTAGAAGGTAATGCTATCATAATAATTTAATTTAATTTCTAATACATTGGAAATAATGTATGTGATGTTTAACTTATTTTGTTTGTGCCTCTTTACAGGGGAAATAGCTGTATTCTTGCTGATGAAATGGGTTTGGGCAAAACGATACAAACCATCTCCTTTTTGAATTACTTATTTCATGAGCATCAGTTGTATGGACCTTTCTTGCTGGTAGTACCTCTTTCCACCCTGACATCTTGGCAAAGAGAAATCGAGATATGGGCTCCCCAGATGAATGCTGTAGTTTATTTGGGAGATATTACCAGTAGAAATGTGGTAAGTGGAATTGTATGTTAATGGGAAATACACATCTGGAAGTATTATTACTATTATTACTATGCTATCTATACTGAAGAGTTTTTATGTTAATTTTTATTATTTGTAATTCATTTTTAGATAGGCATTAATTAAAATGTGACATTATTTAATAGTTTGATATTTGAGCAAGAGAAAATAGACTGTAAAATAGGAAATAAATCTCATGTGAAATTTGTATTTATCACATCTGTTTACTCAGCTACAGATAGAATTCAAAACTGATACCATGGTTGGATAGCCTGGTTTTTGTTTTTTCATTTGATACTTAATGAAATGTTTTATCACAAACAATACATTGACAGAATTGATTAGCCACTTCACCCATTATTATTTTTCAGCTAACATCCTTTAAAAGTGAACATGAACATAGTATTTAATGTTTTGCTGATAAAATGTAAATATTTCTTTAATATAATGTAAGGAGCTAGTTTTTCTAGGTGTAATATTTTTTCAGCTTTTTTCTTTTCCCCAAGGTAATTACCTTGATCCACAGCTTTTTTAGCAAGCAAGAACATTTGGAAATTTGAAAACAAATTACAAAATCTGGGGCTTTCAAAAGAGGCAT
The DNA here is from genome assembly GCF_947247035.1 of Vipera ursinii. Lineage (NCBI taxonomy): Eukaryota > Metazoa > Chordata > Lepidosauria > Squamata > Viperidae > Vipera > Vipera ursinii. The sequence continues at coordinate 251,738,126 of NC_139513.1, forward strand.
GGGGTGACTATTAACAAAATAATTGCTATGTGTATGGCATAGTCAGACCAAAACAGGAAAGAAAATATAAAAGATGTCAATAGATCATGTCTCTGGGCACATTGTCTCTTGCTACAGATATTGTGTTGGAAACCTCCTTACAACCATTGTAATAATTATTTGATGAAGTCATTATACAGTTTTGCATTCTAAAAGAGTCAACATTGGGTCATTAAATGCTAGAAAAAAAGTCTACGAAAAAGTGTGATAGAGTTCTACAGTAGAAAGTTAGTCCCTATCCCAGGGGCAGGCAACTATGGCTCTTTTATGACTCATGGACATCAACTCCCAGAATTCCTGAGCCAGTCATAAAAGAGCCAAGTTTGCCTACCCTTGCCCTATCCAAACATTGTTCTTACTTACACCAGATAATTTAGATCTGAGTTTTAAGAAAGAATTCTAGAATTCTTTCTCTGTACTGAATTCTACATATGAATTCTCATGCCAAAAGGCAAGGCAGGAATCAAACTATTTCAGATTAATTAATACTGTATCTACTTTAAGATGGAAAATATGAAGTACAGGAAGCAGAATTTAAAACTTTACTGTCATTAAATATCTACTCCATTAAGTGTGTATACCTTCTTTTTCAAAATGAAGAGTTATCAATACATGGTGCTTTTTAAAAAAATGTGATTACATAGTTTTTCATGTAATTAGCAGTGAACTTTTATGTGAACAAAGAAAAGGGCAGAAATTCATCTGTTTTCTTTGTTGAGATATCAAATAAATTTCCAAACTAAAAATATTCAGAGGACAAGCTACTTACTTAAAATGATAAACAAAAGTTTGTAAAAACAAAAAAAGTATCTGCTCACAAAGAAGAGCTCTTAATTTCAAAATATTTAATGTTCAGGTGATAAGATGAGACATTCCATGGAAATAATCCAGAAATAGCTCTGTAATTGGGAGATTAGATTCTTAAAGAATCAGTTCATCTTGTTTCTCAGTGTAAATATGGAACTACTTTCATAATTCCTAATAATTTAGGTTGTCATCCTTTTTTTCATTAATATATGTTTTCTTGGGAAGTAGGGTGATATTGTGTTTTATGCCTTGGTGGAGCAGTGGGCTAATGCCTCCTTAAGTAACACCAGCTGCCTGCAATTAGTGCAGGTTCGCATCCCACCAGGCTCAAGGTTGACTCAGCCTTCCATCCTTCCGAGGTAGGTAAAATGAGGACCCAGATTGTTGGGGGCAATTAAGCTGACTTTGTAATAATGCCGCTTGGTGTGTGTGTGAAAGCCCTAATAAGCAGGCATATACATAGAATGAAGGCTACTGCTAAGCTTTTAAGCCGCCCTGAGTCTTCGGAGAAGGGCGGGATATAAATGGAATTAAAATAAAAATAAAATAAATAAATGCAGTGGTGGGATTCAAATATGTGAACAACTGGTTCTCTGTGTGGATGCCACTTCTGGAAGTCCATTCTGGGCCTGGGCAACAAAAAATTAGCTACCAGTTCTGCCAAAGTGGTGTGAACCGGCTGAATCCCACCACTGGTTTTATGCTATATTAAAGTCCAGAGAGCCTTATTCCTACTATTTCAAAAGTAGTTCTACCTTAAACAAAACATTATTTAAAAATAATTGTTGCCTTGTTAAACTATTAGCAGATGCTTTAACAGAGAATCTTATGAGATCATCTAGCCAATTTTTTTCCTAAAATAATATTGATCTTTACCTGATTCACCTTCTTACTCTAACTTCTAACAGACCAAAATTACAAGAATTAGATTTTAAAAAGTCTAGCTTTCTCCAATGAGATTTATAAGAATTAACGAGCCCCTTTCAGGAATGAAAGAGGCTTCAATTTGTTCATTAGTAAGTTTTGATCCTAATGTAAGGAATTCCCAAAAGAAAAGTAAATTTATTACAATACTAAATAATCTTTGCACAAAACCAAAAATATGGCAGAAAGTTTGGGAAATTGATGGCAACTGGTTTGTAGTATAATAATATCATCCTTGATGACAATATTTTGGCAGAATCCCGGATTTGATACTTTTCAGTAATCTGTGATGATTTCCAGGGTAATTTAGGCAAGTATTATTCCCTTCCTAAATGACATCACCTAAAGTTGGCTTATAATTTCAAAATCATAATTTAAACAGTTACATTGTGAGAACACCCCTCATGAAAAAGCCTCTAAGGAAGACAAACTGCCTTCAAAATGTTCCAGCTCAACACCTATTAATAATTAATAGTCTTTTCTCTGAAATCAACTACTCCAATTGGAAGTATGTTGCAAAAGGAGGCAAGAATCCTCAAATTATCACCTGGTCATCCTTTTGCATATTATTTTCAAATATTATGTATGCCAACTCTTGAAGAAAACTGGTGAATAGAGAATACCGAATCATTAACTCAAAGCTGGCAGGTTTTCAAAAACAATCACAACATATTTTATGATTTTTTATTCTGGTGTTGGTAGAGAAATACAGTTTTGGTTTATTTTCATTGGCATTTATTAATTTCAGAGCAACCTGATCATTTGTTTAGGATAATGAGAAAAGCTTTAGAAAACTGAAATTGCTGTTTTTAAAGTCTTTTGATTGAATTGCACTCTAATCTCTTCACTAGATGGATAATGGGTTATCAAGGATCTTTCCTAGTCTTCTTTCTCATAAGAAGTTAAACAGAGCTGTTTATTAATCATATTTCTTTGTTGTGTTCCTTTCCTGTTCCTCCATATATTATCATGTGTTTATATATGCAATTTGTGTTTGGATTGGTGGGTTTAAAATTAATCAAATTGTTTATATTAGCTGTTTCATAGATTTTTTTTTAAAAGAACTCTGGTCTTGTATCTCACTGAATTTGTTTATAGATAAGAACACATGAATGGATGCATCCACAGACCAAACGATTAAAATTTAATATCTTATTGACAACTTATGAAATTCTATTGAAAGATAAGGTTAGTAGATACATTGATAAATTTAATAGTTAATTTCTAAAAATTAAAACAATATTAAAAACATGTTACTTTTTTCAGTTAAAAATAAGAAACTAGATTGATTGTTATGATAAACACCAATAACTACCAAGTATGGCTTGGATATTTTGGACATTCCTCTTCAAAGATGAAGAAAGAGGTCATCATCAAAAGGAAGACTAGATGTTTCAGGATGCCTTTTATAACTACCTCCTCCTCCAGCAGACTGAAAGGGGACATTCTTAACAAGATTGAAAGAAAATGTGCACCTATGGGATCCATAATGTTCCTTTCCATCAGAATTTATGGGAAAATGTATGACTTTTCCAAGGCTGGTAGAAATAATTTCCATCCTGTTGAAAGGAAAACAGAAAAAAAGAAAACTAATCACCACCATCCTTCTGGGGCTTTGGATAAAACAGTTTCTCTGCCTTCTTATTATTTATTTACCTGTGTAATTTTTACTGCCCCTAATTTACTTTAAATTGCTATGTTAAATATATATATATTTCTTTTAAAAGAAAGCATACTTGTTTTTTTTTCCTTCTGAAAAGTCATTCCTTGGAGGCTTAAATTGGGCCTTTATAGGAGTAGATGAAGCCCATCGATTAAAAAATGATGACTCCCTCTTATATAAGACATTAATAGACTTCAAATCTAATCATCGCCTTCTTATCACTGGAACACCTCTACAAAACTCCCTGAAAGAGCTGTGGTCCCTGCTTCATTTCATCATGCCAGAAAAGTAGGTAATCATACTGACAAACATATAGTAAGGTTGCAATTTGGTTAATATTTATCTTGTTTTGGTGGGTAAAAACTTACCTTTCTGAACCACCTTATTTCAGTTCTGTTGTATTTGGGGTGCTATTTCCAGTCGGATAAAACTTGATAACTTTGCTACTTTATTATATTTAGACTTTAACTTTTTAAGAAAATCAGTTATTATTACATTGAGAAATTTAAACTGGCTTGTCTGGAGGTCATTTACAAATTCTCAGGAAGGCCACCTATTACATACATGGCTATATGGAATAATTTTTTCTTCAGAATTAATTTTCACTGGCTTTAAAGGAAAAAATATATATCAGAAATGTTGTAGACTAAAACCCAGTATCAGTGAACTGATTTAGGGTTTCTTCTTAACATAAATAGAAGGAATCTCAGTGCTCATTTTCTTGCTTACTATAAGGTAAGAATATATGAATGGTGCTACTGGGTGAGTCCAAATACCTACTTATGTCTTTGATGATCAACTAGATGCTTATAGAAACCCCACTAACAAGATGTCAGTATCGATATGTTCCCCTCCTTACCTCATAATTATTTAAAGATGTACTGTTAGTAATACTGGAGGTAACCATAACCACAGTTGAGTGATCATTACACAAGGACCATCAGTAATTCTTATGTATTTATTTTTGCATCCTGAACATGTAATGCTAAAGTGAAACTAATATTTGAATTAATTTAATCTCTTTGAATGTATTGCAAAGTAACAATGTGGGGAATTTTTTATTGAAGATTCTCTTCTTGGGAAGATTTTGAAGAAGAACATGGGAAAGGAAGGGAATTTGGTTACGCAAGTCTTCACAAAGAACTTGAACCATTTCTGTTGAGGAGAGTTAAAAAAGATGTAGAAAAATCTCTGCCTGCCAAGGTTGAACAAATTTTAAGAATGGAAATGAGTGCATTGCAAAAGCAGTATTATAAGTAAGTCATTTATTATGTTTATTAGAATGATGCAAAAATATGTGCAAATTGTCATGTATCTCTTGTTTTATGTTTTGTTTTCTACAGTATTGTTATCGACACTATTTTTATTGTCATAGGTGGATTTTAACAAGGAATTACAAAGCCCTAAGTAAGGGATCAAAAGGCAGCACCTCAGGCTTTCTGAATGTCATGATGGAGCTTAAAAAGTGTTGTAATCATTGCTACCTCATTAAGCCGCCAGATGATAATGAATTCTATAATAAACAGGAGGCCTTACAGGTAAATATCCATTAATTTTTTTATATGTACTCCAAGATTCACACATTATTTTGAGTCAGATTTAGTGGTTTGTCACTCAAGATTTATTTATTTATTTAAATTTATATGCCGCCCTTCTCCCTGAGATGCTGTTTTCTTGTACTTTTACAGTTATATTACATATATCTTTTTTCATTTATATAGTTTGCAAAACAGAAAAATAAATGCAAGAATCAAGCCTTGTTGCATTCTTTGACAAAGTGACTAAATTAGTGGATCAGGGAAATACTGTGGATATAGTTTACTTAGAATTCAGTAGGGAAGGGTCCCTTCCAATTCTGTTATTATATGTTCTAAGACTCTAAGCAAAGGAAAATAAGTGGATTGGTGATATCCATTTCACTTAAGCAGAACTCTGGCAAGAATGAATGGCTCTGGGATTTGGGTACTGACAATTTCAGGTCTTTGGTGTGGAGGGAGTTTTATGAGCTCATATGCTGTGCAATGGGGGGGGGTATTTTGTCACTCAAAAAGCAGGGGACAGTTGTGGCTAAAAGGGTCTTTCACAGCTTTGTATCTTGCACCAAGTATGCGTATTCCTGGATTGGGTAAGTGCTCTGCTCACAGTCACTCATCTGGCCATCTCCCAATTGGATTACTATAATGCATTCTCTGTAGGGTTGCCTTTAAGAATATTTGCCTGCAAACAACTGTAGCCTTACATGTTGATCACAGAAATTTATCTCAACATATTTTTGTGAAAGTGAAAAATGCCTATTAATTACTTATAATTATATTAAGCAACTGAAATTTTAAATTTGTTTTATGGTAACTGTTAGAAATCAAGCAAATAAGCAATAGGTCTGAAAAAGAGAGGCCCAGGAATCTCAGGCCTACCTTTTATAACAACTTTCTCATGATAACTATAGGTAAGGTTGAATTAGGAACAGGATACTAGTAGTCCTTGACTTACAACCATTCATTTAATGATAGTTCAAAGTTATGAAGGCCTTAGGAAAAGTATTTAAAGACTTGTACTCACATTTATAACTGTCATACCACCCCCATAGTCATGCGATCTAATTCAGCACTTGGCAACTGGCTCACATTCATGATTGGTTGCTCATCATAATTTGCAACCTTTTATATCAGTTTCCAACAAAAAAACACCTATTGGAAAAGCTGGATTCATTTAATGAATATGTTATTTGCTTAATGAGTGCAGCAGTTCACTTAATGACCACTGTAAAATTTGCCATAAAATCAGATCTGATTTGATTTATGACCACAATGACTTACAATAGAAATTCCAGCCACAATTGGAGTCATAAGTAGAGGGCTATCTGTAAATTCTCTCCACAAGGATAAATGTTTCAATGACATTGATGCACTGCCCTCAAAAATGGATGAGTGACTTAATTTGCAAGACTGATAATAAGGATAGATAAATACCAGAATCCGGTATGCTAGTGTATCTTTTCTATTTCAGCCTATGTCTTTATAGACTTTGAGATATTTAGAGATGGTCCTCCTTACACTGAAGGACTAAGATGCAAACTGGAAAATTCCACATGAGAATTCTATTTTATTAGGGGTTCTTAGGCAATTCTCTGCTTGGCTATCTTGTATGCAGCAGAAAAATATGAGTGAGTTGTCTCATAAGGTTGTGAAAAAACCATTGCTAGGTAGTACCAATACTAGTCCAAAGTGGACGCTATGTAGTATAATGAGTGGCTTTTAAAGAGAATGTTAATAATTGTCTTACCTTTATGCAATTTTAGTTTATGGTACATTTATATGGATTAATAAAGACAAGATTAATTTTCTGATTATGCTTTTTTATTTTTTTAGACATTGGGCTTCTAGTAGTTCTCATAGAAATGCATTAATATTGTCTTGTAAATGTAATCTTCCTGTCAAACTTTTTAAAAAAAAACAAACAAGAACAAAAACAGAAAACTGAAAGAGTAATACTTTATTTTTCATTTAAAGAACTTAATCCGGAGTAGTGGGAAGCTAATTCTTTTAGACAAGCTGCTGATTCGCTTACGAGAGCGTGGAAGTAGAGTACTTATATTCTCTCAGATGGTGCGGATGCTGGACATCTTAGCTGAATATTTGAAATATCGTCAGTTTCCCTTTCAAGTAAGAATGTTATTCTTTAGCTACATGACTTGTGACTGCATTTATTTCCATTACTGAATTATTCATTATTCATGCCTGTTTACATACTTACACAATTGTTTTCTTTCCCCACCTTCTCCCATAGAGACTAGATGGGTCAATAAAAGGAGAACTGAGGAAACAAGCACTGGATCATTTTAATGCAGAAGGCTCTGAGGTAGGCAGTTGTCTTTTTCGTTTTTTAAGATAATTGTTCTGTCCCAGGCTAAACATGCACAGACATGAGCAAGAAGAAAGTTCCAAAAATCAAGCAAGTCATGCTTTAATAGAGTTCAAAAATTTCCAAGTGTAAAGCAGCAGACAAAAAAAATAGAGTAGTATCCAAGAGTCAGAGTATAATAGAAGGTTTGTCAGCCAATTGAGGGTCTAAAATCAAAGTCATGGGATTCAAAAGTCAAGTTTCAAAGTAAATGGAGTCTGGGTTAGTGAATGGTTATGTCCAACAGAGAGGCTTGGCTTTGCTGCTTTACCTAAGTAGAGTCTGTGTTGATACCGTTCATTATGGGAGGGCACATGTCAGCCTTATGAAGCAGATCTGACAGTAAACATGACCAGAAGAATTAATTCTATTTATTGTAATGTTACATTAACATAATTTTGCAGGTCTGAAAATACTTCCCCTCCATCCCCTTTACAGCCCCAAAACTAGGGAGAGACTTTTCTAAGCCTCTTTTCCCATCCACATTCCTATTGTGGGCTAAACTGTCTTTTATCTGATTGTTCCCCTGTTGCATCTCACTGTCCTGTCTCCCAAGACCATTTTCACATAACATTACAGTGCTGATTCTTTCTTATGAAGAGCCTTGTAGAGCCCTTTTGCTCTATTTTCTTTGTGGCATACCCTTGCACTAGGGCAGGGGTGTCAAACTCAATTTCATTGAGGGCCGCATCAGCACTGCGCTTGCCCTCAGGGGGCCGGGTGGGTATGGCCAGGGTGGGCATGGCCTACTGGGTGGGCGTGGCTAGAGTGCGTATGGCCTATTGGGTGGGCGTGGCCAGCTCTACATCGTTCGCATCAAGGGTGCCTATGGGGGCCTGGGCAGGAGTGGGACAGATCTGAGGGTCTCTGGCAGAAGGAGGGTCTCTGGGCCAGGGCCAAGGCAGTGGGGGCCATTCCCTCACTGTTTCCAGGATGGCTTCGCGGGCCACATGAAACCACTTTGCGGGCCGGATCCGTCCCCCAGGCCTTGTGTTTGACATGTCTGCACTAGGGGCAGGGGTGTCAAACTGCCGGCCCGCGGGCCGGACACATCATCAGGAAACCGCGCCCACCCCATTGCCGGCAATGGAGAAAAAGCTCCGATCTGTTGTGCGATGTCACGTGACGTCACGAGTTTGGCATGTCTGCGTGACTAGGGAAGAGGCAACTCAAAAGTCCTCATCCCTGGAGGCCAGTGGTAATGCTCCTATTGATTACCAGAAATCCCATCATAACTTCCTGCAGGTCCTTAGAAGGTGTTATCTGTAATCTGTCATCTGTTAACTCTAAAACAGGTTGCTAACTATTGATCTCCTTGTTCAAGTCTTAGCTCGCCATAACAAGTATGAGACTAACAAAAAATAATAATCTTAATATGCTGTCTTTTTTTCCCCTTGTACACATGAAGAAACAAATGTTGGTGTGTTTAGAGATTCACCAAACACAACAGGTTTAAAATTTGTCATTATGGTAAACCCCTGATTTAACAGGCTAGTTTGGAAAGGAGTACCTGTTAAAGATAAATATCTGTCAAATTAGGAGTTTCTTGTAATCGTAAAAACAATGAATAGGCAGAGCAGGTAATAGAGCAAAGCTTTCATTCATCATCCTGTCTCTCCTCTTTTCTCTTTAGCAGCTGTCAGTGTTGCAGATCTCATCTGCGTCAATCTTCCTAGCACCTTTCTTCAGCTGCCACTAATCCAGTGCACATACATTTATTCAGTGCATTTTGCCCATTAAATTCAAAGTCCACTAAGATTAATAAGTTAACTTAGAAGTTTACTGTACTAAATTATGGCATTGATGTAAGTGATAGGGCTATCATATAGAGCTGCAAAAATCTAGAAACCTCTGAGGTTGTAGCAAAAAGATGCAGTCGACTCTTAAAATTTTCTTTCCATCTAACTTAAACAACTTAGCTCACACATATCTACTGTATCATATGCATTTTTTCACTATTTAATTCTCTTAATTTCAGGATTTTTGCTTTTTACTGTCTACAAGAGCTGGAGGTCTAGGTATAAACTTAGCATCTGCTGATACTGTTGTTATATTTGATTCTGACTGGAACCCTCAAAATGATCTGCAAGCTCAGGCTAGAGCACACAGAATTGGACAAAAAAAACAGGTTTGAAATTTAAATTCTAATTTAATTGTGGGGTATATCAGAGCACCACGAGCCATTTTTCAACCATTTTTACAGTGGCCATTAAGTAAAGCATGTGGTTGTAAGTCCAAACCATGTGATTATTAAATGAATCCATTGTCCTGAGTGGACATTTTTTTGCCAGAAACCAGTTTGCAAATTGTGGTCACCAATTGCCAAATGCCTAAAACAGGAGGAGGAGGGGGACTTGACATTTTATAAGACCCAGAAGTGTTTTATGGGCCATAAAGTACTCTTTCCAAGCATAGTAACTTTCTGAATGGTCATTAAACAACTGGTTGTAAGTTAAGAACCACATATATGATTCAAATGTAATTTGTGTAAATGTGAAGTGTGTAAAAGGGAAGTGTGTAGTGGGGTGCCCCAGGGCTCTGTTCTGGGCCCAGTGCTCTTCAACATCTTCAATGATTTGGATGAGGGGATAGATGGGGAACTCATCTAATTTGCAGATGACACTAAGCTGGCAGGATTAACCAACACTCCAGAAGACAGGCTTAAGGTACAGAAGGATCTTGACAGACTTGAACATTGGGGGCTATATAACAATGAAATTCAATGGTGAAAAATGTAAAGTTCTACATTTAGGCAAGAAAAACCAAATCTACAGATATAGTATAGGACAGGTAGTACCTTGCTCAATAGTAGTAACTGTGAGAGGGATCTCAGAGTCCTAGTTGACAATCACTTAAATATGAGCAAGCAACACAGTGCTAGGCTGCATTAACAGAGGGATAGAATCAAGATCTTGTGAGTGTTAATACCACTTTATAATGCCTTGGTAAGGCTACACTTGGAATACTGCACCCAGTTTTGGTCACCACGATGTAAAAAAGATGTTGAGATTCTATAGGGTACAAAGAAGAGCAACAAAGATGGTCGGGACTGGAGACTAAAACATATGAGGAACAGTTGCTGGAATTGGTTATGTCCAGTCTAATGAAGAGAAGGATGAGGGGTGACGTGACAGAGGTGTTCCAATATCTCAGGGGTTGCCACAAAGAAGAGGGAGTCAAGCTATTCTCCAAAGCACCTGAAGGCAGGACAAGAAGCAACAGATGGAAACTAACCAAAGAGAGAAGCAACCTAGAACTAAGGAGAAATTTCCTGACAGTTAGAACAATTAATTAGTGGAACAACCTGCTTCCAGAAGCTGTGAATGTCTGAAATGGTATAGGGTTTCCTGCTTGAGCAGGAAGTTGGACTAGATGACTTCCAAGGTCTCTTTCAACATTGTTGTTGTTGTTGTTATTGGCATTATATAATAAAATGCGTATTTTTTTTCCATCTCAGAATGCATATTGCTCCAAATAGTAACTTCTGTTTTGCTATGCCACTTTTAAACCTTCCTTTCTTTTTTACACATAGGTTAACATTTATCGTTTAGTGACCAAAGGATCAGTGGAGGAAGACATTTTGGAGAGAGCCAAGAAGAAAATGGTTTTAGATCATCTAGTTATTCAGAGAATGGACACTACAGGAAAAACTGTATTACATACAGGCTCTGCACCCTCTAGGTGGGTGTGTTATAGATCCTCCCTACAGTACAAAATATTTTATTAGTGAGGTGTAGTTCTTTTGACAACTTGATGATATTCTCTACAGATAGTTGCTTTTCACAGTTTATCAGAAAAGTAGTGAGGGTTACAGTCAAATCACCAAATCACCAATCAGCTATTTACCTCAGATTGAACTAAACTTCTTGGTTTCCCAGCTAGAATATGCAAGCTGGATAAATTATTTACTTCAGTTTTTCTGCCCATTTACAGATATATTACTGAGAACTCCCATTTCTCTTCATTCCTGAATTTTTGGGATATGGTAGAAGATACCTTCCTGTTCATTCTTCTACAGCAACTATTCTGTAGAGACCAAATTGAAGTTGCTAAAAAAGAGAAAAATGATGAGGGAAGGATGAGATAGGTATTGAAGAAGAAAAGGATGTGAGCAAAATCAGAATTTCTTTTTTTATATATACATTATCAGAGACAAGAATTCAGAGCAGAGGTCTCCAGCCTTTCCAGCTTGGTGGTCTGGTGAGGGGAGAAAGAGGATGGTTCCATGTGAGCAGCAGGTGCATGCATGAGTATGTGCACAAGTGGAGCTGCAAATACGTGCAGTTCACTCACATAAGTGGAGATGTACACGCCACTTGCCTGGCCCAGTACCAAATGGCCCACGACCCAGTAATGGGTTGTGGCCTGGGGGTTGGTGACCTCCTGATCCAGAGGATCAAAAACCCAATTATATCTTAATGTATGATTATTTAAATACTGCCCAACTCCACACAACTCTGGGCAGCTTACACATTAAAGCCTGGAAATGACAGAACATAAATATGCATGCAGAAGAAAAAAATACATAAAAACTCTATATGGGCTCAACAACTGCTCTGTCCCAAGGTCTAGGAGTAGCCAGATTTTTAGTGACTTTTTGAATGTGGGGAGAAAAGCGACATGGATCTCTAAGCTTGTAAGCCGCCTTGAGTCTTCGGAGAAGGGCGGGATATAAATGTAATAAAAATAAAAATAAAATAAAATTTCAGAATTTAGGTGCTATGACTGAAAAAGCAGGCTTCCTAGGTCCCAATAGGTGACATTGTTTATTTGAGAAGTCCTGGATCTCACCTAATTTTCCTGAACTTAACTGAGCAGACAGAAATATTGGAGATAGACAGTTCTTGCAATAAACCAATGCTTGACCTATGAAGGGTTGTATGAGTGGATGGTAGTCAGCATTTGGAATTACACTGAAACCAAATGATAACTAGTTCAGCTTTCAGAGCAGTGATGTTACTGTTGTCATAGTATGCATACTTATTAATGCCTGGGTTGCCATGCCTGTGCTATCAGTACTTTGGAGTGGCTTCAGGAACAGCTCCATGTAGACCTATCTAGTAGGCCGTTTGTGAAGTGACTATGGTGTAAATTACCATTCCTGACCCAGAATGGGCATAATTGCTGCACTGGTTATATGTGAAGTTTGTCTGGGTCACAACTACCCCCTGGTTTTGGGGGAGAATCTATGAGTCCAAGATGACCCCCAAATTGCTGTTCTGTGCAAAACTAAGGATGTAATATCCACAGGATTGTAAGAACCATTTGGTTTTGTCAGAATTGAGCTTGAATCTGTTCCTCATCTACACTTGCATACCCTCCAGATACTAAGAAGCAGAATCAACAACATGGCCTAGGTTGAAATATACAGGTTGAGGTATCCTCAGCATTCCTTAAAACTACTATTCTTCATTTTCAGCTCTACTCCTTTTAATAAAGAGGAACTGTCAGCTATTCTAAAGTTTGGTGCTGAGGAACTTTTCAAAGAACCAGAAGGGGAAGAACAGGAACCACAGGTACAGACAAATTAAACTTCCTTGCATTTTATTTAGCTGTAATTCAAAGCCAAAATCCAATTGTATAATTTTATTTCATATTCTTAGGAAATGGACATAGATGAAATATTGAAGAGAGCTGAAACACGGGAAAATGAAACTGGACCATTAACTGTGGGAGATGAATTGCTTTCTCAGTTTAAGGTATTAACATGTATGTTTACTTGAAAATGAGCATTTCTAAATTTGATGGTATTCATTTCCACATAAGCATATATAAAGCTCTAATTTAAATTAGTTTAGCCTCTATTTCCATTACATCAGAGCTTTTAATGCAGAGAAACAGAAATAATTGAAGCACATTTGGTTGAATGTGCAAGTATCACAATTAAATGAATTGGTTTCTTTTCAGTATTTTATTGGCTTGGGCTTTGTACAACACAGATAATCCTCACTGACTGACTGCTTGTTCAGTAACTTCAGTTACAGTAGCACTGAAAAAAGATTCATGACCTCTCCTTGAAGTTAGGATCATGTGATTGTGAATCTGGTGTGCATATACAATGATCATGTGATCACTATTTACAGCCTTCACATCTCACTTCCAGCAAGCAAAGTCAGTGGGGAAGCTGCAGGAAGTCACAAGCTGAAGTCATGTGATGCTATGCTTAACAACCAAGGGTATTCATTTAATGACTGCACAGAACTGATATCATAAGTTCTTGGTTTAATTTATTTTAATTTTTGTATATTATGTGCTGTACATAGTGTTTTAATTGCCCTGTACACCGCCCTGAGTCCTTCGGGAGAGGAGCAGTATATAAATAATAAATAATAATAATAATAATAATAAAATGGGTGTGGTCACATATTTCACTTTATTACTTTGTTACCTAGTGACTAAGTTGATGATCCCAGTTGTAGTTGGTAAGTGAGGAGTCATATAAAAATTCTCATTCTTTAAAGTTGTCAATCCAAATTGCTGACATGAAAAATCCAGATTTTTCCTCTGCTCCATAGCTATCCAAATATCCATATAATCTATTTTATAGAGTTCCTACAACTTTATAGATCTTAAAGTTATATGGAACCTGCAGCAAAATAAATAATAATAATGTTTCCCTTTTCCGTTCTGTCAGAAGCTGTTGACTAGATTTCACTTCTTTCTTAACTTATAAATCAAGATATTGGCCATGGGGGGTGGGACTAAGAGAGAATTAGATTAACTTTGGTTATGAACATTTGTTCTTGCTAATTCTGGTTTTGAGGATTTGGAACAAACGCATTAATTTGTCGACTATATTCTTTAAGCAGGGTTTATTTGGTAATTTATATATTTTTATCATAGTATGTTCAGTGTATAGTGTGTGCATTTGTATTGTATCTGATAAAACAGTATTTTTACAGGTGGCCAATTTTTCCAATATGGATGAAGATGACATTGAATTGGAGCCTGAACAAAATTCAAGAAACTGGGAAGAAATAATTCCAGAGGTCCATAGACGAAGATTAGAAGAAGAAGAAAGACAAAAGGAATTGGAAGAAATTTATATGCTTCCAAGAATGAGAAACTGTGCAAAACAAGTAAGCTTGACTTTTGAAAAGGGTTCACTTTTTAATTATCTTTTGTTTTAGAACAATCATTTATTTGAAATGCTAACTGTTAAGATTGAATTTGAGCACCTCTGCACTTTTTTTTTTTTGAAAAAATAGATACTAAGTTTTAATGGAAATGAAGGAAGACGTTGTAGGAATAGAAGGTATTCTGGATCAGATAGTGACTCTGTCTCAGAAAGAAAACGACCAAAAAAACGTGGAAGACCACGGACCATTCCCCGGGAAAACATTAAAGGATTTAGTGATGCAGAGATTCGGAGGTAAGGAACACATCATAATGCATATCCTAATCTATTTCAATTTATAAAGTAAAAACACTCCTATAGCATATGTGTTTTATATACTGTATGTGTGAAAACTATATTTTTTTCATTTGGGAAGGTGAAAAATTCTATTAAAATTCATAGGTTTTGATTAAGTTGGAAGTTAAAAGGTATGGTTGAATGCTTCTGTAAATTCAAATAGCAGTAGAAGTTAGATTTGGGGTATAGTGTAAATAAATATCCAACATTCTTCAAATTGATAAATATAAATCAATAAATGATCACACGTTCTGTGTTAATTTGTACTTTTATTCTATGCAGATAGTATAAAGTATCTGATATTTTTATATATGCACATCAGTTTTTTGAATGGTCTTCATATGAACTCTGAGATATTCATTTTTAATTTGTCATTATTCACTAAGATTGATAAATATGTTTCTTTGATGTTTGCTTATATTGGTTTATTTTAAAAGAAGATTAATTTCTCAATTTATCAAACTTTCTTAGGTTTATCAAAAGTTACAAGAAATTTGGGGGGCCTCTTGAAAGGTAAATATAACAAATGTGGAATTCTTTTTTTGTCATTTTATTGAATTTTTAAAAATCATAAATCACTTAATAATTGGTGAACAGTGTGTTGTCTGGGTTACAATTGTAAAACAATCATTAACTATTGATTTCTATAATCCATATCCCAAATAATAGTTTTAGTTGATTTCCTCTTTTCCCAAAAAACAAAGCTGTGAGTTAAGGAGAAATGGGTGGAGGACCACAGTAGCTAAGTCCTTGCTGATTGGACCCTCTTTGCAATTACCTGGCTGGCGGTGTCCGTGGCAGGAGGAGAAGGACACAGCTGCTCAGTGGAATGCAATAGGAGAACCTGGAATGCGGAGAATACTGCATTCTAACTGCTGAGCGGAAGAAGAGTTTACCAACCAGAGAAGTGATAGGTAATAATTGAGCACTGTATTCGGAATAGAAAACGGAGGACACCAATGGCCTCTCCCAAGGGGAAGAAAAGAAAGACGGCACAGTGTTCACCAAACAGTAAGGAAGATAGAACCAATACACAAAAACAACAGAAAATTGACGGTTTCTGTCAGCCTATACCATATGCAGTGGGTCGTGCATCCTCCCCCTTTCTCCTGCCGGATAGCTGCGAGGCTTTGGCAGTGGGATCTGCGGGCGCAGGCCAAGGAGAGCCAGTTGAGAAGCCAGTTGAGAGGCTCGCTAATCCCTCCGCGAAATTGGATGACAAATGACTCAGCAGTTTTAAGTGAGTCAGCTCCAAGCCGGGATAAGGGACTAGAGTTGGAGTTTGACAATCATAGTGGATCAGCTTTAGGGCTTGAAAACCAGCTAAGTGATAGCATAAAGGATTTCATCAGCTGGCACAGCATGCTCACTTCTCAGACAGTCTGGGCCATTTTTGACCAGTTTGCAGAGGTGCGTTTAAAGTTGAACTCTGTGATCAATCTTGTTGCTGCGGTACAGACGGAAAAGCCGCAGGTAATTTCGACTGGTTGCCAGACAGAACGACCTGGTCAGATATCATCAATGGTGCGAACGAGGGAAGGAGTAAGTAGACAGCATATTGGCGGAAAAAAAGTTGGTGACCTGGATGGGCCTGAAATCCCACGGCACAGGTGTGTGAGGAGAAGCAGGCAATTGTTGAAGGAGCAGATTGTATTGAACATACATAATTCTGAGACAAATGCGGGTAGATGGACTTCAAAAAGACGGATAGTGACCTCTTTGTCGCAGCTTACTCGGAGTGACAAGGGTGCAATAGATCTGGTAGCATATGAATATCTTCCACAATGTGATAATTATTCCAGAATTCTTAAGTTCAAACAACAGCTCTTTCCAAGTCTGTTCACGCGAATGAGAGGATTCTTGGCTTTTTACCAAATTTTACCAACCCGAGTTTTTTCTAGTAGCAAAGTCAGCCCGTTGATCCAGAGAGCCCCTAGGGAGAGTGGTGCAGCGCATGGGACAGCTGACTTGAAAAGTAAACGAAATAGGGAAAGTAAGTTAACTGAAACAGGGAGGAGATCTAGCATTACAAAGGAAATGTTGGCTGAGGTTTTGGTTCCAGCTACTGTGAAAGTTCCTTCAATTGGTGTAATGCAAGATGAGATAGGTATTTGACTATGCCTGCTTAGAAACTTTTTCTTTACTTTCATTAACGGAGCAGCAAGAAGTACTTAAAAAACATAAAGAGACGAGGAAGCTGCTGAAGCAGACCATTTCCTCTGCCACCCCTTTGGTGCCGATAGTTCTGTCCCCATTAAGTCATGACGCAGTTCCAGAGAGTCAGCAGCTTATAAGTTCGGGAAGCCAGATATCTGCGTCTATACAGCATAAAGTGCCAGAGACAGCTGACCTGACAGTGCAAAGTGCTGTGGGACGAACACCTGAGATGGAAGGTACCCATGAAGGAATCTCCCAGTCCTCAGTGGCAAAAATGATACCAAGAAATGACGTAAGCGTGGAGCCTCAAGTAAAATCATTTATTGTGGAGGCAGAGATTAATAGATCTTATGGATCTGCAAGCCTAAAAGCAACAGGCAGAGAAATGATGCCTAAACAGTCTTCTATGGAGCTCAGGCAATTAAATGGGTGTGTAAGCATAAACAGGGGAGGACGGGTAGAAGAGATTATTCAAGAAGCCTGACTAGGAAATAGCGAGCAATCACTTTCTTTAAGAGTCCACTTCCTCTCATGGAATGTGGCAGGATGGAGAGGGAGTTGGTGCACAGATGATTGTATTAAATTTTTAAACAGGTATCATGTAATTGCCTTGCAGGAAACCAGGGTTAGTGGTGATGAGGCCCCAATTGAGCTCCCTGGGTTTAATATTTGGCAGCTGCCAGCAAAGACGGTAGCTATAAAGGGAAGAGCTTCAAGAGGGTTGTGCATTTTGGTAAAAGCCGAATTAGGTTGGAAGGGAAACGAGATATGCTCGTGTGCCGGCCCTTTATTTTTTCAAGCAATCCATTTGGCATATAGAGGGAAGTCAATGGTATTTATAAATGTGTATGTCAATCCAGCAATGGGCAATCTGTGCGAGGCACTAGAAGTAAAGATATTAGATAAAAAATTTATAAAAACACCTTTAATTTTGGCAGGAGACTTTAATGACCGTGTGGGTCCTTCGTTGGAGCCTTTTGTTGAAAATGGTACAATTCCAGATGGTTATTTACATAACCAACAATTATGGGACTCTCAAGATAGGCAAAAGAATAAAGATGGGGGGAAATTTCTAACAATGGTTTACAACTGTAACCTTCAAATAGTAGGCCAGTACACAGAGGTTAGAAGGTACCCCATAACCTTTTTGGTCCCAAGGCATGTAGCTCTATTGATTACTTCTGTGTTTCTCACAGTTTAGTGGCAGGGGCTACTTCGGTCTTGACGTCACCAAGGCCGGAAAGTGATGATCTTCCGATTGAGATGTCCCTGGCACTCCCCTCTCATTTAAGGAAAAGGAACCAAATAATTCAACAAATAGGCTTCAACTTGGATATAGCCCAGGAGAGAAGGCTAACATGGAAGAGGGTTGATGGGAAAGCAGTGACAGAATTTATGAATTCATCACGTATGGAAGCCCTAGCGCATATATGTTCAAATAGTATGGGTGAACAAGAGCTTATAGTATATTTTGTGGAAATATGTCAGAAATTGAAGCATTTTTTCATGACTACTAAGTCAGTAGGCCAGTTTGATTCTAGTTACTCAACATGGTTTGATAATGACTGCAAGGAAGGGAAAAAACAGCTTAGGAAATCACTTAGGAGATACTTAATGAGCCCGAATATGGAATTACAGAAGAAGTATATTACCATGAGGCAGAAATATAAGCAGCTACTGAAGAGGAAAAAGGCTTCTTATATTGACGACTTATGGGCTGGCTTAGAACAGGCAGCAAAGCTAGCCTCACCCACACACTTTTGGTTGGGGGTCTCAAAAATTATTAAAGATAGAAAACCAATAAGTGACCCAAATATTACTGCAGAAAGTTGGGAGAGGCATTTGGCCACTCCAGCAGTTGTGGAAAGCTCTGATGAAGTGATATCCTCTCTGAGCTTGATATGAAGGGATATGAAGCCTTACCCCAGTGGGCAGAAGTGTCAATCACAGAGGTGAGGCATTTAATTTCTTCCCTGAAGACAAAGCTCCAGGACAGGATGCGCTCCCGGCATCGCTGTTTAAAGAAAACATAGCCTGGTGGGCGCCTGTCCTGGTGGGTCTCTTTACTTTTATTAATAGAACAGGGCAAATTCCAGTTGGCGTACATCAATAATTGTTCCATTACATAAAAAAAGCTCTAGAGACAATCCAGATAATTTCCGGTTAATTAGTCTAATTGATATTTCAGCAAAAAATTATGCTAAGTATTTGCTTCATAAATTAGAAGACTGGATAAAGAGAAACAACATTCTAGCTGAAGAACAGTCTGGCTTCAGGAGCGGAAGATCTACAATGGACAACTGTTTTGTGTTGGACCATCTAATAACAAAGTTTAAGTTTTGGAAAAAACCTTTGTACATGGCATTTATAGACCTGAAGGCAGCCTTTGATACAATTGATAGATCAATTCTATGGTATAAATTAGAGGCCATGGGAATAGAAAAGAAACTGCTATATTTAATTAGATTGTTATATATGGAAACCCAGGTAATTTAATTTAATTTAATTTAATTTAATTTATTAATATTTCTATACCGCCCTTCTCCCGAAGGACTCAGGGCGGTGTACAGGGCAAGAATAAAACACAGAGATTTACAAAAAATAAAAGATAATTAAATACATGCCCGATTAAAAATACAATTAATACATGGTAAAAAACCCCAATAAAAATAGTAAAAAGACCCCACTAATCCCCCCTCAGGCCAGGCCGGCTTGCTCGAACAAGTATGTTTTCAAGTCGCGGCGAAAGGAGCGAAGATCGGGCGCCGTCCGGAGCTCAACCGGTAACTGGTTCCATAGCTCCGGGGCGCCCACAGAGAAGGATCTCCCCCTGGGGGCCACCAGTCGACATTCTCTGACCGGTGGCACCCTGAGGAGACCCTCTCTGTGGGAACGCACAGGGCGGAGGGAAGTAGACGCCGGCAGCAGGTGTTCCCTAAGGTACTCCGGACCCCTGCCATGTAGGGCTTTAAACACCATTACTAGCACCTTGAATCTCACCCGGAAGACAACTGGCAACCAATGCAGCTCACGGAGCAGAGGTGTGACATGGGAGTATCGGGAGACTCCCAACACAACTCTCACGGCTGCATTCTGTACCAGTTGGAGCCTCCGGGTGGTCCTCAAGGGAAGCCCCATGTAGAGAGCGTTACAGTAGTCTAGACGAGAGGTCACGAGCGCGTGAGTGACTGTGCATAAATCATCCCGGCTAAGATAGGGCCGCAACTGGCGCACCAGGCGAACCTGGGCGAAAGCCCCCCTAGTCACAGCCACCATGTGGTCTTCCAAGGTGAGCCGTGAATCTAGGAGGACTCCCAAGTTGCGAGCCCTATCTACGGGGGGTAATAATTCACCCCCCATAGAAAGAGATGGAATATCCGAATTCGAGTGAACAAAACAGGATCGGTAACAAATGCAATTCCAATTAAGAAGGGCTTAAGACAAGGTTGCATTTTAGCCCCAACACTTCAATTTATATTTAAACGATTTTCCAAAATGTCTGGAAGACTTACCACTTCATGGGCCTAGTATAGGAACAAGACAGGTAAATTGCTTGTTATATGCCGATGATATAATTTTGCTGTCGGCCTCACAGTTGGGGCTACGAAGGTCACTAGGAAGGTTGGCAGCATATTGTATAAAAAATCGTTTGACAATTAATGTAGAGAAATCAAAGGTAATGATATTTAGCAGGCAACAAAAGATGAGGAGATGGGTTTTAAATAGAAGAATAGAACAAGTTCAGTCATTTACCTATTTAGGGCTAGTATTCCAGACAAATGGTAAATGGAATAAGCATGTAAAAGCCAGAGCTCAGAAGGCCGTGGCTCGGATGGCCCAATTAAACAAACTTATTTTAGAGAAAACTCCATCTTCATTAACCCCAGTGCTAAAGGTCTTTCAAGCAAAAAGAGGCTGCTGGGGAAAGCTACAAAACTGTGAGTTAAGCAGAAGTGGGTGGAGGACCACAGTAGCTAAGTCATATAACTCTACTGAGCCTCCACGCTATCAGCCCCCTCTACCGCAAAGATCCTGCAGAAGAAGGGCAGTGTGGACAACCGTGGGATCAGGCAGGGTGAGAGCTGTGAACCATAAACCCAAAGCTTTAGCTGTATCCCTGCATAACAGATACAGTGCCCTTGCTGACCTTCACAGGGACATCAAGGAAACAGGTCAAGGTAATTGTGATGATAACTCAAATAAGCAGGGGACCATGGTCCGAAATGAACTTGTTTTTGACAGGGAGAAGTGTGAATCAAGTATAACACATCAGTCATGCAAGAATAGAAAGGTACGCTAGAAGAGAACCCACCTTCTGGTTGGTGATTCAATTATAAGGGATGTAAATTTAAGAAAGGATGCAGAGGTTTCAAAAGAGGTCAGGTGTCTTCCAGGTGCTACTGCCAGTAGGGACAAGAAGCGTATTTTCAAAATAGTCAACAATGCCAGCAAAGACTGTGATGTGGATGCCATTGTACATCTTGGCACTAACAATCTGTCCCAAAACGATGTACTCTGTGCAGAATGATTTCCAGAGCTTGGGGCAGGAACTCAGCAGAATAGGCTGTAGGGTCACTTTTTCAGAGGTCTTCCCAGTGTATAAGGAGCAAAATGGAAAAGGCCAGCGTATAGCAGAATTTAATATGTGGCTAAAGGAGTGGTGTAAAGGAGAAGGCTTTGGTTATATTAGTCACGATGTCTGTAGCTGGTCCAATGAAAAAATGTACAAAAGACATGGTCTGCATCCATCCCAAGAAAGGGACTGAGTTACTTGGCAATAAATTCACAGCTTTCCTGGAGGAATATTTAAACTAAACAACGGGGACAGTGAGTTAATTGATACAGAACATCACTGTCCCCGGCAATCTAAGAAAATAGGGGAACTCAGGCACCACACAAGTTATGTAGCAAGTAAACACAGGGTCAGTTGTAAAGGACTCAAATGTCTATACACTAATGCGCAGAGTATGAACAGTAAGGGTGAACTAGAAATTCAGGTAAATGAGGGCGGGTATGATATTGTTGCCATTACGGAAACATGGTGAGATGAAACCCACAAATGGAACACACAGCTAGAGGGATTTAAACTATTTAAAAGAAACAGACTAAAAAAAAGAGGAGGTGGAGTTGCTCTATTTTATTTATTTTATTTTAATTCCATTTATATCTGCCCTTCTCCGAAGACTCAGGGCGGCTTACAAGCTTAGCAGTAGCCTTCATTCTATGTATATGCCTGCTTATTAGGGCTTTCACACACACACCCAAGCAGCATTATTACAAAGTCAGCTTAATTGCCCCCAACAATCTGGGTCCTCATTTTACCTACCTCGGAAGGATGGAAGGCTGAGTCAACCTTGAGCCTGGTGGGATGCGAACCTGCACTAATTGCAGGCAGCTGGTGTTACTTAAGGAGGCATTAGCCCACTGCTCCACCAAGGCTCTATATATAAGAAATAACTTTATCTCTACAGAAATAGAGCACAACAATGATGAAAACTGTAAACGAATGTATTTGGGTCAATATAAAAGGGGAAAAAATGACATTGCCATAGGTGTATACTATAGGCCACTGAACCAAGCAGAGGAAATAGATGAACTTTTTGCTAGTCAGTTAACTAAGGTATGTAGGAAGCGCATCACAATAGTAATGGGGGACTTTAATTACCCTGATATCAACTGGGAGACAAATTCTGCACCAAGTGGAAGATCTAACAGATTCCTGACAAACCTAGCAGACAACGTTCTCTCCCAAAAAGTAGAGAAGGGAACTAGGGGATTAGCCATATTGGATTTAATTCTCACTAACAGAGATGAAATGATAGAAAGTGTCGAAGCCACAGGAACCTTGGGGGGAAGTGATCATGCAATATTGGAATTCAACATTCTGGAGGCACAAGCAATAGAATACAGCCAAACTAGAGTCTTGGACTTTAAAAGAGCTAATTTCAATAAACCTAGAGAGACCATGGGAAGAATTCCATGGATGAGAATCCTAAAAGGGAAAACAACTCAAGAAGCTTGGGAAAATTTGAAAAGTGAGATAATAAAGGCCCAGTCTAGCACAATACCAACAAAGAAGAAAAATAACAGCTTTCAAAAGAAACCAGCATGGCTGCATAAAGAACTCTCTGATAAACTGAAAGATAAAAAAAGGACAAATATAAGAAGTGGAAAGAGGGGCACGTAACTAAGGCAGAATATCAGCAAACAGCCCGTGCCTGCAAAGATGAAGTGAGGGAAGCTAAGGCTCAAAATGAACTAAGGCTTGCGACCAAAGTCAAAAATAACAAAAAAAAAAGCTTCTTTCAACATATAAGAAACGAGAAAAAAGTTAAGGAAAAGATTGGTCTATTAGTGGGGGAAAGTGGCAAGAAGGTGACAAGCAACAGGGAGAAAGCAAAACTATTTAACTCATTTTTTGCATCTGTCTTTACACAAAGGGAAAAAACAGTCCAACCTACCAAAACCAGTGCCATAAAAAAGAGAATAGAAACGCAAGTTAAGATAGGCAAGAAAATGGTAAGTGAGCACCTGTCCAGCCTAGACGAGTTCAAATCACCAGGACCAGATGGATTACACGCCAAAGTTCTCAAGGAACTGGCAGACATGATCTCAGAACCACTGAACTATATTTTTCAAAGATCCTGGAGCACTGGGGAACTACCAGAGGACTGGAAGAGAGCTGATGTAGTTCCCATCTTCAAAAAATGAGGGGAAAAAATAGATCCAGGAAACTACAGACCTATCAGCCTGACCTCAATACCTGGGAAGATTCTGGAAAAGATAATCAAATAACAAATCAGCGAACACCTTGATGCAAACAAAGTCATCACTAAAAGTCAACATGGGTTTGTCAAAAACAGATCATTCCAGACAAATCTTACTGCATTCTTCGACCAAGTGACAAAACTAGTGGACCAGAGGAATGCTGTAGATATAATTTACTTGGACTTCAGTAAGGCATTTGATAAAGTAGATCACAACCTACTACTTGATAAGATAGAAAAATGTGGGTTAGATAGCATCACCACCAGATAGATTCGTAGCTGGCTGACAGGCCGTACTCAGCATGTGGTCCTCAATGGAACTGCATCTACACGGAAGGAAGTGTGTAGTGGGGTGCCCCAGGGCTCTGTTCTGGGCCCAGTGCTCTTCAACATCTTCATCAACGATTTGGATGAGGGGATAGATGGGGAACTCATCAAATTTGCAGACGACACCAAGCTGGCAGGAATAGCCAATACTCCAGAAGATAGGCTTAAGATACAGGAGGATCTGGACAGACTCGAACACTGGGCAGTATCTAACAAAATGAAATTCAATTGTGAAAAAAGTAAGGTTCTACATTTAGGCAGGAAAAATCAAATGCAGAGGTATAGTATAGGTGGTACCTTGCTCAATAGTAGTAACTGTGAGAGAGATTTTGGAGTCCTAGTGGACAATCACTTAAATATGAGCCAGCAGTGTGCTGTAGCTGCCAAAAAAGCCAACACAGTGCTAGGCTGCATTAACAGAGGGATAGAATCAAGATCATGTGAAGTACTAATACCACTTTACAATGCCTTGGTAAGGCCACACCTGGAATACTGTATCCAGTTTTGGTCACCACAATGTAAAAAAGATGTTGAGACTCTAGAAAGAGTACAGAGAAGAGCAACAAAGATGATTGGGGGACTGGAGGCTAAAACATATAGGGAACGGTTGCTGGAATTGGGTATGTGTAGTTTAATGAAGAGAAGGGTGAGGGGTGACATGATAGCAGTGTTCCAATATCTCTGGGGTTGCCACAAAGAAGAGGGAGTCAAGCTATTCTCCAAAGCACCTGAAGGCAGGACAAGAAGCAATGGATGGAAACTAGTCAAGGAGAGAAGCAACCTAGAACTAAGAAATTTCCTGACAGTTCGAACAACTAACCAGTGGAACAACCTGCCTCTAGAAGTGGTGAATGGTCCAACACTGGAAGTTTTTAAGAAGAGAACGGCCTGCCATTTGTCTGAAATGGTATAGGGTTTCCTGCCTGAGCAGGGGGTTGGACTAGATGACCAACAAGGTCCCTTCCAACTACTACTACTACTACTACTACTACTACTACTACTACTACTACTACTTTTTCTTTTATTATTATTATTATTATTATTATTATTATTATTATTATTATTATTATATTAAAATATCCTCTTGCAAACCTTAAGTTAATACAATTCTTATTGTTTTGATAAATCACAATTAAATATATATATTTTTTTCCAATATTCCTAAAATAATAATTATATCAGTATAATATTTCTTTTCTATTTAATCGTTCTGGTTCTCTTATCATAGATCCTGTTACAGTTCTTATTTTAGTTTATTTGTAATTTTGGGACTTGCTCATACGCACTAGAGGATGCCTATCGCATAAGGGAATGTTCGCAAGTTGAGAATTACCTCTATACAGTAACAATTTAGAACAAAACCTGCAGATTTTAGCTTATTCTGTATAAACTTGGTATAAATTTGTAAAAAGCTAAACAATACAAACTGAAATAAAACAATACTAAAAATCAGGAAAAAAGAAAAACTAATACAGTGTAATTAAAATGTTAATGCTTCATTACTTTGCTATTAAATCAAATAAAGTTACATTTGTATAAATTGTTATGGTTTCGTTTTCAAATAAGAATTTTAAAGATCTATTACAAGGAGATGGATTGATTGACTTTCCTTCCTTATTAATAACTTTATTGAAATGTCTAGCATTAATGGTTTTCCAGGTTTGTTTAATGAAGTAAAAATGTTTGATACATTGAAACTGTAATTGTAATGTTAACCTGTTGCAGATTAGATGCCATAGCTAGAGATGCTGAATTAGTGGATAAATCTGAGATAGATCTCCGGCGGCTTGGAGAGCTTGTACATAATGGATGCTTCAAAGCTTTGAAAGACAACTCATCTGGACAAGAAAGGGCAGGTACAGAGTGCTTAACAACAGCTATGTGGTATGAACCCAAGCAAAGAGTTCAGATTACACTTTTTGCTCCATTAAAAAATCATAACATCCTTTGATCGTGCCCTTGAGTTTATGAACAGGTTATTACTGAAATGGCTGACAGCAGTTTCCCATTTGTTGTAGTGTTTTGTTCTCGTCCTGTTTCCAGATATATCCAGTATAATATGTTTGTTACCTTAAAACATTACTGGCAACAGTCATAAAAATTAAAAACTGAAAAATAGTTCTAAAGTAAATGGGAGACACAATCAATTATTTTCAATAATTTCCATTCTTTTGTCCCTTTTGGCTAATTCTAAATATGCACATTAATGTATTTCTCAAATGCTATATTAACTACTCTGGCGTCTAGTCATGCCGGTCACATGACCACGGAGACGTCCTCGGACAAGCGCTGGCTCTTCGGCTTTGAAACGGAGATGAGCACCAGCCCCTAGAGTCAGAAACGACTAGCATGCATGTGCAGGGGAACCTTTACCTTTACCTTTACTATCTATTGGGCTAATTTTTCGTTGTGTAAAACCTTACTGTTTTAAGAACCTAAGAATGGATCTGCCTCTTAAACTTGAAGAACAGTAAAAATAGTGCCATACAAGAAGTTAACAAGTTACATTAGCAATTGGATCCAGAATTTCTGTCACTAAGTGATGTGGTCATAAAGTGTGACACCACACAAATCCATCACTTAGTGATAGCAATCCCAAATTCTCGTTTGTTGTCATTAACTAAGTCCCACCTATCCAGACTATTCCCAGCTTGGCTACTTCCAGCCCTGAGCCTCAGTTCTTCTAAAATAAGTGGCTGTCTCCCCCTCAGCTTCACCCAACTGCCTATTCTTCATCATCTCTGCCATTTGGCTTTCTTGCTCCAGCCTTGCATGGCTGAAGGCTTCCCCAGAACTGTGCAGTCCAGTGGCTGTTTGCCATTTTGCAGCTTGGGATTTTTGGTGCAGTGCTTCTGGGCCTGGAAGAAGCCCCTGAGCTGCAAGATGCAGCCACCCCAGCCCAGCGAAGCCACAGTCACCCCAGGAAGCCCCAGCTACTCCAGAGAGGCCCAGCCATCTTCACCGACCTGCACTCCAAGGCACCTGCCACCCAGTGCTCCACTGCTCCAGTTGACTTTGCCATTTTCTTGCTTCTGTTGCTGATGAGGTGTGGCCCTTTGCAAGACAGCTGCTGGCTGCATGAGAGCTTCTTCCCCAGGTCTTCTGAGGAAACTCTCAGGTGCTACCTCAAAAAGGCGGCCATTTGCAGTCAGCTGCTACCTTTTGAAGGACCAATATGGGCACACTTGGTCAGCATCAGGAGCAAGAAGACAGCAAAGATCAGCTGGGTGTGGAGTGCAGAAGGACAGAGATAGTAGAGGCATGTGACCGGGGTGGGGGGAGTTGAAGCACACCTGTACTCATAAGTCCGAGTGGGCTGCCAGGTACCCAAATTTTGATCATGTGCCTGCCAGGTCAGTGCAGTGACTGTAACTTTAGGATCTGGATATAAGTACTGTTTGTTTTGCACGGCTGTAACTTTGAACAGTCACTGAACAAATACTCATAACTCGAGGACTACCTATACACATAATGTTACCAATATTAGGTAGTACTCTGGTAAGCCAGATTCACTTAACAACCACATAATTCACTTAAGAAGTGATTTGTTTAACAACTGTGGCAAAAAAGATAATAAAATGTGGCAAAACTTACTTAGCAAACTGCCTTGCTTAGCAGTAAAAAATTTGGGCTCAACTGTGGTCATAAGTCAAGTACTATTTTTATTCATAATTACTGTCAGTTTTACTTGATATTTTTAAAAGTCAACATTCCTAGTCACTTTGTATCTTATGCATTATTTGTTTTTGAGACATAATTTTGTCTAATTGGTTGTACCTCCTTTGGGTGGTTTTGTATTGAACTGTAGGGCATTTTGGTTTTTTCATGTTTTGGAGAAAGTCTAATACTGTTCTTTGTTGCATTCTAAATTTAAGGAGGTAGACTTGGAAAAGTTAAAGGCCCAACATTCCGAATATCAGGGGTACAAGTAAATGCAAAATTGGTCATCTCACATGAAGAAGAGCTGGCACCATTACATAAATCCATTCCTTCAGATCCAGAGGAAAGGAAGAGGTTTGTATGTCCGTACTTGTTTCCTTAAGCAGAAACTCTGACATTCTTAATCCCTCTGACAAGTGACTTCATTCGCACTAAGGAGTTGCTATTTTATTGTGGCTGAATTCTGAATTAGCTCCTCAGCTTGCTAATCCTATTGCCAATTTGGTGACACTGTTAAAGTGACTGTGGTGTAATGATCAGTGTATATCACTCCACCCAAATAACCTCATGTTAAACATTTTAATGATCCCAAAATGACCACAGATCATTCATCATTTATCTGTTTTCACAGAACTGTTAAGATACAGTGGAGAAACAAGTTTACATTGGAAATAAATATGTAGTTAAACACGTGTTCTTTCTGGGTTTTTTTATTGCTTGCGTTCTATTCTTAGACATTACTTCTGAAGTATACTCACTTTTTATTTAGATACACCATTCCTTGTCACACTAAGGCTGCTCATTTTGATATGGATTGGGGTAGGGAGGATGATTCCAACCTTCTAATAGGCATTTATGAGTATGGATATGGTAGCTGGGAAATGATAAAAATGGACCCGGATCTCAACTTGACACACAAGGTAACCCCTTTTTCTATTCATTGAACATAATGCTGCTTGAAAGATCAAAGCTGTTTCTTAGTTCACAATGACTTATTTGGAACTGTGTTGTGAGAGATTAGTTGGTGCCAAATTATGTTAGTTGAATTATTTTGGATTTTATATTTTTACTATTTCTATGATGTCCACAGAAAAATCAGGAAAATATTCTTATATGGATTTCCCTTATCTTTTTACTGCATTTTAAACAGTAAAGTATTTCAAAGCCATCAAAATGTAAATATTCTGTCCTCAACAATGCCATCTATTCGATTCAGTATGTGTCCATAAGAGAAAAAAGTGCCACAAATTGAATGTACATTTTGCCGTATAGTAACAGGGTAATATTACAAGAGTGAATAGGAACTTATATGTAATTCCTTATTATTCCATTTCATCTGTATATGTAAGTTTTCTTTCTTCATCATGCTGGAGTGTTTGCTTATTTATTGTTAATTTTATTCCATATTTATTACTTTATAATTCAAAGTGATGAACATACATAATGTTCCTTCCTCCTCCTACTTTCCCCAGAACAAAAACTGCCTCTCAGTGTTTTTATGTATTGCACTATACAGATATATATAAGGATGGTAGGAAGTTAAATAGATCAAAACATTCTACTTTAATATGAACATTTACTGGTTAGGAGCATATATTATATTGTGAGCCTCCCAAACCCAGTTTGGAATGGGCAGGATCAGATTTGAATCAAATAAATATAACGTATTTTCAATTTTAGCTTTTCTGTCCCTATCCATTTTATTGCTACTGATATATTCTGAAGAAAACATTTTAAATTGTACTTTCAGATTCTGCCAGATGATCCAGATAAGAAACCCCAAGCCAAGCAGTTGCAGACCCGTGCAGACTACCTCATAAAATTATTGAATAAGGATATTGCAAGAAAAGAAGCACAAAGACTTTCTGGAATAGTAAGTAACATTTGTTGCAGCAAGAAGCAGTACGCTGAACATACATCTTATATATATGTAATATATTTGTTTACATTGTTTACATTTTAAAATTAACTATATTTGTCCACATACAGATAGGTTAAATCAGGATTCTCCCTGAACAAATTGTTCATGCTTCTTTATTAATTAGTTCTGGGTATGATTCTTGTTATTTCTAAAATTTAAAACACAACTGATTGATTTTTAAAAACAATAAGACACTAAAAATAAGCCTTACTATCTTTCTGATACTCAGAATACTTTTCTGATATTTAGGGAGGTTCAAAGAGAAGAAAGATAAGAATGAAAAAAAGCAAGATCATAAAAGCAATGAAAATGAAAGAGGAGTTAAAGAGTGACACCTCACCACCACCTTCAGATAAGTCTGATGAAGAGGAAGAAGATAGCAAGGTGAATATATTGGAAATGTTATCTGCTAAATTTATTTAACTTTTTTATTACCAGTCTGCACATTGGGAAAAACGGTATAAAACTGGTATCAAAATCACAGGTTCAGAATCTAAATGAAATTTCTAAGGTGATTCCTGGTGTATTTGTGTTTTAGATCTCATAATAAACTAGCTCTCTAAGGCAACAGCTTGAGGAATGTAAGATTTTTTCTTAAACCTGTTTTATTATATTGTACAATAAATGTCTCTTAGTAAAAGTCATTGCTAAGTGGCAGTGGAACATTGCATATATTTATGATATTTAATTCCTGTGTTTTTGAAAATACTTCTGAACCTCAAAATCATTTGAAATATAGATTTTAAGAAGATATTTTCTTTATTCAAAAAAGAGCAAAGTTTTTAAGTGTCTTTTTACCTCAAAAATGTAACATTATTTAAAGTTTCCTGAGCTAAGAATCAAAAATTGCAGTCTACCTAATCCCCAGTTTCCTGCTTGTTTTCATTCCTTTTTTTTAGCAAATTGCAAAATAAGATTACGTTTATTTGTTTCTTAAAATCTTAAAAAATATGGCAGGGATTTTGACCCAAGTAGGGCCTCTTAACATGGTCAAGAATATAACATTCTACTAAAATTATTAAAACATTAAAAGAGCAGACTAAGAAAAAATGCAGTTAGGATGATAAATAGTAAAAAAAGAATGGAAGAAAAAACTTAACCACAGTATTAAAATAAAAAGTAGAATGAAATATTAGACATTCAGATTCTACCAGATGTTTTTATTTGTTTTATGATTATTTTTAGGTTACGCTTAGGATTTTTCCAGTGATTGCTAAGCTGAAGAAAAAATAAGTAGTGATTAAACAAATGTTTAAAATTGTAAAATCAACTGTTGCTTGAAAAGATTTTTGTTTTAATGAAATACATTAATGGAAATAATACAAAAAATGGGGAAATGGTAGATACTTTAAGCATTGTTTCCTTCATCATTGATTATAAATAGAATCAATTTGAAAATTAGATTTATATAGCAAAGAATGTCCAGGCATTTTAACACCCCAAACAATCTACCTGTATTTCACAGAGTAATGAGATATAAAAAAACTTCTTGCAGCCAATAATTGATAAGTGGAATAAAATAGAAGAATGTGTCAGAACAAATAACAAAATTACTAAATAATACCATTGTTTCCTATTGTTTTTGATGCATATCACTTGTGCATTTATATGTCAACAAAATGTTTAGATTTTTCATTTCAGCAGATATGTTTATATGTTATAGGATGAAATGGTTTCATTGAAAAATCCAAGTAAGATAAAAATGGAAAAAGAAAATGAAGAAAATCTTGATGCAGATATTGCTTTGAAAAAGCAGGCTGATGAAAAAAGAGAAACTAAGGAAAATAAAAAGGAACTAAAAAGGGAGAAAAAAGAAAAGGAGGACAAGAAGGAGATGAAAGAAAAAGATATAAAAGAAAAGAGGGAAAGCAAAGGAAAAGAATATACCCACAAAGAAAAAGAAGTTAAAGAAGAAAAGGTAATTAAGCCCTATTAGATTGCCTGATCTCTTTTATAGACAGGGCTGTATTCTAGTATTCAGGATTGGCCATTCTTTTCCAAGGCGTTCACATGTTACATCAGGAGCTTCACTCCAAATGCACATGGGGCAGGAAAAACAGCAAAATGTAATTAAAATTAAATAATGATAGTTATTTTTCCTTTTTTGCATAAAATATTATAGTTTGGTTACAGCTTTTTAAACTTATTGACAAACCTATCCCATGTTAAGAAGTGAGTGGAATACTCAAACCTGCAACAGAGGTTCTGCACCCCAATTCAATAATATGCTTCATTTGTAAGCTGTGGGTTCCCCCCCCCCTTCAATTCACTCTTTGAATGAAATCTTGGCAAGTGGGTGCTATACAATAACAAAGCATATGTAAAATGTTGAGTATCCGTTGAGTTGAGTGTTCATTGTTGGCAGCACTTTAGACTCTTTTTTTTAATTTCTAGACAAATGATTATAAATCTGACAGCAAAGACAAAATAAAGAAAACGCCTTCAGCAGACACACCTGTTCATATAACAGCAAGCGGTGAACCAGTTCCTATATCAGAAGATTCAGAAGAATTGGATCAGAAAACCTTCAGTATAGTAAGATTATCTTCAGCATTAGCAATGAAATAACGTATTGTCATTTGATCATATCACTTTGCTTGCCTTATTGTGAATTGCATATGCACAACCTGTTGTCAGGAAAAATCTAGAGTTAAATAACTAATGGATTCAGGACTCTGGCTGATTTCTAGACAAGTAATGTTTTATCATTGGCAACATCAGCTAATATGGAAGCAAAGACATGTTGAGGGGTAGAATTTTCTCAGCAGGCAAAATTATGCTGAGTTTCATTGGGCTCTGACACACCATTGCCATCTCCTCAAAGTCTCCTTCTGCAAAATGGCATTGCTGGCTAAGGTGTTGAGTGATTATGGCAGAATATCTATTGTTATTTGATAAATGTATATCCTGATTTTCAGATTAGAGTTAGCGCTTCTATTTTTCTGTACAATTGAGTTGGATTAAGCTGAGATATAGAGTCGATCTTAAGTCACCCTGTGAGCTTCCATGACTGAAGTTGGACTACAAACCTGGATCTTCCTAGTCTTGGCCTAATATCTTAACCTATTAGATCTTCTTTTAGGAGGATAGCTATGACAGCATTTAATGTTAGATTATTCTACTACACTTTAACTAGCTGCTTGAGAGACTTTATATATTTGCCGGGATTTGGCCCCATGTGAATTATATGCTGTGTGAATTGCATACAATTGATTTTTAACTAAAATTCCAAAAATATAATGTAATGCACTGAACATACATGACTCCATATTTCTTTAGATCTACGGAACAATTATATTATTAAAATATCCTTTGCCATCTACTGGTATTACACATGTTGAACATTCTTGAATTTTTGTTTTGGTCTTCATAAATTCTAAATAATCACAAAGTGGGCTTTATAGATGGATTGAGATCCTTTTTGTTTTGTTCCGGGGGGGGGGGGGAATCATTTGATTTCTGATTTGTGCTGCTGGAAAGAGCAAGATTAGATGAGGAAAAGAAATCACACAGGTCAACTTGTGGTAGAAAAGCAGCATAATTTTATTGAGTTCCTTCTTATCACATGCCCTATTTATGGCAATCTATACCATGTCAAATATACATGGCCTAGCCCTTGTGTTGGATAAATAATGAAAAATAGGAAATAAGAGCATATGGCTAAAAAATTATTTTCAGTCTGTCAAAAGAGAGCCGTTTTGGTGTAATTATAGTCAACTATAGTGACTTGTTTTTAAAACATGACTGTGGAGTATCTTGACTAGGCAACAGAAGCACAGAAAGTATGGATCAGAGTTCCAGTCACAATAGACCATCCCACTTACTAAAGATTATTAAAAGGGCGTTTCTGACGATTAACTATACCTGTACAAACTGTCAGCATGGGATCCTAGTTCAAATTTCAAAACCATAGGAAAGCTATAACTACTTATCCATTGCTATTTCAAAAGAATAGAAAGGGAGTTGCACTTAAGAACATCTTCTAATTAATGATCCTATGATACTTTCCCAGTTCAAAATGTGCCCAGGAGCCTGAAATAATTGGGAAAATTTGATACGAGGTTGTAATAGGTAGCTTAGAGATACCTCTGGAATTATGTTTGCTTTTTCCATTTCAGTAATGCTGATCTACTTGTTCATAAAGTTAAAGAGTTTTCAATATTGATTATTTTAATCTAATGTTTAATATAAAATTGAAAGATAAATTAATTTGTAATAGAAAGCTTTCAGTATAAGAGAATGGTAAGCGGAATCATTCTGTATATTTTAGTGTGGATGTAAGTATCAACTTGTTTAACAGAACCGTGAATATTGTTCGTGAATATACGAATGTCATTTTTTTACAGTGCAAAGAAAGAATGAGGCCTGTCAAAGCAGCATTGAAACAGCTGGATAGGCCAGAGAAAGGTCTTTCAGAAAGGGAACAACTAGAACATACTAGACAGTGTCTCATAAAAATTGGAGACCATATAACTGAATGTCTAAAAGAATACACAAATCCTGAACAAATTAAACAGTGGAGAAAGTAAGTAAACACACAGATCTATCAAGCTTTTAGTTGTTTTATCATTAAACAGTTTATAGGATTACCACTAGGTGGAAGCTGATCTCTGTTACAGCTGTTACTGTGTTAAAGTAATATGTTGGAACCAAGTATTCTCTGCCCAGTTTAAGATGTCTTTTCCTCTATTTTTGTGCATATTATTCCATAATTAGCTACCCAATTCATTTTTTATCTGGAACATGGTCTAATTTGCCTTTGAATAAGAGCATCCAATAAATAAGGCAGTGTTAAACCCTAGCAGTAATTTACTGGTAGTTGAGAAATGTAACCTGTTAAAGGGGTTTCATAAAATTAAGACTGAATCTTTTTTTTTCTTTAATTTTAGGAATTTGTGGATTTTTGTTTCCAAATTTACTGAATTTGATGCCAGAAAACTACACAAATTGTATAAACATGCAATTAAAAAGCGCCAGGAAACACAGGTAATGGGGAAGCGGGTTATTAAATACTTGCAGACAATGCTGCATGCTGTTTTGTTATGAAATAGGGTCCAGTTCAGTGGCCTCCAACCTTTTGGGCACCAGGGGAGAGAGACTTTCCCGCAGATTGGAGGGGGTAGGGTTTCGCATGCTGCCTGTATCCTGTGGCTGGGGCTTTGCTTATTTGCACGGCCCATGTTGTGGCATGCCGTGGCCCGGTGCCGGTCGAGGGACTGGGGGTTGGGGACCCCTGATCTAGTTGAAAGTTATCAAATGAAACCTAGATAATGTTTTATTTAATTTTTTTCAGCAGTATAATGAACAGAATATCAGTAGTGGTGTGAACACAAATTCAATTAGAAATCCAGGTAGGATATTAACTATTATGCTGTTATGCAATATTGTAGTATAAGGACATACTGTCCATACTGTTTGGTATTCCAATTTTAAATATCTCTGTGAAATGGGAAAATATTTCCATTCCCAGTTGAGTATAAACCTATTTAATGTATATTTTCCACAAACCAAATGGCATATCCATAAGTATTTATGCTGCCCTGAATTTCACAGGTCTCCAATTTTTTAAAAATTTTTTTTTTTGCATAGAGATGTGTGTATATTGATAGAAATAATGTAAAATACCTTATATTAAAGATAATTGTTTGCAAGCATTTACAAATATATAAATTGCTGATGCACCTCTTTATTTCCATTTAAGCAGATGTGGAACGGTTAAAAGAGAACACAAATCATGATGACAGTAGTAGGGACAGTTATTCCTCTGATAGATACTTATCACAGTATCATGATCATCACAAAGACAGACTTCATGGAGATTCTTACAAAAAAAGTGATTCAAGAAAAAGGCCTTATTCCACTTTCAGCAATGGAAA
The DNA here is from genome assembly GCF_947247035.1 of Vipera ursinii. Taxonomy (NCBI): domain Eukaryota; kingdom Metazoa; phylum Chordata; class Lepidosauria; order Squamata; family Viperidae; genus Vipera; species Vipera ursinii. The sequence goes on from NC_139513.1 coordinate 251,773,581, forward strand.
AGATCATAGAGATTGGGATCACTATAAACAGGATAATAGGTAAGTCCTGTGACGTTTCTCGAGTCTGGTGCTCCTAAATATTTCTTAATTCATATTTATCATTAATGAGATAAGTATGTACTGTTCGCAAAATAGCTAACATTTATTTATATAATTTTAAATTCAGTATTATATTTAACACACCTTGAACGGTAATCATAATATAGTAGGGAAATGAATCTACATGAGGAGAAGTTGATTCTCCTCTCACAAACACACCCCGTGAGAGGAAAGCAGATAAGATGCCAGTTGAAGACACTATGTGGCAACTATTAGTTTCTGTTCTTATACTTGGCGCGTATTCCTCACTTAACAACTACTTATTCAGCAATCATTCAAAGTTAAAATTTCTGCTGAATGAATGCTGGTTATAACTGGTATTTGAAGTTCCAACCATCCCAGCACCTAGATCTAGACACTGGGCAGCCAGTTTGCAGTGTCCTGTGTTTATGTGATTGCATTTATAACCTTCTCTACCAGATTCCCACAAGCAAAATCAATGGGGAAGCCAATAAAGAGGGTCACAAGTTGCTCTGATAAGCCTCTCCCATCCATGCACCCTCCATCAGCCCGTGTGCACCTTGCCAGCCAGCCACACCCTACATAACCACTCCCCCACCCAGAAGCAGTCACACCAAGCCCTTCCATTTGCGCACCTTCTCCCATCCATCAGCAATCAACCTAAGCCACACTGAACTTGTACCTTGCCTCCACAGCCATCTTCACATCCTCACTCCCTCTCCCATTCTCTCCCACCCAGCAGTGTCCATTTACCTGCCTCCTTACCTGCTTGCAAACCACCTGGGATTTGCAACTTCCTGCTGGCTTCCTCATTGACTTTGCTTGTTGTTAGGAGTGAGGCAGGTATTGCCATTGCTAAGCAATGCAGTCATATGGTGTCCCACTTTATTATTATTGCATCACTTAACAATGGAAATTCTGGACCCAATTGCTGTGGAAACCCGAGGGCTACCTGTATAACAATAGACTTTCAGTGTTTATTTTATTTATGTATTTATTACATTTGTATGTTACCCAATTTCCAATGTTCCTAGCCCATGAGTGTAACAAAATAAAAAATAAAAAACAGCAAAAATAATAAAAGCCAGGTAGGAGTGAAAAAAAGGGGGAAAATCCACACAAAGCAAGGGGACTTCACTCATCAAAGTTCTATAAGAAAACCCAGGTCATCAAGTCCCTACAAACTTCCACAAGTGGAGGCCAGCCGTATCTAGGGGGAACCTCATTCCAGACAGCAGGTGCTGCCACAGAGAAGGCACACTTCTGGACTCCTGATAGAGAACATTGTTCAGCTGAAGGAACTCAAATTGCTTCATCCCTAGCATTGAACAGGGTTCAGAGTCCAGAGTCTGCAGCTGATACATGTTGTCTCACAATCTCAGAAATAAAACTACTGGGAAGGAGCAGTTGGTGGAAATGAATAGAGGAAAGTGGTCAAGTCAAGGTACAGGCCACGCTGCTTTTTAACAAGTAAAAATTGGTTGTGATGTCTGTTATCAGTGCAGAAGCATTGGGATGACTCCATATGGACTGCTTCAAATATATCAGTTATAAGCCAGCAATATTGCCACCTTCCTGTTCAAAAAACCCCGAAATAATTCCACAGTTTAGGAGGAAAAGAATAGAGGCTTATGAGTACTTCTATAAAGAGGTTTTGAACTGGTGCCTGAAAGAAATCTATGTTACACAGTTCCTCTGTTCCTGTAGAATCTGCCTTTTTATCCAAATTTATCTCTATATATTCTGAGTAATTGACCCAGCATATACTTCTTAGTTTCCTTATTTTCTTCTTGTGATTTTTTTTCCAGCTCAGGTGGCTGATTAGGTGTAATATTAAATATATGCATATGATAATATTAAAGGCATCTGTTTTGAAAAGCTAATTGTTAAAGGAATCAGCATTTAAAGAGAAAATTATACTCTTTTCTACTGCAGTCACAAAACAGGTTTCCCCCTTGTGAAAATAGTATTTGCATTGGAAATACTCTGTTTTAGAAATCCTGAGTTCCATAATCACTGGAGGATAGGAAAAAATAACCCTGTACCATTATAGCAGATACCTTGAATTAAGGTTGCTTTTCAGCTTTTATGTTCCAAGACTCTCCACATCAAAAAAATCATCTTTTCTGTGAGAAGATGGGTGGTTTCTAAATTTGACAAATGTATAAATAACTTCCACATTTCCACAAACGCAGCTTTACTTTTATAAAGTTGTAAAACCTGTATAAAGAAATTTGAGGTGCACATTCTAAACTATATTGTTTTAAGTTAGCTTCCACTGTAATAATTATTTTTCTTAATTTTCAGATACTACAGTGATAGTAAACATAGAAAGTTAGATGATCACAGAAATAGAGATCACAGATTGAATATGGAAGGAAGTTTTAAAGACAGTCGATCACATTTAGATCACCGGATACACTTAGATCATCGATCCAGTTCAGACTACAGTCATCATAAATCTTCAAGAGATTATAGGTATCACTCAGACTGGCAAATGGACCACAGAGCTTCCAGTAGTGGACCCAGGTCACCATTAGATCAACGGTCACCTTATGACTCTCGATCTCCTTTAGGACATAGATCTCCTTTTGACCATTCAACAGATCATAAAAGTACACCGGAACATATGTGGAGTAATCGGAAAACATAGCAAAGACTTAACATTTCATGGACTTTTTTTTAGCCATACACAATAAACTAACACAGTAATTGCCTTACATGACTTGAAAGATGTGGACCGGATGTGCTCTGAGTAGCAGTATTGTTACTACTTTCCAGTATGCTAGTTATATTATCCCCACAGAAGAAGAAATATTTTTGTATTTAAAGTTTTAATGCTGCACTGTGCTGCAAATGTTGTGGCACTTTTTTTTAAAGAAATAGGAAATGTTTACTTTTTACAGGGACCTCAACACTGCCCAACTTAGACTGGATCTTAATCTGAATTTCTTGTCAATAGTTTTATCCTGAATACAGTTTAAATTATGGTTTTAGATGAGTATTCACATGATAATCTGTGATAGTATTTCAGGAAAGAGGATTTTTTTCAAAGGATTTAATGACCTAGTTCACTTTCCAAAGCTACTTGTTTACGTTATACGCTGCGACCACCTTGCCGCTTTTTCATCACAAGCTTGAATATTTAAATTCTGTACCTATAATTGTAAAATAGTCAGGCATTTTCCAATTTGATCAGTTGTAATGCCTTTTTACAAAATGACTGTAAATTATTGTAAATTAATTAAACGAGCTTCCCCTCCCCTGACTTTTTCTTTCTAAATTGGTTTGGCTGATCATTTCCTTTTAAAAAAAATTAAAATAAAGTTCAGATGAAATAATTAGTCAGAATCTAAAAAGGAAAATAAAAAACCTGTCTGCCTTTACAGGAAGAAAATTCAATTCTGCAGATTGGATTACATGAATATGAATTTTATCTCCTGACATTTGACTCAGGTTGGACAATTATGTCTATCATCTCATTTATGTTTATATGCCCCCAAGATGGATTGTTTTAAAAAGATATTCAAAGTTATTTTGGAGCTAAAACATGCATGTTTATCAGAACAAATTTATTGATTCAACCATATTTATCTTATGTAATTTTGCATTTCAGCAAATAAAAGCTGCACTCTAAAAGTGTAAAGTCCCTGTTACAGATTTGCTTGGGTAATTATTTAAAAAACTAGGCATTTAGGTTCTAACATTGTCTCTCAGAGGCTTATATTCATATCCTCAATTATTAGCTTGGCAAAAGAATGGATTTGGCTGCTTCAATTCTCAGTTTATTTGTAAGGAAAATGTGGATTAAAAATACATATAAAAGCCATTACCAAGATTCTTTTGGGAATTTATAATCTTTATTTCAGTTTAAGAAAGTTATTGTTTAAGCCAGGGGTCCCCAATCCTTGGTCCATAGACCGGTACCGGGCCACAGCATTTTTTTATTTTTAATTCCATTTATATCCCGCCCTTCTCCGAAGACTCAGGGCGGCTTACAAGCTTAGCAGTAGCCTTCATTCTATGTATATGCCTGCTTATTAGGGCTTTCACACACCCACCCAAGCGGCATTATTACAAAGTCAGCTTAATTGCCCCCAACAATCTGGGTCCTCATTTTACCTACCTCGGAAGGATGGAAGGCTGAGTCAACCTTGAGCCTGGTGGGATGCGAACCTGCACTAATTGCAGGCAGCTGGTGTTACTTAAGGAGGCATTAGCCCACTGCTCCACCAAGGCATGCCAGCAACCAGGCTGCACAAACAAGCAAACCCCATCCAGGGATGCAGGCAGCACACAAAACCATGCACCCTCTGGTACATGGAAAAAACTCTCCATGTAACTGGTCCCTGGTGCCCAAAAGGTTGGGGACCTCTTGGTTTAAGCTATATAGAACTGTTTCCATGGTATAGCAAAGTGATGACAGATTTTTATTATTATTATTATTATTAGTCCCAGTGCAACAAACAGCAACTGATGACTTTTTTTAGGTAAAGGTAAAGGTTCCCCCGCACATGCGTGCTAGTCGTTTCCAACTCTAGGGGCCGGTGCTCATCTCCGTTTCAAAGCCGAAGAGCCAGCGTTTGTCCGAGGACGTCTCTGTGGTCATGTGGCCGGCATGACTAGATGCCAAAGGCGCACGGAAAGCTGTTACCTTCCCACCGTAGTGGTCCCTATTTTTCTACTTGCATTTTTACGTGCTTTCGAACTGCTAGGTTGGTAGAAGCTGGGACGAGTAACAGGTGCTCACTCTGTTACGCGGCACTCGGGATTTGATCCGCCAAACTGCTGACCTGATCGACAACCTCAGCGTCCTAACCCACTGAGCCACCACGTCCCTTTTTTTAACTGAATGTCTAACACACCTACGTGGCTTCTACTCTTTTTTGCCCCTTCTAGCAGATGCCTAGGTAAATAGGAAACTTTGCTTAAAATCAATGCCAGCTCAAATTCATACCCTCCTTCATTTAATTGTGCAAATATAGCTAAGAGCAAAATTGTCCTTGCTAAAATCTTGATTTTTCATTGTGAAATTGTGTTTCTGCTTACACACTGCTATGTATAAAGCTGTAAAGTATTGGTTGTTACATATTTTTAAGAGGCAGCTTTACTTGTTTGTTGCAGGAAAAGCAAGTATTAGTTTATACACTTACCAAAATTATTTATTGTGACATGAACTTTGCCACATTATAGCTCATTTCATTAAGATGTTTGGAGATTTCTGTATACCTATGGGGAGATTGTGGTGGATGAGGAATGTTTTTAGAGTGCAGTGTTAATATCTGCAAGTGTTTACACCAGGGACAAAGGGCATAAATTCTCATGTTCTATGAATTTGTGACACTAAAGAAACAAGTTTCTTTCACTCATCAAAAAGTTGTAAAAATGTATTGAGAGATAACAGTCCATTTTCCCTTGATATAATATACACTAGTTGGAGGTGATACATTGTCCATTTCATTCTGTGGAAGGCCAGTTTACAGGATTAGGACATGTGGGTGGAACTTCTGATTACTCTTGTAAAATCTGCCTGCAATAAAACCAGGCGTACTGTATGTTGCATAATGGTAACACTTGTGCTGGAGTATCATCAAGCAGGGCAAAACTGTTCTCGCCAGTTTCTGCTTTTTTTCAGCTGGTTTGTATGTTCATAAAGGAAGTCCTCAAAGTAACTGGAATTCAAAAAATGCTGTTTTCCTCTTTTCTTCACAAAGAAGTATTTCTGAACAATACTTCTCAATACAATAGCCTTCCACAAAAGATACAATAAGAGTAATTTAAACATATTTTTATAGATATAATAATTATAGAGACAAGGTCAAGCAGCAGATTTAAGGAAACTGAATAAATTAATTTGCATAAGGCAATGCATTCTCAGTTATTCCAAAATGCAATACATATTAATGTTTGGTACAAAAATGTAAATTATAAACAGGTTAATATGTCATTTGTATTTTTGGTTTTGTGGTAATCTATATTAACAATTGGTTACTTACAGAGCTTTTGATAAAATACAGGGCTCTAGGTATTAAATTTCAATATATGTGGAGCAAAAAGCCGAAGTGAAAACAAGAGATACTAATGAGTAAAATTTAAATAATGTTGAAACCAGGGAAGGATACTGTGGGTGGAATCACAGTCTTTATATGCATAAATATCTTAACATTTTTCAGGGTGTACTACTTGGTTCTGCAATTTATGAAGCATCCAAGGTGATGACCAACAGAATTAAGTTGTATCTTGATAAATCTTGGTACTGTGATTTGGAGGTGGCACTTGCTTTGCTCTAGCTGTACTGCTATGCTTGAGGTTCCCAATTTATTAACATTGTTAATAAATACCAATTTATTCGCATTGTTAATAAACCAGCCTTGCCATGAGAAACCCAGCAGTTTCTGTGATGCATCAGTAAGATGAATTCTGCAACTTCAATCCATCCTATTTAGAATTTGCTTATCCATCCTCTGGTAATGCCATTTTTTATGTTTGCAATGTTTGTGGAACAATGTTGAAAACAACTGATGAACTTCAAATGAAAATGAGTATTGAGTTTACTGATTGATGAATATCTATATACTATTAACATTTGTCATGTCCTTTACCTGGGCAAAATGGTGCATCATAAGAGCAAAAAATTTTGAGCCAAGGTACCTAAAATGGGCTAATTTACAGAATACATCAAAGTCCAGGGTCCATGACTTCCAATAGATTGAAATTTTTGAAAGTTGTGGTTGCTTCAGTGCTACTGGCTATTGCTGGGCTGCTGCTGCGATCATGTGATCTTCATGTTCAACATTTCGTGACATTTTCTCAGACATTCTCAAATCCCTCACTCCATCCAGCAGCAATGCAACTCATCATGTGACTCTTCAAGAAGCAACAACTTTAAGGTGCCTAAAGAAAAATCTGGGTACTTTTATTGCTTTATGCGCCCCTCCTCTGGCACAGGAAAATGCACATGTATCTATATCCCATCTTTGTTCAGGAACTCAAGGCACAAACAAAACAATATCCTATTTATTTTTTCACAACAATCCTGTTGTTAAAAGAGGAAATGATGTAGAGAATTCATGCATCCCCCAAAAAATGGAGCTTTGTCAAGTGTCAGTTGAAGAGAAGCATGCAACTGAGTGGTGGTGAAGGAAGATATTCTTAATGTTGGAGAAAACAAAAGAAAAATCAAATTTATGAAATAGGATTGCCTTAAGATTATGGTTCTGTTTGTAAGAATTATGAAAGAGTGCATAGATTTCATTTATCCAACATTTGAAAATCTTGCAAAACTGTTCTCAAACTTTGTTCCCCCCCCCACTCCCCATGAAACAATGAGAAATGAGTTCTTCATGCATTAGACTCTTCTCTGGAATGCTAAAAGAATATTGTTCCTTCAGTGTTGTTAGCGAAGGAGCTGACAGTACTGATTTTCCAACAGGATTCCTTGATTCAGTTGAACTCTCTGGATTGCCAGTACATAAACTGGAATTAACGATAGGATCTCCCATCATTTTAATGAGGAACTTAGAACATAGATAGTAGATCAAAGGCTTTGCAATGGAACAAAAATGAATCTGATCAACTCTCCAAGAATCTCACCATAGCAAAGATAACCATTGGTGCGTTCAAAAATGACATTGCCATGATTCCAAGGATTCAGTTCAATTTATCAAGAGGAAGATGGCCTTCTTTAGCAGACACAATTTCAATATAGTCACGCTTTGCTCTCACTATACATAAAACACAAGGAGAAAATGGAGAATGTGCTATTTATCTGGAGAAACAAAAGTCATCTCATGGCTTAGAGCCGTGGTGGCGAACCTATGGCACAGGTGCCACGCAGAGCCCTCTCTGTGGGCACACACGCCGTCGGCCCAGTCCTAGGCCTTCAGCTGGGATTTATAAAACCTTTTCGCTTTAGGCCTCCACAGCTGTGTGGGTGAAAAAAGGTTCAATCAATCAATTTCAAGTTGTCACGGGGGAAAAAAAAGATCTAGCAAAGTTGGAATTGATTGATTGAACTTTTTAGTCCCACCCAGTCTGCCGTTACCACTGCAGCCACGCCCACCCAATGGGCCACGCCCACCTAGCCCCTGACGATACATAAGTGGGTCTGAGGTTGCAGTTTAGGCACTCGGTCTCTAAAAGGTTTGCCATCACTGGCTTAGTGATGCTTGAATCCAGCTCTTGTGATTTATTCAATGGGGTATGATGAACTAAATATAGTATTATGAATGAGTATATTGTTTTACCAATTCTGTTTTAATCATTTTTATGTAATAATTGACTGTAATTTTGGATAATATTGTCAGATGTAGGCATTGAAGATACTCTCTTTTTGGAAAAGATGTAATGTATGAATCTTTTTATGCATCCTACCAGTCATAAGAGACCAGGGCAGCTTGCACAAAAAATCCACAAGAGATGGCAAACCTACGTAGATTTTCTTAAAAATAGCTTGCATAATACTGCAATATTTTTATGAACTAAACCAGAGGACACTTAGAAATATATGGCATTTTTAATGTGCACAGACTCTTCTAACCACAATAATGTCCTTATAATAGATATATTAAAGCAGACGTGCAACATAGAGGGTAAAGAACATTGAATTGTATGTACATGCTTTAGTCAAAGATGATGAAATAATTTCTAATATTAATACTTTGATCCCATGATTTATAAATATTTATCTATAAACAATAGATAAACATTAGAAGTAACTCATGCTAGATCATAACAACTGTTTCATATGAGGCAACTGTTGATCTTGGATGCAACAGAGTGTTTTGATTCAGAAGATGGTCATCAATCCCAGCTTTGGTGTTGACAATATAGTGAAGGGGAAAAAAATATTGATCCCCTGCTGATTTTGTACATTTGCCCTCTGACAAAGAAATGATCAGGCTATAATTTTAATGGTAGGTTTATTTTAACAGTGAGAGACAGAATAACAACAACAACAAATCCAGAAAAACGCATTTCAAAAGTTATAAATTGATTTTCATTTTAATGAGTGAAATAAGTATTTGACCCCTTTGCAAAACATCACTTGCTACTTGGTGGCAAACCCTTGTTGGCAATCACAGAGGTCAGACGTTTCCTTTAGCTGACCACCAGATTTGCTCACATCTAGGAGGGAATTTTGTCCCACTCCTCTTTGCAGATCCTCTTCGAGTCATTAAGGTTTCGAGACTGATGTTTGGCAGTTTCAACCTTCAGCTCCCTCCACAGATTTTCTATGGGATTAAGGTCTGGAGATTGGCTAGGCCACTCCAGGACCCTAATGTGCTTCTTCTTGAGCCATTCCTTTGTTGCCTTAGCCGTGTGTTTTGAATAGAATTGAATAGAGCTGGAAGGGACATTGGAGGTCTTCTAGTCCAGCACTCTGCTCAAGCAGGAGAATCTATACCATCTCAGATAGGTGATTGTCCAGTCTCTTCTTGAAAATTTCCAGTGACGGAGCACCACGATTTCTGGAGGTAAGGTGTTCCACTGGTTGATTGTTCTCACTGTCAGGAACTTTCTCCTTAATTCCAGGTTGCTTCTCTCTTTGATCAATTTCCAACCATTATTTCTCTTCCTTCCCTCTGGTGCTCTGGTGAACAACCTGACCCCCTCTTCTTTGTGGCAGCCCCTCAAACACAGGAATACTGCTATCATGTCTCCCCTATTTCTTTTCTTTCGACTAGCCAAACACAAGTCCCGCAGCTGTTCTTTGTATGTTTTGGTCTCCAGGCCTTGGAGCATCTTAGTTGCTCTTCTCTGAATTTTTTCCAAACTCTCAACATCTTTTTTGTGATTGTGGTGACCAAAATTGTGTAGTTCTGGGCTGATTCCTCATTGAAACTCCATGAGGTGAAATCTTGCATGGAGCCCAAGACCAAGGGAGATCGAGTTATTTTGTGTTTCTTCCATTTGCGAATAATTGCACCAATTGTTTTCACCCTCTCACCAAGCTGTTTGGCGATAGTCTTGTAGCCCATTCCAGCCTTGTGTAGATCTACAATCTTGTCCCTGACATCCTTGGACAGTTCTTTGGTCTTGGCCATGGTGATGAGTTTGGAATCTGATTGATTGCTTCTGTGGACAGGTGTCTTTTATACAGGTAACAAGCTGAGATTAAGAGCACTCCCTTTAAAAGAGTGTTCCTAATCTCAGCTTGTTATCTGTATAAGACACATGGAGGTCAGAAATCTTGATTGATCAGGGATCAAAGCCAAAGTCCCTCAAGGAATTTATGACCATCTGCAAATTTTCCTAAGCTGAGGAAAGGGCCTTCATAAAGCAACTTTTAATTGCTGCATTATAGCCCGGGCATGGACCCACACATCTCTGTAGAATTTTCTCCCACTACTTGGGGCATTTTTGAGTTTAATGCAGGCTTTTAAATTATGACATCTGATGATCCTATAAATGAGTCAAATAATAGACATCATTCTGGTAGATTGATTTTCCTGAAAGGAGCTACAACCACAGAATTACATACCTTACTTCTTGTGCTTTTAGAGCAATTAGCATTTAAAGGGTTAAAAGCTGTCTCCTTAAGGGGTGGCTTTCTGGGAAATGTAGTTTTTAGTTGTTTGGCCAGATCTGTATTCTAACTGATCACTAGGAGGCACTTCAATGTTTATTACAGGATTTCCTGGCTACATGCCAAGGCTGTAAAAAGTCTTTGCGTAATCCAGCCCAAGCATGCTCCGCTGATATGGGGAAATTATTCTCTTTTTACCTGCATGAATGGGCAGAATATGAAACATGTGACAGATGTATCTACAATAACCGCGAGTTACTGCTTAGAATTTCTGATCGATAAATATTTTGTTTAAAACCATTCCGTGGAGTTAAATCTATCTGGACAATGGCTAACGCAACCGCCTACATTCCAGAATACTTCTGGTTTTGATCTTTCCAAATCACACTTGATTTTAGTCTTGAGTAAGGAATGCTACTAGAAGAGTGCAGTGCCTTTCATTTTCTTTTGAGCAGTGCTTGCTCTACGCAGAGCTAGAAAAAAAATGTCAGGCAGAATTCTAGCTTCGGAATTCCTTCAAGAGATTTTTTTTTAAATTGATACACGATAGTATTTCTGATATGCAGAAAGCAACTCATGGCTCCAAAGGGCATAGATTCAGTCATGTGCCCTTCAAAGCTGATGCTTGTGAGCAGAGCCACAAGTTGCTTTCTACATATCAGAAATACTGATATATTGATTCAGTCAACTTGTAACTGTTTTGGTGAGAAAAGCTTGTTGGCTGCAAAATTCCATGGGCTAATGAATTAGGCTTTGGGTAAGAGCTTTATTTGGGCTTGGAACAATTCAAAAGTGGCTTGCCCAATCCAAAGCAAGAAGTCTAGCTCTCATTAAGTACCTTGCAAAACTCCAAAACTGTCAATCTTGGGGGATACTCATTTGAATGAAAACATGAAGCACCTGTGAAAGGATGAAAATTACCTAATTGAAAAGAAAGCGACAAGTTTTGGAACCTTCTTTAAAAAGAAAGAAAAGAAAGTTAAAAAGAAAACCACAATCAGACAGTTCTGTTAAATTACATACAAGTTCAGGCATTTTTGTGTAAAGGAAATTCTTTTGCTAAGGTTTTGTTTTGTTAAAGAAAGATTATCATACCGATAGACAATAAACTATTGACTCGTTACTGCTTATTGGCTTAAAAAAAAGACAATTTTCAGCAAGTGTTAGGACAAAAGCAACAGTAGAATATTTCAACATGCTACAGAAATCCTTTATCACTTGCTTCAAGAGGACAATTTAAGCAAATATTTTCAGCAGTTTCTATAAGCATCATTCAGCTAAAGTTTATCATAGGTTAAAGCTCATCTTAGAGACACAGTGATCCTCTAAATCCCCTTGGAAAGAACTACCGTGTTTTCCCGAAAATAAGACCCTGTCTTTTTTTTGCCTCCAAGAGAGATACCAGGTCTTTTTTTCAGTGTGTTTTTTCCAGTCTCACCTCATGGAGGCGACACCAACAACCCCAGCCAGCCAGCCCACTTCTGCGCTGAAGGAAATGCCTCTGCAGCTGAGAATGGAGCTTCGGCCTGCATTTCACCATCAGAGGACTTCCGGAAAGACCTCTGCAGCCAAGAAGTGAGCTACGGATTGAAATGCAGGCCAGGGGAAAACCGAAGCTCCATTCTCAGCTGTAGAGGCATTTCTTGAAGGCGTCTTGACAGCAAAATGCAGCCCAGGGGGGCGTTGCATAAGTGGGCCAGCGAGGTAGGTGTCAATTCATGGGAGGTCTGGCTGCAACAGTAAATGGGTGCAGGGTACATGGGGCAGCTCCACCCCCCCACCCCTGCCCTAGCTTGATTTTTAGGCATGCACCTGGCTCCAAAACTCAGGCTTCTTTTGGGAGTAGGGCTTATATTAGGCCCACCCGCAAAGCTAGGGCTTATTTTCGGGGTAGGTCTTACTTTTGGGAAAACACAGTAGCTCATCACAATGGGCATTCCTCACCTCCTTTGCCTAAAACCCGGGGCAATTTATTTCTCCAAAGGAATCAGTGCGATTGATAACTTTCCACCCTCCATCCCCCACAAAACACCTTCTACAGAGCTCTTCCAACATTGGCATTAATCCTGCAATTAGTAAATGGACTTGCCAATCACAGTTGAATCCATGCCTCTTCCACTCCCTATCCTGATTTTTATGGAAGAACGTAGCTAGTATTCGCAGACACAGTGTCTGGCTGTCTGCAGTACCCCAAACCATTACATTATTCATGAAGCTCCACTGTTCACTTAATTGCTCTGTGGGGCTTTAGTCTCATCTCAATGAGCTGTTGCTTTGGTTTCAGGCACTGCACTTTCTTCTCAAAATTTAGAGATTGGCTGGATTTGATTGGAACACACCTTTAGTTACATTACTAGTCGTCAACTATTATATACTGGCAACCAGCAGGGGTCAGTAATGGCACAAACATTCCACAGCATGATATGTAACTTTATTGTTCTATCATAATTTAAAGTATACACTGCACGGTCACTTTTCTTTTTCACACAAACATATACTTAATAGTATAGCCATGAAGCACATCTAAAATGGTCTGCAAAATATTGGTCATACTGTGTGTTTTGTTTTGTATTCTTTTTCTCAAGCATACGTCTGAAGCCTTCTAAAAGAGACAGTCGATTGGAGTTATCTATGAAAACCAGTGTTCCCTCTAAGTATATGTTTTCTCCAGAGACCACTCACTAGCTTCAAGCTATCTATATGTTTGGCATTGACTAAAGTTCTCTTGGCTATGGTGGACTTTTAAGAACCAACATGTGTGAATAACATTTTCTTAAAAAAAAACCCAGTTAGGACAAGAAGGGAAAAGCATTTCCAATGCCACCTTTTCCAAAATATGACTTATCTCTGGATTCCTTAGTTTTTAGTTATTTGTTGTGTATGTCTGCAAACACACGCATGTGTGCATACTTCATGGGGGTTTGGGAATGCAGAAAATTAGCATACACCTGTTACTTACAATGGGCTCACATTGTAGCTACAACTCTAGACTTGTCTAACCAGACTTCTTCCACAAATACCTTTTCACTTGGCACATAAAAATATGAAAAAATTCAACTATTCTAAGACCATCATGTTTTTCTCCATACAAGACCGGAAAGGGGACAGGGGGAGGAGAAATACAGTAAGGTTGGCTTCATATTCTGTATTGCCTTAACAACTGACCAAAGGCAGAATTTTAAACATTTCGTAGCTGCAAAAATTAAGTCATATACTTGGGCCACAAACCTGAACCTCAAGTTGATCCTGACACTCTGAGATCAGGCACATTTTGAATATACAAACTAGCAAGCAATTTTGCTTGTATTCGGTGATTTTAAGTAAAAGCTTAAACTACTATGGGACTGTCACTTTAAAACAGGAAAGATTTACTCAAGATCAACAAGAATTTGCATGACATGAATCCAAGTCAAGCAAGTAAAAATATCTATGCTTAACTAGGAGAGAGTTCCAATCAGTATTACAAACTAATGCTTTCCCACTTCAATGAAAGTTACTAAACACATATGCAACTAATCCAGGCACAGGAGGATGGTGGCAGGTTCAATCTTTGACACTTCCAGTCTCAAATGCTGGGTAAAAGCCCTGCTTGAGACATAACAGTCCATTCCCAGATCAATCACCAAAGTCCAAAGGAGCATTACAGTGCAAGGAACACCATGCCTTCCTAGCACAATGCTTTGTTTTGCTAATTGCTCATTAAGTATAGCTAAAGCTGAAATGATCTGAAGCAGGCTTGTTGTCAGCCTAGTTGCCAGCATGGGAAATGATATTCTGCTAATAAGAGAGTAAGAAATACTTGTTCAGCTGGCAGTGAATTTTTATACAGATTTCTCTGTATCTAGAATATACTTTAAGGACCATAGTGCAACAATTCTAGCAAGTGTTAAGTTCTTATTGGCTGCAGCCTGTATCACAGATGTGTCATATAATAGATTGTAATCCATCAAAACTGATGTCACAATAAATCTGCCAATCTTTTTACACATCCAAAATAATGTTTATGTATATGTCTGTACTTAGCAGACCAATGCCGAAGATCTTGCAGTTGAGCAACTTGCTAAAATTGACAAAGGAATGATAATTAGGTAATCCTAACCTCCTGAGCAATATCCATTTTCTTAATTTTCTACCTTTCTTTTCAGACAATTCAAAAATTATGCTTATTACCAATTTTTATGATTAGTTGTTGCAAAAACGTTTAGGAGTAAAATGAAGCACTTAAGGCCTACCACTATCTTAGGATACAACATTTAATACAAACCACTTGAAGAGATCCATATAATTATGAAAGAGATTTGGGGCTTAGCCTCCCAAAAAAAGTTCTGGAAAGTCTTTAGGCCTCCTTCGTATACATCTGGAAAGAAAAGAGACGCAGTTTTCTATGCATGTCCTTTGCGAAATTCATAGAAAACTTACATTTTGTACTTGCATATTAAAACTCAAGTACAATTTTTAATGCTAAAAGCAATTCTTGGATGGAAGTAGAGATTTGCTGCATCAGTAAACAATAAGATGCAGTCGTGAATGCACTAATTCTGATGATTGATGGCCAATAAATGCTGCATTCCTATGAAATGGAGGCTACTGGCCTAGGGTCCAATGGAAGTCCTAGGCTTGTTCTAGACCTAGGTCTACATTATCTACCTAGCTAGATTCTTGTGTTGTCTTAAACTGGCCAAAAGAATGTAAGAAAAGGAATCAAATAAAACTTGTAAATGTACGAATTAAGCTAGGCAATACTTAGAGGGCATACTGGGTATGATATATGTACAGATGGATATATGCTTTACATATTACCTAGGTACACATAAATAGTTAATATATAAAAAATAAAGTGCTTTCTATTAGGTCCTGATGAGAGGACATTATAAAATGTTTCACCAACTGCAAAGCAAAAAATATTACAATCAAAAGAATATTACATCCAACATACATAGGAAAAAGGATAACACAATTATATACAATCCTCTGGATGTCCCAGGACAAAAAAGCATCCCTTCATATACACGGTATATACATATATGTTCTTAATATATTATGACAATATATATTTTAAAACTTTGTTCTCTACAACAACCATCAAAGAGGGGAGAATCCTACAAAAACACAAGAAGCAGAAAGCCTACAAGTCCAAATTTTGCCCTCTGAGCACTGCCCTCATTGTTGGGGAAGATGTGCCATCTCTCCTTCCTCGGATGCAGCGCCTCAACATCCTGCAAGGCACTGTGTGCAGCAGCTGTGAAATTGGCGTCACCAGTGGTGAGTAAATCAAATACGCAAGAATGAAAATAGATGTCCTTCAGCAGCATCTTCTCATGGCACTTGGTGGTTGCAGTCTCCAGTGTATATACAGAACGGGTGTGACTTGAAACCCCAGAAGGAAGAAGCTGCCCCGTCACTGGTAAAGGAAGATGCCCGCTGTCATCAATGCGTTCACTCAAGGGACAGCCATTCACACAGAGCTGCAGGTCCTGGCTCTCCTCATAAGCCAGGGCTAGCTCTTCTGGCATGCGAATGGATAGTGTTAAGTAACGGCCAAGCTGGCGCACAAACACGGTAGTTCCAATGTACCTAGCATGCATTTCTACGTATTTGCCACTCACTCTTTCCACAATACGCAAGCTTTTGGGGTCTCCATCTCCACCACTAGTAGTGCCATCTACAAAAGCTGCTGGCAAATCATCACTAACTGCCTGATACACCTTCTGATCTGTACAGTCTTGGTAGGATTTAAAGATAATGGTAATCTGCAGGGAAAACAAGAAAAACAAGAGAGTTAGAACAGGACATTTCACATGACAGCTCATCGGTATGTGTCATGGAATATATGAATTCCAGCAGACTACTTAAGAAGCCTTAAAGAGGAGCATCTATTGTTAAAAACAGAGCAATATAATTATACAAATTTCAGGAACAAGCTTATCAATACATATGGAGTGCAACATTTTCAAATTATTATTGTATAACCACCTTATCCTGGCAGTTACAAGAAGACCAAGATGCCACTATTTAAAATAGATAAACCTCAGGGAGAACCTTCCTACTTAAAAAATAGGGCTCCTTAAAGAGTAAAAGTAAGGGGGCAAGGTGGATAATTCTGTGCTGGTGTTTCAAGTCAAATGCCAAATAAGGAGGGTATTCAATGTACAGAATGACAAAAGAAGTGTATTCGGTGTACAGAATGATAAATGTAGCATTTCAGAATATATGACATTCATAAGAACTAGTAGACACAAGCACTACTATCTTAGTGGAGTGCAAGCATCTCTCCAAAATTATCCCAAGGTTGATGTGATAGAAAAATATGGCTCAATGACTACCCATAGTATAAACCATAAATGTAACAGTACAAATGACCTGAACAGTGGCTTAAGTAATTATATTTACTGGGTAGCTGTTTTCATAATACAGACATTTTCTTGACAAATAAACAGACTATGCAAGGCTTTAATAAGTTTTCATAGCTCCCTCATTTGCCATCAAACTTTAGCAACAAATCTCTTCAATAATTTAAAAGAACGATAAGGTAGAATGAAAAAATAACCGGAATTGTACGCATTTGTATGCAATTCATCCAAGAAATTTCAAAAATATTTAGAATGGATCAAAATGGATTTTATTTTATTTCCAAAAGCCTCACTAGATGAGATCATGGCTATTTATGGATATATACTTCAGAAAAGTTGAACAGTTCATCCATGGGCAATGGTGAAGATAATGGCAAAGAAATAAGTGTGCTCATTTGCTAATAATTTCACATTTTTCAAAGGTTTGGGTCAATGTAAGAGGAAGAATAATTATTCTTTTATTGAATTTATTACTCACCAATTATTACTTTAGCCCAGACACTTTCCCCTAGCGCAGGGGTCTGCATTCTTGACAACTTTTAAGACTTGTGGACTTCAGCTTCCAGAATTCCTCAGCCAGCATAGCTGGCTGATAGCACAAGGCAGAATATGTGGAGCTAAAATAAGGATGAAGTAGGAGGAGGAGAATAACCAAGATAGGACAGAGAGAATCAAGTTGTCAAGCTTGCAGACCCCTGCCCTAGTGGCTCATTTTTGTATGGCCTTAACATATCGTATAAAAATTATTGTAGTCTAAAAATCCTTATCCTAAAACAGGCAACGGTATGCTTTCCAAATGTTTTGGATTCAATTCCTTTTAACTTCAGCAAATTGGCTAACAGCAAGAATGTTGGAACCTCAGCCTAAAGCAATGAACTGTCTATTTCCACCATAGGCTCCTACACTACAGAGCTGATCTGAAATGATACAGTGAAGAAAAAGGAGGTCAAAATAGGAACCTTTTTATTCATTCATAATTTTAGCTTTTATAGCTGCCTACGTATACACAGCCAAAGCCCTAAAGAAAGAAAAGGAGAAGTTCAAGCAGACCATTTGAACATAAATGTTTCAGGAGGGGAAAACATCAAGGCAAATGTTCTCTACATATCCACCTTATGGTTTATAAAGTCATACCTGTTAAAGATTACTTTGTTCTCTCTAAGGTCTCTAGTGTGAAACTTCAGAATGCTCCCTTCAGTATTTTTCTCTCCTCCAGAGTTAAGTGTTTTGGTCTAAGGTACACGTTTATTCTACATTGCTATTTCTTCAATCAAATGCATCTAAGCTGCTTATAAGTTTACAGAACAATATAATTCTAACAAAATAACTGGTTTTCACAATCTGTCTCTAATTTCCCCTAAAGTTCCTGAGTTCATGCATCATACAGCACCTCAACTATTAAGATATTTGTATTAACATTTTTGTTAATTAATATGTCGTATTTTTATATTCTGCCTATCTTCTCAGGAACCTTGAGATGGTTCACAAAGAATTGCCCCTAAAAAAAGGGGGGGGACTGACTGCCCCAAAGTTGACCAAAGAATTCCACCTAGGTTTTAGAACCTGACCTATTCATATTTGTTCTCTCATTTTAACAGAAGCTGTCAATTAAAGAGTCAAATATTCATGATAGGAAGGGCACCACAGAATATTCTGATCAGACACTATAACCAACATTTAACCATCCCTTAACTTTTACTACATTCAGGATTCTCTCTCCTGTCTTGGCCATTCTCCTCCTCCTACATCATCCTTATTTTAGCTCCACGTCTTCCGCCTTGTGCTATCAGATTGGAATTTTCCAGCAATTTCTTCAGTCTAAATCACTTAGACTTTTAGCTGTTTTAGCCCAGCTGGACTTCAGTCTCTCAAATGCACAGCCACAGGGATTACCAGGACCATGCAACTTTGAAAGGAAGCATATGTTTACACTGTCTGTTTCTGAGCAAGAATTGAGTACTTTCTATTCTACCAGAGAAAACCACAATTTCTTTTTGAATAATCGTGTTATCGAGTCAACTCACAATGTCTCGGGACCATACTTTGGAGAAGATTTCACTAGTTATTGGTTGCATAAGCCATTCTTCTTTTGCTTTCTTTCGGGAACAGAAGGGGAGAATTGGGTAATACAATAAAACTGAGAATGAGAATAAAAGTAGCTACTTTTTAGTGGATGAAAAACTCCAGTCTCCAGCTGCGTAGACTTGGGATCCACTTTGTAATTAAACTAATGCTTCTTAGCAGAAAAAGCTATCAGCCCAAGGAAAATAAAGAGTCCTGAGCAAGTTCATTCATACCTAAAGTGAGAGATCAGTTATACAAATTGTGATTAATTAGAGCTCTCCCTTCCCTCTGCTGATCCCTTCAGCCTCACCCATCTTGCCACAAGACTAATTGCCATAATTCTCCCCATTAACGCCACTCTGAGCTATGTTCTCTTTCATTCCATAAAATGATCGTAGTTTTGTTGATTCCCATATTTTAACATACTGCATTTAGAGGTCTGAGATGGAAAATTTAAAGCAAAGCCCTGAAGAGTAAGCATACCTGCTTCCGATGATGATTTAACATTGGAGGAGCAGCCCTGTAATACTGGGCCAAATTTTATGTCTTCCACATACTACACCAATTCTTGTCACATCAAATAATAAGAACCCTAGCCCTGGCATCCAGCAGACAACTTAGTAATGTTGTTCCCAAATTCCACTTGCTAGGACAAGCTTTGGAATTTGGTCCATGTTTTGACCAAGCCATGCATAAAACTCACTTCCCTTACTATGTGTACGTCTGAGTTTCTGAGAGAACATATGATCCCATACATTCAGCTCAGGATTGTTCTGGCTCTCCCTCATTTTGTTCTCTGTAGCTCATGGGCCCTTCAGAGGACAATAATTCCCTATATCTGATCTAAAGAAAAAACAAAGGGCTACCATGTGGAGAAACCATCTGATCCTTTTGAATTGTTCTTATTACCATATAGCAAAGATATGAATGTCCAAAATAAGGCCTATGTAAGACATCCAACTACCTTGGTGCTATAGCATTCTAGGACCCACGTCAAGTAGACTTGCCTTTTGCTTGCTGAAAATGCAGCTGTTCCTTTCAATGTATCTCTAAAGGCCACATGATGCCCATTGCAATTCAATAAACTTTCCCAAGATTTTATAATAAGGGATTGCTAAATAAAGGGCTGTGATATTAGAAAGAGATGGCAATATATTGCAGTGCAGTGGTTTCAACTGAACACTCTTTCCATGACCTCATTTTTCCATTGTCTCCAGTATTGGCAAAAGAACCATGAGGAAGCAGATTACAAAATTTATCTTTTCCAAACATTTTATCTGGCTTTCTAAACAAACAGAAGCTGTCGATTTTTATTTATGTTCCGTTGGAGCCTGCTTCAGCAAAGAACTCAATTTCCCATGTTAAAAAACCTAATATTAGTACATTCACTTTTACTTTTTTCACATAAATAATATTTGTAATATCAACTGCTACATTTCATAGTATAAACTAATGTTCAATCATTTGTGTCCAAATGGGTCACAATTTTACTACATAATCAGAACTGCAAGAAAATTTGTTTCCATGTCAGTGAGAATTCCTATACTTCAAGAATTTCAGGCATATTAAAACTTCTTAATGGGTAACGCTAAAGCCAGGAGGTGGGGCGGAGGATGGGAAGAATTCAAATCAAATTTCAGAGAGGCAGACTGAGAACCTCTGCCAAAGAAATAATATATGCCAAATTGTATCCATTTACAAAGTACAACTACAACTTCACACGTGTGTGTAAGGTAATATGACCACCTTTCTTTCAAGAAGCACATTCTTCTACCTGCAACAGATCAGTTCCAAAATTGAATGATTAACACGTAAGTATTGTTGATGTCAAAGATAATGTTCTGGCAAGTACTCATTATTATACTAACTATTCCAAAGTAAACTATCCATCACATTTAAAGCTATCTGCCTTTAGTGTCTGGAATTATGAAAATTGATACCAAGATATCTGGAAAGTCTTAGATGTCATAAAAAGGAAAATAGCATTCTCTTATTCTTCTCAACTAACCTTTGCCTCTTTTCTCTCTGGATTTACTCCATGATCATGTTAGGGAAAACATAAGAAACTAAGCTTAAAACTATCTAATTATTACCCATGTGTAAAATAAAATATAAAAAAACATTCTCTCCCAAAGAGTTACAAAATTAACATGAGCTCATCTCTCCCAGAAATCCTCTGGGTTTTCTCACCTTAGTCCTGCCTTGGACAACTTAGTAGTTTCCACTAGCACCATCTTTCTTTCAGGGAGTGTCTCACATGGTATCCACCATAATCCCATTATGTAAACAATATAAACCATGGGACCCGTTACATGTTATACTGTCATGATACTGTATTTCTTCAGTATAACAGTATACTGAAGAAATAAAAATGCAAAAACTGAGGTAATTTAAATAGTGCCATCTAAATTATCCCAGAAAATGGGAGCACATTCCAGGAAACACTAATAAAAAGTCAGCAATTATTCTTGGATATATGTATTTATCAATTTGTACAGAAAGGAGATTTTTCTGGAGCAAATGACCCTCTGTTTTGATTCCCTGGACTTCCCCAACGTTTTGGAGATCTTCAACATAAGGCTACTGATCACAGTCGCTTTCCAAAGAGTTCTACTCTGCTCTGGTTTTATAAATAATAATAGTAATAGTTGTTGTTGTTATTGTTGTTATTATTATTATTGTTGTTGTTATTGTTATTATTATTATTTCAGAGAGAAGACAGGATAATGTCACTCTGTAAATGATAAGAAGTCATTCTTCACCTGTAGAGATTCAAAGTAGGCCAGGTTTACAAGCTTACTATTATTTGGTCTTTTACTGTGAAAAGAAATAATTTACTACTCTTGGATTGCAATTTTACACTCATTTATCTGAAAATCTAATCAATGAATTCCATGAGACTTAACAGAGTAAACACATAAAGGTTTGTAATGTTCCTTTTAAAGTGCTAACTGTCAATCAACCCAACTAGAGAGTTACATATATTGCACATTACTGCAAAAGTGTTACACAAGAATAGCAAATGCATTTCTTCATGGACATCAATATTATCAGAACTCAGGTGATTTTCCCCCAGAGAATGATCCCATCCTGCTTGCATATTGGGTTGCTCTGTCAATTATTCCTCCTTTAAAGGTTTCTTCAAATGAAACCTTTCAGTACCTACCCCCTCATCCTCTAAGCATGATCATGAAAATGCTTTTTGAAAGTCTCTGAACCTCCAAACACCATCTGTATTGCTTACTTGTTTCTCTGACCTAATCCATAAACTGCAATAACTTACTCCGGCACATTTGCTCTATACCACACCATTTATTATTAATAGATGATATTGCTGTGCATTTAAAACATCAATGCTTTTGTTAAACATTTCACCTCCCCTCCTGCCAACTCTCTTCCTAAACTACTTTGCTTCTATTCATTCATTTTTAATACATCTCTTCCAATTGATTCTGCAGCTCACCAGTAAGGTATACCTGGCTAAATTCTATGCCTCCAGGGATAATCCACAATACAAATGTTTGCATTCTACATTTAACGCTTACGGCTGAAGTCCAAACTCGCTAGGTGGCATTAAGGAATGTAGCTGAATCTTACTCCCCTACTAATAAATGGAGACTATAATTCTTCACCGATCTTCTGAAAATGTGTCAAAGGATTTCACCTATAGGTAAAATAGATATTACCACAGCAGTCATAAAAATGTCCTTTTGATGTATATTCTTTCAGGGCAACATGTGATGGGTTCCTTACCATGCAAGTGTCCTAATTTTATGTAATGCCCATAATACATTCATATGAGAACACTTCCTATAGATACTGAACTAAAAGACTAAGTATTGTGTGAGCAGCAAGACAAGGCATATAGCACAACTTCCCTTTCTCTAAATGTTTAATCTATGCCTGAAAATGGGTAGGATGTTGTTTGCAAGTATTCAGCAACTTAAGCAGTTAACTTTAACAAAACGGGACACAATACCAACATAACAGTTCCCTCTGCTTTTCAGATGCTCAATTCTTGACTATCTGTGGTAACCAGTGTTTTAACACCTTTATCTGCACAGGTCAATCTGATGTCACTGCAGACTAGACAGTTGCAAACATTAAGAGTCAGATATCATTATATCAACAATTATGAACATGTGATACAGTCTAGCGATTAGGGGAAGGAAAGACATGCTGAACGTGCAAACTTACCCAGTCTAGGGCTAGCCTAATCAAATATCTTAAACTTTCCAGAAAAGCATCAATATTTTATTTGTAAAGGGTATTGTGACCTGCTTCCAACTTCAAAAAGGGTGGGTTTCTATTAAAGACTTTCTGTGCTGAGATTATGCACCCATCAGTATCAGTCCTGTAATATGTAGAGCTACAAGATATAATCTTGAAATGATCAACATCCAATTTGCACAAGTTGTCCTCTTGACAAGATTCTCAACTCAGCAAGTAAATGACCACCTGCAAACCTTCGCTGATCATCTTTATTCCTTTATTAAATTCAACCATGGTAGTTCAGAATTAAAAAAAAGCATAACTTTCAGCATATTGTCATTGTATGCTTATTAATGACAGTTCTAATTCCTGAGAGCAATTGAAAATTGATGTGTGGGTATCTGGAAAAAATGTGGATACAAATAATACGGTGACTGCAGAATCCTGGGAGTTGAAGTCCATGCATTTTAAAACTGCCAAGGATGAGAATTACTGGACTAAACACAGTTAAAATTGCTGCTTCTTCCAAGTTTCCCAAGTAAAAAAAAGCCTTATTTATTTAAGGTGCACTCAGAGGAGGGTGATTGCAAAGCAGAACTCCATTTGCTTCCATGGCCTCACTGTAATGCACAACTAGAACAGGGGTCCTCAACCCTGGCAACTTTAACACTTGTGGGAGTTGAAGTCCACAAGTCTTAAAGTTCCCATGGGCGCGTACCCCTGAACTAGAGGCTGGGGCATTCTAGAAGCTTCTTGAGTTCCAAATGGTGTTTCATTTTATGCTTAGGCTTGAATGTCCTTAAACCACTGATTCACAATGTGTGCTCAGCATTAAATATGGAAATGGACTGATTTCATTTTAGATCTACAAAGGTATAGTTGCAAACTGGATTAGGCCATTCCTAAAGAATAAAATGACAAAAGAAAGAACAGGTGCACCAATTATGCAATCCATTTTAATGCATAAAATTTTTACCTGTTGTGTTCAGTCACACTGTGTGTTATGCAACTATTCCAAGTTTTTCCCGTAATTGACCTGACATGCCAATAGATGGTACTTCAGGAACAGGTCTGTCTAGCCGGCATATCTGCCTATGTTCTCAACACACAGCAAGGCAGACTGCTGAACGGGCAGTTTCAGATCATGAAAGCATGCCTCTCATTATTTTCACTTCCTGCATTTTCTGCCACAGGAGGTTTGTAAAAGATACTGGCTTTCTAAGTATTTTTTAAAGGGCAAACACCACTAAAGAAAATGACTACTTTATTCAATTATACCTGAGATGAAAGATTCAGTCCATGAGAAAGTGGGAAAATATGAAGAGAAACAGGTTTCTACCCATAGCAGCTGCTAAGAAAGCAATTCAAAAGACACACTTTGCAATATTCTTATTGGTTGCAGTTTCAAGAAAGTAAAGCCAACAATAAATAAAGACAATTTATTTCATGAAATGCTGGTTTCATCCATTAAGAAATACTAACACCTTTTATTGTTGGCTCCATATTCTGAGGGATCCAATAGATCCTACTAACCATGAGCAAGTCAGTCCTTTCAGAGTCAGTGATAATAAACGCCAAGTTGTCTATCTGATACACTGAGTGTCCTAAAGTCCATCTGCAGTGACCATCACAACAGTATCAATTTTGGGGAGATGGGAAACAATGCTCAGAAAGCCTTAAACTTAGTTCAACAGCATCTTTTTTCAATCTGGCATTGTTTCAGATAGATTGGATAGAAAACAATTCCCATTATTCACAATCTTCCCTGAGTTGCAAACCCAGATTTGCACATTTGTAATGTTTCAGTTGGAGTTACTCTTTTAAAAATAAAATTATTTTTGTCTGTCTAGCCCAGGGGGTAGGCAACCTTGGCTCTTTTATAACTTGTGGACTTCAACTCCCAGAATTCTTGAGCCAGCCATGCTGGCTCAGGAATTCTGGGAGTTGAAGTCCACGAGTCATAAAAGAGTCAAGGTTGCCTACCCCTGGTCTAGCCTTTTGTTGTGCTCCTGCCCCTTTTGGAGGGGGTAAACCTATTGAACACAGTTCTAAAATATTTTGAGTGTTAAGTCTACACATAAAACGTGGCATTTGAGTATCTCTTTTACAGACTTGTTTAGGCATGTCAGTTGAATACACACACTGGATTGAACCATTCAGAATCAGGTCATGCATAACATATCACAGACTGCCACGAATAACATTCTCGCAGATAAATAACTAAAGGAACAAGCAATCTATGATGTCCTTTTATTATTTATTTTTTCAATACATGTTAAAAAATCCTTCTGACTTATCATGTATGAAAGTAGCACATTACCAGTCTTCAATCAATACCTTATTTCCAGTGTCTCACATTCTTCCTCCCAGGCAAGTTTTCTTCAACAAAGCATTATGCAGTTCTAGAGCAAATGTACATTTCTTCATTTATTAAAGAAAAAAGCATAAGTGTTTTGGCAATGCATGATCACAGCCAGGCTGACTATGAAACTCTGGGACTTGCAATCTGAATATTTGCCAAGAACATCACAAATGCATGTCCAAAATACCACACTGAGAAACTACTACTTGCACTAAGCCAGCTTAGTGAACCAAGCCAGTAGTTTTATGTCCAATTTTACAAAATAGCCATTGACTTAGAACCACAATTGAGCTTGGAATTATTTTGAAGGCCGTCCCTCTCACCTCTCCATGTCCTACCCACATGCACAACCTGGGCCACTCTGTAACCTTTTTCCTCCCGTTACACCCTTTTCCAAAATGTGAACAAATTTTGACCGCCAAAATCCTGTCCACGAAAATTCTGAAAGCAAACACAAAACATCAAGTACACAAATCTGAGCACTCTTATTTTCTTTCCAAAACTGTACACACCACAGTACCACAAGAACAAGTTTGTTCAGATCAGTTGCAAATTGCAGTTGAAGGCTGGCCAACACTGCCTTCTTTAGTTGCCAAAAATCAAGCTCATTTTCTCGTTGACAATGGAGTGTACACCACAGCAGTTACTACTTTCAGCTATTCTGGAAAAAAAATGTACACTTTCACAATACTCCTGACTTTCTGAAGCTAGCTGATAAAACATGACATCTGACACCAAGCATACCTTATTTGTTGCAGTAGCACTGGATCCTGGGACCACAGGAACATTTGTCACCTGCACTGATAAATAGTTGTTGTCTATGAGCGGCCAAGCCCCTTCCACTTTGCATGTCTGAAAATGATCCTTAAAGGTCCGTAGATGGGGATCTCCAAACAAGCCACAGAAAAAGTAAGTAGGGGGAATCTGCTCTCCTCCGCGATAATCTCTGGTTCCCTGACGGCCGCTGTAATTGCAAGGATCATGAGTAACTTCAGGGTTAGTAGAGGATGTTGGACCATCTTTAGAACAGTTTCTCTGGCTCATGAGATCACCAATCCCCAGCACAGCAGAATGATAGACCAGGTTGCCGCGGCAGACTTTGGAATTGCGATAAGTACAAGCAGAATAGGCCCGGAGGGCTTTGCAAAACTCCACATCAAAGCCATCGATGGCTGAGTTCAGGTGAGACGTTAGTGATACAAAGTCTGTAGTGCACTTCTGGATTCGACATGGTGTCTGCAGCTGACAATCACCTGAGTAAGAAGATTGAACAGAGAAATGTTAGCATTTAATATAGTTAACTTTTGTAGGAAAAGACCCCAAACCCCTTTAACACAATAAAGAATCAATGGGAGTCAAATGACATACAAATTTAATAAACCACCATCATCTATCCAGGACCCTAAGTGCATGTAGCTATATTGTAGCAACAGCCATTTGTTTTCACAATAGCACATTAAAAAAAGGCAGCCTTACCCTACTTATGGTTATTCAAGAATAAATCCTACCAATTACTGAAGAAATTATTCCTAATAAAGGACAAGTAGGACTACAGCCTTAATCTATGTTCAATATCTGTTCTAACATGGATAATCAGAAAATCTAGAGTGATTTTTTGACTGATCTTGAATATATCTGATTGGAACCAGTTTCCCACCACATATGTTTCTTAGTTTAACAGTATATTCAAAAGTATTGTTTCTTAAAAAGCCTTTAATACAGCATCTGTCCCCAAACATTTGAGTGGGGGAGGACATGATGATAAATCTAGAAGAGGTATAAAGAGCTTTACAGTATTTTATCAGCCCACAATCTTTATCTGTAATTCCTTTAGCAGCTACACCAACTTTATTCTTTGAAACATTGGGAATTTTTAGGATTCAGTGCTGCTTCACTACGTTTTTACAATTCAATTCAATTTTAAAAATTAATTAAAAATACTAGCTTCTACTTGCCTGGCTTATAGAAATATTCATACAGTGACAGTAAAATACTCTTCCTTATTTTTTTTTAAAAAATCACTCCAATCTCTTTGTACATAATTCACTAAAACACACATTTTTAGCCAAAGCCTTCTATTTGCAAAATGCCCTAGAACAGACAACTGAAAGACGTATCTTCAGTTTCCCCAATTCCAGAAACATTTTATTATAATTAAAATAATTTCCAATCAGCACGTGTTTATCAATATCAAATCCAATCAAGATTGTTTTGTTTAAAAAAATATTTTAAAGCAACTCTAAGAACAGTGAGGATACAGTTTGACCCCAAATTAAAGCACATTCTACAAATGTCAGGAGAGATTTACGTTGAAAAATCAGTGGAAGAGAATTCAGAACATTGTCCCAGAAAAAAAGGGACTAAAAGCTTGCTCAAATATGGCTGGCTGGTGTTCTTGTCCTAAGAATACTTCAGTGCCAATTTTAAACCAAGAGGGTTCAGGGAACTTAAAACTTTTCTATCACCCCTTCATATTTCAGTGAGAGTCAATAATTCCTTACCTTGGTAACATTTACACTGCAATATTTAAATTGAAAAGATGCACTTTGACGTACATTTTCTTTGTCTAAATACCTGCCTTGTCCAATTACACTGTAAATTACTCTCCATATTATTTGCATTATCCACATTTGGTGCCCACTATATAGACAGCATGGGGGTGCAATGGCTCAGCGATTAAAGATGCTGAGCCTGTCACCTGAAAGGCTGACAGCCTGGGTTTCAGATCTGAGTGCTGCAGGACAGGGTGAGCTCCTGCCCATCTAGTAGTTCGAAAACATGCAAATGCAAATAAATAGGTAACACTTCTATGGAAAGCTAACAGTGTTCCGTATGCCTCAGCATCTGGCCACATGGCCACAGAAATGTCCTCAAGACATTGCTGGTTCCCTTGGCTAAGAAACGGAGATGATCACCACCCTCTAGAGTTGGAAATGACTGGAAAAGGGAAATCTTTATCTTTATATAGACAGTTAAGCCTAATCATTTCTAATAGGCTTATGATGGAGAACCAAGCACATGGGTGACAAAAGACAGTTTGTTGAGCTTATTGTCTCATATTTTTACAGTAAATTGCTCTAATAATAATCACTATGTATCGAAGATACTATTCATTCTCCCCTCTTCAGTCGTGTCCAATTCTTGGTGACTTTATAGGCAAGTGCTCTCCATGCTACCTTGTCAAGCACAGCTTCTTTTAGTTGTTCATCTTTGTATCAGCTTTGATGGTTTCAAGCCAGCGAGTTCCTTGCTTGCCCCTTCTTCTTGATCCATAACCATTCCTAGCATCATTCCACTTTTCCAATGAATTTGCATGACATGGCCAAAATAAAGCACATGGAATGTTGTGATTTTGGCTTCTAATGATTTTTCTGGTTTTATACAATTAAGGACTTCTATGTTGGTTGTTCTGGCTTTCCATGGTATACACAATAATTTACACCAGCACCACACTTCAAAGTTCAATTCCTCTTCAATCAGCCATTCTTAGTTCCAACTCTCTCACACACACATCATTATAGGAAAGACTATTGGCTATTCCTGCCAATTTGGTGCTGTCTGCAAATTTAATGGGGAACTCATCAAGTTTCCAAATGACACCAAGCTGGTAGGAATAGCCAACACTCCAGAAGACAAGCTTAAGATACAGGAGGATCTGGACAGACGAACATTGGGCACTATCTAACAAAATGAAATTTAATGGTGAAAAAAGTAAGGTTCTACATTTAGGCAAGAAAAACCAAATGCACAGTTATAATATACCTCAGCGGTGGTGAACCTATGGCACATGTGCCAGAGGCGGCACTCAGAGGCACCTCCCTGCCCCCCCCTTCCTGAAGGCACCATAATGCTGATGTGCCCCTGGCACTTTGCCATACAAAATGGGTTTTGGGTTGTGGTTTGGGCACTCGGTCTCTAAAAGGTTCACCATCACTGGTATAGCTTTTTTTTTTTTACATATTTCAAACTACCGGTAATCAAAAAAGCAGTTTCAAATATCCAGAACAGATCATCTCTTTATATAATATAGTATTCTCTTCATGATAAACTTCTGAAGGATCTAAAAAAGCATTTCACACCTGTAAAACCATCCCATTTTCAGAGAAAAAGCTAACTATATTTAGCTTGTGCATTGTTATGCTGGTCTGTGACTATGATAAAAATTAGACTGGTATGCCTATTTACTAAGAAGTATTCAGCAATGAAGCAACAAAAGCTGTTTTGGAGTTTTTAGTCATGTAGACTAAATAATGGGCAAAGGAATACTGATAATATATAATTATATTAGTTGAATTGAATTGAACTGATGTATTCATTTAACAGGCCTTCTGATTATATTCCCTTGTGATCCATACAACAGCTTTCAAAGAGTACTGCACCAATTTCAGATTGGGTAGCTTTAAGTTTATTTAGTAATTGAAAAATTCATTAATTTACACTAGGTTTATTTCCAAACTATAATCAAAGTATCAAAGACCAGCTATACTCATGAAAGTTTTGAACAAAAATGATGACAAAGTCAAAGATGGCACATTATTTTTTATTCAGTTAGTTCACATGGTGTAATAAGATGGAGGTTTGTTGTCACTGTGAATTGTGGGGTGGGAGAACAAAGGGAGGCTCAGCTAATCTCAATGTATACATGGTTGTACTTTTGACAATAAAGGTTCATTATTCAACTTTGTCCTCTAAATACCCTAATCCTAGATTTACCTACTTTTATTTACCCTGATTTTTAATTGTGGTTTCCCTACTCAGGTGGTTGTTTCCAAGCTCAGATTAAACTCAAAGGCACATAGGAATGGAATTCTTAATAAAATTATTTTTTAACTTTGGTGGGAATTGTTACTTGGGTTTAAGTAAAATTGAGTCCTCCATTAACAACTGAAATTGGGCCAGACAACTCTGCTAAACATGGTCATTAAATAAACATGTGACCACACATGACCTATGTCAATTCCACTGCAGCAGTTAAATAAATCACTCCTGACTGTGTTGTCACATGACTGCAACTTGGGACTTACTACTGTCTTCCTCATTGACTCGGCTTGTTGCAAGCTGGCTGCAAAGCTCACAAGTGGTGATCATTTTGCCACAGGATGCTTGAACCATTGTAAATGCACATCAACTGCCAACCAGCTGAATTGCAATCACATAACTAAGGGGATGCTATGACCATTGTAAACCTACTTTTCCAGTTATCCAGGACTACCTGTAATTACAAGTGAAATCATCAATACTATCAATTTCATGCTAGCTGAGGAATTCTGGGAGTTGAAGTTAAAGTTGTTAAGGTTGATGTGTATTCTGTTTGTTCATATAGGGATTTAAGTTCTAGTGAGTATATCCTTAATTTAAAGTTAAATTGTGAATAATATGAAAAGATCAATTGCACTTGAAGTGTCAAATGCATATACCAATCATAGATCATCCATAGCCAATTCCTACCAAACTAATTTCTGCTCTTTCAAAAGTCATACAAACTAGAGAGCACTGCCTACTGTAAGTTTAAAACTGGACGGAAACTTAGCACTTCCTCTCTCCAAAGTAGAAAAACAAGTCACTGTTGATTTTCAAACAAGAATCATCATAACAAAAAGCTATGTTCAAATAATTGCAGAAATATGACTATGAAAATGGAATGAATGGATACTTTGGTTAAAATGTGAGAGAGTTGTAGGCTGTGGTGCAATACTTTAATCAGACTTTCTACAATCCTATAATTGAACCACCATGCAACTGTAGATAAATTGTGTTTGGATACAGAAAAGCATTTGATTGCTTTTCTGTATCCAAACTATACAACAGATTATATCAAGAAATTAATTTTAAAAAAGTTCTATAAGAACAAATTTAACTATGGTCATCAGATCATATTCTTCACCTTCGTTTTATAATAATATAAGAAGGATGCTTCTTTTCCCCTATCACTCGAAATCACAGACCAAAAAATCCAATTTCATATCCAACCTTTCACAAAAGCAATGCTCATGAATGGTATCATGAACGGTAATACTACAACCTACAACCGTTGCCTCAAATGCTTTCCTGTATGTTGGATTAATTTATATTCCCAATCCTGCTCATGAACATGATTTAAGTTCCCAGTTCACAAAGAGAGTCATGGAAAAGGGTATTTATGAAGTTAGACTCAAATTCACTTGTTGGGGCCTTTATAACATTTTTAGAAGCAAAGACACACTGACAGAATGTCTGACATTAAAAAGAAATATGCATGCAATGTAGTAATGTAACATGACTTCAGATTTTTTAGTTCATTAAGTAAATTTTAAAATTCTCCTTCACAAACAATCCAGATGCACAGTATGTTGAACAGTGTTTCCTTACTCTGTCAAGATCTCCAAACCACTATTGCAGCTTTTAGAAACACCTACATAGCTAATATTTATCTGCCCAGTTTGTTATAACATGAGTGGCTAAATGCTTTAAATATATAGACACCTAAACACCAGGATTCCTGTTGGCCACAAATACTGAGAAAGGGGGGGAAGGGGGGCAGTTGTCTGATTGACTGTATTCCTACATTAAAATATAAGCCACGAGTTGCAAATTTCAAATGTCAGAAGAGCACCATTTCAGATTAATACATTTTCATTAAGCTTATTTAAATAAAATGTGTTAATCTGAAGAAATGCTACCAAACTCTTCCCGACTTTTGGCTATCATAGACTAACACTGCTCTTCTGGGGGGGGGATCATAAAAAATACAAAGGCTAAGCTATAACTAATCAATCCAAACCATGTGTTAGTATTTTCAAAATATTAAACACTTAATCTATGGCCTGAATGGGTAAACACAGTCATAGATTTTGAAACGACTTTTTACCGCATGGTTCTTTTTCATCTTGCTGAAGTACAACTGCCACACCAGATCAATAGTACTCTCTTTTGCACCGTACATACGTACATTTTTTCCCCATTTTGTTCTGAAAAGCTATCAATTATTTAAAAGCCGAAACCGGTCAATCTTTACTTGCAGAGAATAAGAGACGACTCTTAGAACCGTTATCTGTACTAACTTCAGTTGAGGTTCCCCCTCGTAAGCCTTCTTTAACTTAGCACCCTGCCAAGTTGTTTTGTAACCGTTAACTTTTCGAGTTATCGCTGGGAAAAGCTTGGTTTGTATGCTCTCACACCAAGCTACCTCGCAGAAAATAGACGAACAAGCTTCGTTCAAAATATGCCAGAGCCCAGGATACGTTAGGAAATATACAGGGTTCCAGCCGCGAGGAGGAGCCGGTGTTAAAAGCTCCCGTAGAGCAGGGGGTCTTCAAACTTGGCCCTTTTATGACTTGTGGACTTCAACTCCCAGAATTCCTCAGCCAGCTTTGTAGAGCAGGGGGTCTTCAAACTTGGCCCTTTTATGACTTGTGGACTTCAACTCCCAGAATTCCTCAGCCAGCTTTGTAGAGCAGGGGGTCTTCAAACTTGGCCCTTTTATGACTTGTGGACTTCAAATCCCAGAATTCCTCAGCCAGCTTTGTAGAGCAGGGGTCTTCAAACTTGGCCCTTTTATGACTTGTGGACTTCAACTCCCAGAATTCCTCAGCCAGCTTTGTAGAGCAGGGGGTCTTCAAACTTGGCCCTTTTATGACTTGTGGACTTCAACTCCCAGAATTCCTCAGCCAGCATTGTAGAGCAGGGGTCTTCAAACTTGGCCCTTTTATGACTTGTGGACTTTAACTCCCAGAATTCCTCAGCCAGCTTTGTAGAGCAGGGGGTCTTCAAACTTGGCCCTTTTATGACTTGTGGACTTCGACTCCCAGAATTCCTCAGCCAGCTTTGTAGAGCAGGGGTCTTCAAACTTGGCCCTTTTATGACTTGTGGACTTCAACTCCCAGAATTCCTCAGCCAGCTTTGTAGAGCAGGGGTCTTCAAACTTGGCCCTTTTATGACTTGTGGACTTCAACTCCCAGAATTCCTCAGCCAGCATTGTAGAGCAGGGGTCTTCAAACTTGGCCCTTTTATGACTTGTGGACTTCGACTCCCAGAATTCCTCAGCCAGCAAAGCTGGCTGAGGAATTCTGGGAGTCGAAGTCCACAAGTCATAAAAGGGCCAAGTTTGAAGACCCCTGCCGTAGAAGGACGCCTTTCCACCGCGATCGTTTTCTTCGCTTTCCCCTCCCGATATCCTCCCCTGGCAGCGGCAGCAGCAGATCACGGGAGCCGAGGCTCCTCTCTTCCTGCCCGCGGAGGGAGCGGCAGCCAGAAGAGAAACCTGATCCTCGCTCCGACTCAAGTAAACACCCGGGCAGGGAGGGCCCGACGCCAATCAAACCCCGACGCCGCCGACGCCCCCTCCCCAGAACGCAGCCAACTCCGCGCCGGAGGGCTCCGTCGAGCGGAGGCCGAGACACTTTTTGAAACCCGGGCGAGGGACGTTTTTTTTTTTACACAGCCGGGAGGGAGGCCCTCGAGCGCGTCCAGAGATTCCCCGGATTCGTCAGATCAAAACAAAGGCGCTTTCTAGCTAGCGGGCGCAACGAGCCTGCCAACGATCCAAACTCTTCTTTCCGTCCCCCCCTCTTTTCTTCCAAGTGGATCGTTCCAAACTGCAGCGAGGCAAGAGTCCGCCTCCCTCCCAAGCCGGAGACTTTCTTCCAAGTTTACTTTGAAATATTCGCCGATAAAATCACGGTTTTTTTTCTCCCAGAAGAATCCAAAAAAGTCTCACGAGACTCCATTTCTCTCTCCCCCCCCCCGCCTTAAAATAAAATTAAAAAGTCGAAATGCTTGAGACGACTCTGTTGGGGCATCCCCTTCCCCCCACCACCCCCGCCCATCTATTAATTAAAAATCAATTAATTTAAAAGAGCCTTGGTGGAGCAGTGGGCTAATGCCTCCTTAAGTAACACCAGCTGCCTGCAATTAGTGCAGGTTCGCATCCCACCAGGCTCAAGGTTGACTCAGCCTTCCATCCTTCCGAGGTAGGTAAAATGAGGACCCAGATTGTTGGGGGCAATTAAGCTGACTTTGTAATAATGCCGCTTGGTGTGTGTGTGAAAGCCCTAATAAA
Organism: Vipera ursinii; assembly: GCF_947247035.1. Taxonomy (NCBI): domain Eukaryota; kingdom Metazoa; phylum Chordata; class Lepidosauria; order Squamata; family Viperidae; genus Vipera; species Vipera ursinii. The sequence goes on from NC_139513.1 coordinate 251,808,194, forward strand.
CAGGCATATACATAGAATGAAGGCTACTGCTAATTAAATTTGAGGGGATGGGAGATGCAAAAAAAAAACATAGCTTTAAAATGCCACTTGGGGTGTGTGTGAAAGCCCTAACAAGCAGGCATATACATAGAATGAAGGCTACTGCTAAGTTTGTAAAGCCGCCCTGAGTCTTCGGAGAAGGGCGGGATATAAATGGAATTTTTAAAAAAAATCCCCATTAAGCCCACCTCGAATCTTTTCCCTCCCCCCTCCCCCCCCCCGGGAAAAGGCTCCCGGCTGAGAAAGGGCGGCGGCGCTTAATACCTGCGTGTAGGAGCAGCCCGAGGCTGAGCAGCAGAACGAGGGCAGCCAAAGGCGGGGCGCGCGGTCGACGACCGGGGCGGCGTTGCTGCTCCTCAACCTTGGCGGCGGCGGAGGCGGCGGCGATGGCGCAGAAAGGGGCCGCTGTCCCCATGCCCGTCCATGCAGCTCTCCGGGATTCCAGCGGCGGGTCGGCGGGGCTGAGGCATGAGCGGGCCGACGGGCCTCCGCGCTTCCTCTTTTTCCTCCTTTCCGATTAACCCCAGGGGGGAAAGAGGCCGCCGGGCCACACAAGGGAAGGAGGGCCGAGGCGGGGCGGCATCGCGGAGAGGCAACGAGGAAGGAAGCAGAGAGAGAGAGAGAGAGAGAGACACCGAAGTGGGTGAGCGGGAATTCCAGAAAAAACGAGGCGAAAGCGCAGATCGGTCGGGTCGAGCCCTCCTCGCTACCCCGTTACTGGGGCGGCGGAAGACTTCTAGCGAATCAGGAACCCCCCCCCCAAAAAAAAAACAACCACCCGCCTCCTGCCCGATGGGAACAATCTCGGCTCCGCACACGCTCCCGCTCGCCCGCCCGCCCCCCCCCCCGCAGGCGCGAGGCTCCGCCCGGCACGCTCTCATTGGCTCAGAGGGGCCGTCCAATAAAACCGAGGCCGCCCTCGGGAGGAGGCCGGAACTTAACAAGCCACCTAAAACTGGCTGCTGGAGATGATCCGTTGTTGTGCTCTGGCCTCTTTAGACGTCGTTTGGAAGATCGGAACGAGAGAAAGGAGCACACTAGACAGCCTCTTTTTTTAAAAAGAGAGATGCCGTTGAAAAGCTGTTTCTTGAAAGACTCTGTGTAGCCCAGGGGTAGGCAACCTTGGCTCTTTTATGACTCGTGGACTTCAACTCCCAGAATTCCTGAGCCAGCGCAGCTGGCTCAGGAATTCTGGGAGTTGAAGTCCACGAGTCATAAAAGAGCCAAGGTTGCCTACTGTAGTGTATGCCTCCCAGCATACACAAAGGGACAGCACAGCAGGAGGCTGATGGTGCAGATCAGCAGAGGGGTTGGACAGCTCCGGGCGATAACTGCTCACTCAGGATAAGCCTAATGAGTTAAGCTGTTGACAGCCCCAGGCACGGTCAGCCTGGTGGGAAGCCAGGATCTACACCCATTGTCACCTGCGCTGGCAGGAAGCCCAGGTTTGAACTGATTGGATGCCATCCACCTGGGCAGGTATAAATAGACGCCAGGCTTCCCTGTTTCCCCAGTTCGTTCTGTTCAGAATAAACTCATCTTTACCCCAGCTCTGTGTCCGTCTCTATGTGAAGCACACGACTTTACACCTACCCCTGGTGTAGCCGATAGTGCTGAAAAGACCCTGAAAATAGTTACTGGCGGTGTGCCTAAATACTAAAGAAATTCGTCCAATAAGTGCTCGCTTCAGGCAAACTGAGGAACAGGGGGGGGGAGAGAGAGAGAGGAGGAACGATGTGATTCCACTCTTTTCTCCCTTTTTTTTTCGCGCGACACCCAAATTGCAGTTCAGGCAAGAACTCTTAAATGGAAGGCTGGTCAAGCTCTCATTCCAACTCGGAATGCTCAAGCGAGTCCGCAGGCGGTGTGGTCGTGGGGGGGAGGGCAATGGATGCCTTTCAAATACACAAGCAATAATTTCTAGTAATTTGGTGCCCCTGATTTATGAGCAATAGATTTGTTTTTCTTTTTAATACAGTGAATACTTCATTAAGCATTAGTTGAAGTGCTGGCCTTTAAGAAAGCAGAGTTAGAAGTAACTCCCGTTATTCCGCATGATGCAAGATGTTTTGTTCATAATTAAAACTGCAGCATTCCGATTGTTCAAGAACTCACTGCTTGTACAATGAGGCTGATCTCTTTTTCTGCGGATCTAATTGAGCCGTTAGAAGAATCCCATTTTAATCAGTTGCAAATTATATTAGCCAAATATCTACTTCCAATATATGGTAATTCTGAGGAAATAGTAAATCTTGCAGCTCTGCAACTTTAAAGTGGCTTAAACAACTTAATGAGAACCAATCTACAGTAGTGGTTAAGGCCCCGGACTGGGTGACTGTGAGTTCTAGGCCTGCCCTAAGCATAAAGAGTCAGCTATGTGGCCTTGGGCCAGTTACTCTCAGCTCTAGGAAGGAGGCAATGGTAAATTACTTATGAAATCTTGCCAAGTTGCATTGGTTAGTCCAGGCACTGGCCTAAAGTCTGCAACCAACTCCAAGGCACCCAAAAAAGTTAATTGAAGTAACTAATCTAAATTTTAAAAGTAATTTCCTTAGGAGTGTTAGAACGGTGGCTAGTAAGAAAGCAGTTACTGAAATACGTTTTAGAGATTTGAGCAACTTTTTTTCACCACTATTTTTTTTAAATCCCATTTATATCCCGCCCTTCTCTGAAGACTCAGGGCGGCTTACAAGCTTAGCAGTAGCCTTCATTCTATGTATATGCCTGCTTATTAGGGCTTTTGGGCCCCCCCAAGCGGCATTATTACAAAGTCAGCTTATTGCCAACAATCTGGGTCCTCATTTTACCTACCTCGGAAGGATGGAAGGCTGAGTCAACCTTGAGCCTGGTGGGACACGAACCTGCACTAATTGCAGGCAGCTGGTGTTACTTAAGGAGGCATTAGCCCTCTGCTCCACCAAGGCTCCTTAAACTGATACTAGTCAGAAAAGTTTATATTTCATTGATATCAAAATTAATGTGAAAAAATATCAATTCTTAGAAAATTGCTTGTACTAGACAGTTTTTAAGCCTGAATGGGCAGTCCAGTCACATATTCGAGAGAGCCAGTTCATTGTATTTGTTGCCTGCAACTCCCATCCTTGTAAAAGGCTCCTTATCCTGTATCTTTTCTCTATGCAAGGTTACAGATAAAGCAAATCTTGCCACTGCTTATCTCCATACAAAGCTCTACTTGTTTAAAAAAATTTATGGATTGGTCCATTCAAAGTACAGAGATAAGACCAGGAAGTAATATATTTGCTCATGCAATTGTCTTTCAACACACAGAAGCCAGGGAGCAAGAGGAGATACATAATAAAACTTGTGTTGTGATTTTAGGATGCAAACCCATTCCTTTTGTTAAAAAGTTTTGGCTTTAGATAAATACATAGGGACATGAATAAAATACTATATAGTACAGCAACTCAAATATACATGCAGAAACTTTGGGGTCTTGTAGTGGAATTTACTTCTAGTGTTCAAGGTGATAATCTAAAAATACTCAATTTTAAACAGATGCTTCCCATACACACAGTTTGTTACGCTTTTTTTTAAGCAAGTATTTATTGGAGGCCTGTTGTATTTCTACTTGTACTCACTTCAGAATCCTGGGATTGGCTAGTACAGTATATATATGAAAAAAACTAATAAAATATGGGTGTGGCTAGGCTAAGATTGTCCCTAGGAAATCCCTATCACTCTGGCAGGGTGAGGTAAAGGCTGAAGCAGAACTTGATTTGCATAATCTTAGTCACTGATTTGTAAATCAATTTCTGTACACTGTACAGAATTGTAAACTTTAATTTATTATACTATGACAGCTATTCAGAGTTTATTCATATAGTTATGTCTGAATCCTGTTTATGTATCATGGTCATTCTAGTTGCAGTAAAGAACTAGTACCTCTTACTTGTGCCTTAGTTCATCTAATTCATTGGATATTTTTATCATTAGCAAGGTAATATTTTATACTTTAAAAGATTTTAGGGAAAAGTCATATCTTACAATATGTAAATAAAGTATTCCATAGATATAACATTTCAAGGATAGTGATACTCCAACCTTTGTATCTATTAATGGTTTTGGCAATTAACATTTTTGTATTAATTCTGTGAAAATCCTTACACTAACTTATAAGATGGACTTGCTTGCACAGTTAATATATTAATGTAAATGCATTACATAAATACTACTGCTGGAAGCAAATTCCACATGAAGAAACCTGTATGAGAGCTGACATTTCCTATGCTACCTTGTACTGCACAACAGTCTTCATACTGTAGAGGGCATTCTTGAGTTATTGTAAACATTGTGAAACATTACTGCTTTCGCTTAAAAAAAACTGCATGTCATCAAAAAGGCTTTACAGTATTGATCAACTATAAATATAGAAAATATTAAGCTTGATACATTGCATTTACATATTTTGCAACTACAGAATAGGACCACAATATTCTGGTAATTAATGTTAACCTTCCAATAGGACTTTTTGCCACTGAAATACTTTGATGTGTTGAACTGTTACTGTTTGATAGATGGCATTTAATTTTTGAAGTGCTAACATATTGAAAGTGATCAACATATCTCAAAGTGTATAAAAATTCAACAGAAACATTAGCTGTTAAAAAGTTACAATTGGATGCTACTCCTCTTGCCCCAATATAGTATCTTCCTTTGTTCTACTCATTAATGCATAATTGCCACAATTCATTGTAGTATCTACTGACTTATATGCCTTTAAGGGGAGAATGTGTACAAGTCAGGTCTTGAAGTAAGCTAGTACTTCTGAAGATACAGTGTTACTTCCAGATTAGGGACAGCATATCTCTAAATACAAATTGCAGAAGCAAAATAACAGGAAAGGAGAATGTATTTCCTGCTTGTGAGCATCCTAAAGTTTTTTAGATGATCACTGTGAGCAACAAAACGCTAGATTAAGATAGGTTTGCTCTGATCCAGCAGGGATATTTTTATAATGCTAACAATTTGGCACCTAATGGCCTTCCTATTGCTAAAGTAAATTATGCTCTACATAACTTAGTTGAAAGAAAATGTTGCTAGCATGTACATTCTAAGTAACAAAGGAAGTCTTAATAAAACTGGTTTAGTCTCCTATGAGCTATGACTAAAATATATGTGTTTCAGTGTTTGGGTGTGGTCAAGACTTTGAGAAAACACAATCATGTCACAAACATTTTTTTTCTGCTTACAAATATGCTTATATAAAAACACCTTATTTTGTTCAATAATGAATTTTCCATTGTCATAAATGATTAGCAACACTCAATTATTTATTTTTTATAGATTAATCCTTACCAACTTCCAGCTGCCTAGACCACAGTTATTTATTTTGAAATAAATCCTGTTTGTTTTAACAACTTTGCTTTTAAATACTATTTCAAGTTTTTGAGAAGTGGGATAAGTTTTAGTATTATTTTGAATAGATTATACTGAAATGTTAAAGGTTTCACCTATAGTTAGGTTTATATATAAGTACACTACAAAACCTAGTTTTCCCTACAACTCTGGGCCAGACACTCTCTTTGAACCCAACCTTCAAAATTAGCCAATGAACTCCCCATTCTTTAATCATCTCCCCCTCCCCAAAAAAATCCCTCAATGTTTTCTGATTTAATAGCATCACTGGAGTGATGCTGTTTTTGATTCTATGGATATTTCCTTAGGAACAAGATCTACTGAACACAGACTACTGGACTTTCCAGTAAAAATACCTAGAATTGGTTAATTTCTTCTAACAAAAGGCATCTCTAGAAATCCTACATAAGGTGAGAAAGGGAACAGAACTGAACCATCACTGCACATAGCTAGATACATATGGAATGCACATTAGGAGTTTTAAAATAATTTGTGATTTCATTTCCCATCCCCCTTCATTATCAGTTTAATAGACACACCATTTAATTCCCATGTTCTGATTTATTTATTTTTTTACCAAGACAAACATCTCTGAAAGTTGACTAAGGAGCCGGTGTTTGGGAAAGGAAGGCAACTAATAAAAATGGGGCTCCAATCTGGTTACTTCAGGGCAAATGCTAGCTGCCTTTTATAGCTCCTGCCATTGTTTTGTTCCTCCACCCCATTAAGAAAGTATCAATGTGCATGCACACACATAAAAAGTGCTGAACACATCTGCCTTGAAATACTTGTCTACTTACATCATCATCTTTAACTCTTCCTGTGCTGAGCAGATTGTGGAGCGTGTTATACTTGCATGGAAGAGGACAGGACACTTGGTAAGTCAGGACCTGATCCACAATCACAAAAGACAAACAGAAGATGAAAATTAAGATGCAGCAGCAATATGGTCCTTTTTCACAGCCAAAGGGAAAGATTAGGGAGGGGGGCTTGCAGCTGGGAACTGGAAAAATGCAGAGTAGCAGGTGCAAAAAGCATTCAGGAGCTGCTGCCCAGCAGGGGAAACAATCCACTTCCTGCCCATTTATCTCAGGAAACCAGCACCCTTGTCTTGCTGAAACAAAATTAACCTCTCACTAACCAGGCAGCATTAAGAGAGATTTGCAGGGTCCTTAATATATCTCAAGACAGCTTTCTTTCATTCTGGCTTTCCTTTTCTTTAAAACATGGGCAAGACGTGAATGCCTCTCCATGCAGAGACTGCCCAAACTGGAAGGTCAGTTCTGAAATTGCCAAGAGCACTACACACTGCTTATCTTACACACGCACAAAAAAGAAGGGTTAAGGCAACCAACTATAAAAATTTGAGAAACCAGACAGTGCTGGTTTCTTGCTCACTTGGTGCTTTTTAAATTCCAGCATAAAAAGCCAGACAAAAATAAACTAGATTACCATTGATTCCAACTCCCTGCCAAAGATCCTGCATTTTCTACTTCCAAGACCAAGTCATGTATTTATCTTTTTTACTGTACAGTGTGTATGATCGGTCTACTTTATGACCTGCTTCGGTTAGAATAGCCTACAGAATCAGCCCAGCTGACAGATCCATTCAAATCCTACATTCAAATAACCTCCAAAAAAAAAAAAGAAATAGGAATTTCCTACTTCCAAGTAAATGCAGCTTGAGATCGGGCTATTAGACTACTCTGTAGTGGTCACCCTAAAGATCTGCTACGGGAAAAGGGATTTGGAGAGAGCACCCTTGCAAAGCTCAGCTCAGGAAAACGAAAGAAACCACGAAAACTACCAGCCTTCTTCCAACTGAATTCACACTCGTTCACCTGAGCCACAATAGTTTGTTGGCGATGACATCCCAAGATATGGAAAGCGGATGGCTTCGAAGTAAATTCTCATAGCCCCCAACCTCCCATTTCTCAATGAAGGTGAACAGTCTTCCGCTACTTCGTATGGCTACTACGGCGAGAAGGGAAGCGGGCCCCCGTCTTTTAGTAAAGCGCAGTTATTATTACCGAAGTCCCGCTTCAATACCATTCCTTCCCTGGAGGACGAACCCGCCGCAAAGGAGGCAGACTTGTAGCTAGGTCCCGCCTTGTCCCTTCAGGGTCGCTTTCCTCAGGTGAGAGCGGCCACCCTTCCGTTAAGTGAGGCTTCAGGAGCGCGCTTGGCGTCCCGGCCCTGGTCTCCGGCGTCCTCAGGGCAGCTGCGTTCATTCCCGGCCGGCGAACGTGCGGGCTGAGCGAGGCAGCTGCGCTCACCTTTGCGCAGGGTACCTTGCTTTTCCCGCCGGCGCGCGAGCTCCAGGTGTCGGGGTTTGCTCCAGGCAGATTCCCGCCCTCGCGCCTTCCCAGGAGCCCGATCCCCTTTCCCGCGCCCAAAGTTAAGGAAAAGCCGGTAAAAAAAAAAGCAACCCGCCGGGGTTTCCTCCGCCGTCTCCTCCTCCTCTCCACCCCCTCGCCACCCAGGGGCGACCAAACAAAACCACTCACCGCGAGCATCGCCTCGTTAGTTGCTCGCCGAAGTTCCCCTCGCTCCCGCCTCAGCGGAGCCGCCCGCCACAACAGAAGCGCTCCGCGCAGAAAGGCGCCTCCTCCCGCCCTTCGGGTCTCAAGGCCGGAGGGGGCGCCTCCTGCGCCGCTCGCCCAGCGCGTGGCCGGCGAACGGCCGCGGCTCTGTCGCCGCGAAGCGCGAGAGATCCTCTCCGCTTGGTTTGAGCTTTGACACGAAGCGGGAGGGCGAGGCGGCTTCGTCGTCGGCGGGTCTGTCTCCGGCACCAAACGAGGAGCGGGAGCGGAGACGCACGTGGGCTCGGAGCTGCTGAGGAGGGCCGGGAGACTTCGACCTAGCTCGCCGCCGTTCCCCCCTCCTCCCCGACCGAAACCACCACAATGTACCTGCACCTCTGGACCGTTGAAAGGCGATCCTTTCCGATGTTGGGGGGGGGGGGAGGGGAGAGGAAAAAACAAGATTTTTCTGCCGTCTTTTTTCGACGTTCTATCTTTTCTTCCTCTCGGCCCTCACTTCCCACAAGTTCACGATGCAGTCCGCCTTACTTTCCCTCCCCTGCAGTACTTTCAACCTGCATGTTCTCGCTGAAGTTTCGAGGATCCAGGTGTTGATGGAATCGCACTGCCGTTATTTTAGAATTAAACTTAGAAAAGATTTGGAAATGTGAAAAAGAAATAAATTACTGACCGTGCGGTATTTTATACACAATTTATTAATCCTCTGAATACCACTTAAATAAGATTTCTGGAGTATATTTTAGTTATGTGACTACAGTCTTATGATGAATCTCTTGTGAGATGACATAATACAGAAATGTTCTGGGGGCTGGAAGCCTATGCTCCAGATCTCAGGAAGCTTGAAAAAGATTATTTGTTCTGGAGATCAGTCACTGCAAATCATTATTATCTGGCTAATCGTTGTATGGGTAAAATTGTTTTAATCTGCTTCCAGATGAAAATTGGGAGAATGCAAATGAAATGGCAGCAGTAGTATCTTGTAAAGTTGTCTAACAGGTTTTTGAGACTGTGGGACCTGAAGAAGACAAGGGTTCTTTGTGATGTTTGTTCTTCTCCTTGTGTGTTTGACATCTGCACTTCAAGCAGTCAAGCAAAAGGGGAACACAGGTGGATCCAAATAACAGTTCTGGTCCGCTGGACAGAGATTTTCAATTTCTGGAATTAAATCAGGCATCCAAGAAACTGTATCCCTCACCCTATAAAATCCATAAACAAGAAAATAGAATCAATCAGTTCCCAGGAGGACCTACTAAACTACAGGCCACAAAAACAGAACAAGAAAATACTACAATTTGTCACCTATAGTTCACAGTTCAAGCTACTCAAAGACATTATGAGTATGTTGGACAAAACCACCACCCTTTCTCAGACAGTGAGTGTGCCCATGCTTGCACACAGACAGTCAACCTGAAACAAATTCCAACAGCAACAAGAATTTTTTTTAACAATGATATTAATATGGGAACCAGATCCTACACTCACACCAGCAGCCCCATCCTAGGCCTCAACTTCATTCACAGGATTAGGAGTGCCTTCACATGCTCTTATCATGTGGCATATGCCATCTTCTGCCAACAATGCCTGTCTAAGGTTCTTCTTTCTTCACTTTGAAGAAGAGAAATAATGGCCACAAGTTTGACATTAGGACTCAAAACAAGGACAAGTAGTACCAGAACATTTTAGTTTCACAGGATACCCCATAACAGATTTCAAAATAGCTGGTTTGGAACAAAGGAACTACCAACACAGTGTAGTGAAGAACAGCAGAACTCTATACATCAAAAGGCTTCAGACTATTTCAGAAATTCTTAACAATGGATTTTTTTTAGCACATTACAATTGTTACTTGATAGGGTGCTGATATGTAACCTGCCTCTATGTACTCACTGTGCTTTCTCCTCCCTTTTTTCTCCTCCTCCCATCTCATTCCAGTTTAAATCCTGCCTCTGTTAGTCACTCCACACATCTGATGAAATGCATTGTAATTAAGAAAAGCATATGCCTTTTAATAAAATGTATTAGTCTGAAAAGATGTTACTATGCTTTTTTCTGATTATTGGCTATCATATTCATGTGGCTCTCCTCCTATGATAAAAATGTACTGTAATATCTAAAACAGACTTGATACACAGTAATTAAACCCGTATGCATACAAAATTCAAACTTTATCTTAAAAGCCAGTATTACAAGTAGTCCTTGACTTGCAACCATTTGTTTAGCAACTGTTTGAAGTTACACCAAAACTGAAAAAAGTAACTTACAACCAGTCCTTACATGACCATTGCAGCATCCCCAGTTATATGAACAAAATTTGGCATTTGGCAACTGTCATGTATTTATGACATTTGCAGTATCCTGGGGTTATGCAATCACCATTTGTGACCTCAGCTAGCTTTCGATAAGCAAAGTCAATGAGGTAATGACTGCATGATTCACAAGAACTGTAGTGATTCACTGTAGTGATTCACTTAACAACCATGGCAAAACAGATTGCAAAATAGTGTGTGACTCTTTTAACAACCTTCCTTGCTTAGCAGTTGAAATTCTGGTCCTATTATGGCATAACTCAAGGACTATCTTTATTCAGGCCTTGCACAATATGGTTCACAATTACAATTGTGCACTCTTGATCACTTGCCTTGCTCACTGCAGCCCACTGGAATAGTCATTCATTCATTCATTCATTCATTCACTCACTCACTCACTCACTCACTCATGGAATCATATTGCTCATGTAGATATAACTATGACTTCTGTTGTAAGTCAGAGGAATATTTTTTGCTTTTTAAAATAATGATCCTGTTTTAAGTGATTGTATGTATGTATGTCCCCTTCATGGATTACTGCCTTGTCATGGCGAAGGGGCTTGCATAATTCAATGAAGCTATGCCTTGCAGGGCCACCCAAGATGGACAGGTCATAGCAGAGAGTTCTGACAAAATGTGATCCACTAGAGAAGGAAATGTCAACCCACTCCAGTATCTTTACCATGAAAACCCCATGGACAGTACCAAAGGCAAAAAGATATGACGCTGGAAGATGAGCCCCCCCAGGTCGGAAGGCGTCCAATATGCTATTGGGGAAGAGCAGAGGGCTAGTACTAGTAGGGCCAGAAAGAAGCGACTGGGCCAAAGGCGAAAGGACGCTCAGCTGTGGATATATCTGGTGGTGAAAAGAAAGTCCAATGCTGTAAAGATTTTTTCTCCATAGGAACCTGGAATGTAAGATCAATGAATCAAGGAAAGCTCGACGTAGTCAAACAAGAGATGACAAGACTGAACATCACCATCTTAGGAATCAGCAAACTAAAATGGACAGGAATGGGTGAATTTAATTCAGATGACCATCAGGTATACTACTGCGGACAAGAATCCCTCAGAAGAAATGGAGTAGCCTTCATAGTCAATATAAGAGTAGGAAAAGCAATACTGAGATACAATCCCCAAAATGACAGAATGATCTCAATTCGAATCCAAGGCAAACCATTCAATATCACAGTAGTCCAAGTCTATGCCCCAACCACCAGTGCTGAAGAAATTGACCGGTTCTGTGAAGCCCTACAGCACCTTATAGAACTAACACCCAAAAATGATGTCCTTATCATCATGGGGGATTGGAATGCTAAAGTAGGAAGCCAAAAGATAACTGGAATAACAGGCAAGTTTGGCCTTGGAGTACAAAATGAAGCAGGGCACAGGCTGACAGAATTTTGTCAAGAGAATACGATGGTCTTTTCCAACAACCCAAGAGACGGTTCTACACATGGACATCACCAGATGGTCAACACAGAAATCAGATTGACTATGTGTTCTGCAGCCAAAGATGGAGAAGCTCTATACAGTCAGTAAAAACAAGACCAGGAGGAGACTGTGGCTCAGACCATGAGCTTCTCGTTGCAAAATTTAGGCTTAAATTGAAGAAAGTAGGGTAAAGCACTAGGCCACTCAGGTATGAACTAAATCATATCCCTGATGAATATACAGTAGAGGTGACAAATAGATTTAAGGAATTAGGTCTGATAGACAGAGTGCCTGAAGAACTATGGACAGAGGTTCACAACATTGTACAAGAGGTAGCAACTAAAATCCTCCCAAAGAAAAAAGAAATGCAAGAAAGCAAAATGGCTGTCTGAGGAAGCTTTGCAAATAGCTGAGGAAAGGAGGGAAGTGAAAGGCAAGGGAGAAAAAGAAAGATTCACCCAATTGAATGCAAAATTCCAGAGAATAGCTAGAAGAGATAAGAATGCCTTCTTAAATGAACAATGCAAAGAAATAGAAGAAAATAATAGAATAGGGAGGACCAGAGATCTCTTCAGGAAAATTGGAGAGATGAAGGAAACGTTTCATACAAAAATGGGCATGATAAAGGACCAAAATGGCAGAAACCTAACAGAGGCAGAAGAGATTAAGAAGATGTGGCAAAATTACACAGAAGAACTATACAAGAATGAGCTTAAGGTCCCTGATAACCACGATGAGGTGGTCACTGACGTCGAGCCAGATATCCTAGAATGTGAAGTGAAGTGGGCCTTAGGAAAGCTGAGCAACAACAAAGCCAGTGGAGGTGACAGTATTCCAGCTGAGCTATTTAAAATCTTAAAAGACGATGCAGTAAATGTGCTACACTCAATTTGCCAGCAAATTTGGAAAATTCAACAGTGGTCACAGGATTGGAAAAGATCAGTTTAGGTTCCAATTCCAAAGAAAGGCAGTACCAAAGAATGTTCAAACTATCGCACCATTGCACTCATTTCACATGCTAGTAAAGTTATGCTTAAAATCCTACAAGCTAGACTCCAGCAGTATGTGGATCCAGAACTACCAGAAGTACAGGCAGGATTTTGAAGAGACAGAGGAACTAGAGATCAAATTGCCAACATACGCTGGATCATGGAGAAAGCTAGGGAGTTCCAGAAAAACATCTACTTCTGCTTCATTGACTATGCTAAAGCCTTTGATTGTGTGGATCATAACAAACTGTGGCAAGTCCTTAAAGAGATGGGAGTACCAGACCATCTTATTTGTCTCTTGAGAAAGCTATATGCGGGCCAAGAAGCCACAGTGAGAACTGCACACGGAACCACTGATTAGTTCAAAATTGGGAAAGGAGTCCGGCAAGTCTGTATACTGTTGCCCTGCCTGTTTAACTTATATGCAGAGCACATCATGAGAAAGGCAGGGCTAGATGAATGAAAAGTTGGAATTAAGATTGCTGATTGAAATATCAACAACCTAAGATATGCAGATGATACCACTCTAATGGCAGAAAGTGAACAGGAACTAAAGAGCCTCTTGTTGTGGGTGAAGAAGAAGAGTGCAAAAGTTGGGTTGAAACTTAACATTAAGAAAACCAAGAACATGGCATCCGGCCCTCTCAATTCCTGGCAAATAGATGGGGAAAAAATGGAGGTAGTGACAGATTTTATTTTCCTGGGCTCCAAGATCACTGCAGATGGGGACTGCAGCCAAGAAATTAAAACATGCTTGCCAATGGGGAGAAAGGCCATGGCAAATCTAGACAGCACACTAAAAAGCAGAGACATCACCCTGCCAACAAAAGTGCATATAGTCAAGGCTATACAGTTGCCAGTTGCAATGTATGGCTGTGAAAGGCTGAGCATCAAAGAATTGAGGCCTTTGAACTATGGTGCTGGAGAAGACTCCTGCGAGTCCCTTGGACTGCAAGGCGATCAAACTGGTTAGTCTTAGAGGAGATCAACCCTGACTGCTCTTTAGAAGGCCAGATCCTGAAGTTGAAACTCAATTACTTTGGCCACCTAATGAGAAGGAAGGACTCACTGGAGAAGAGCCTAATTCTGGGAAAGGTTAAGGGTCAGAGAAGAAGGGGACGACAGAGAATTAGGTGGCTGGATGGAGTCACTGAAGCAGTAGGTGTGAGCCTAAATGGACTCCAGAAAATGGTAGAGGACAGGAAGGCCTGGAGGGACGTTGTCCATGGGGTCGCGATGGGTCAGACATGACTTTGCAACTAACAACAATGTATGTATGTATGTATATTTGTTTGGGGACCTTATATAGCTCTGGTTCCATTCCTTCTGCCTAATTATTTCAAATCACAATTTCTCCAGAGGCGTTTGAGATATATAAGAAAGATTCCTGTTCCTAAAAAGCTTCTTGTAGAGAATGATGATGGCAATAGGTACAGCATCACCATATTTTTATAGAGCTGAGAGACTTGCTTGAAAATGATAACATTGAGATTTTACTCCTCCATCCTCACAATTCACAATGGCAATTAAGAAAGCTGTAGCTTTCGAGGACTTCCGGTGGCGACGCGACGCCGAAAGACAGCCGTTTTCGGGCTGCCCGCTCCGCAGCTGTGTTTTTCCATCGTAAACAGCGCCAATCAGCTGTTTAGATGGATTTGAAGCCCCCTCCTCGGGAGAAGAGGAGGGGGTGAGGCCCCAGGTAGGGGTTGAGCTCTCCGGGGCCGCCTGAGCTGAGAGCTTGGGCGGCTGAAGGATGAGGCCCCCCGAAGCCTGGGTTGCTCCTTGCTGCGCAGCACCTCTGCTCTGGATTTTTGGAGCAGAGCCAGGCGTTAGCAACCACCCCTGCCAAAAGGAAATACTTTTGATTATCAAGACGCAGGCAGAGCGGTACAGGAGGTCAAGGTGAAGTGGACTCTTTATTTTTACTCTCTAGCTCAATGGATTTTATAGCTTTAAAGTGAAAGTGCACAATAAGTGAACGTGGGGGAAGATGGCAGCTAAAACTTCTAAAGCTCTTCGGAATGCGGGGTCTTCCCTGGTGCAAGAGACCTCATTGCAAGCTTTGCTTCCTCCTGCATCTCCCCCGGTATTGACGCTTAAGGATTTACAAGACGCTCTTGGAAAGCATGCACAATTGATGTCTGATATGATGGATGAAAAGTTGAAAAAGCTGGAGGAGAAAATGGAGGAGAAATTGGAGAAATTGGAGAAGAAGGTGGAAGAGAAGCTGAGAGCAATGAGGGTGGACATCTTATCTAAGGTTGAATCCGTAGCTGAATGTGTGCTACAGCTGGATATAAAAGTGGAGGATCTCAGTCAAAAGAACTCTATATTAGAAGCAAAGGTATTAGAAAATGAAAATATAAGGGATAAAATGGACGAAGAACTGAGCCTTGTTCAGTATAATCAGATGCAGTATGCTATTAGAATTAGGGGTTTAAAGGAGAATGGTAAAGAAGATTTAAAGCAGCTGATTTCTGAGGCTCTGGAAGGGGTACTGGGCCAGTCAGCATCTGAAATTGAGGGAAATATGGACAAAGTTTTTCGTGTAAATTCATGGATTGCAAGACAGAGGAAGTTACCCAGAGATGTGGTGGTCTATTTTACAAAGAGAGTAATTAGAGATGAAGTCATTCAAGCTGCTTATGATACTAATTTGGTAGTGGCTGAGCAAGAAGTTTTGGTTTTAAAAGAGATCCCTCCGAAGATCCTAAGGAGAAGGAAAGATTTTGCATTTCTAGTACAGGAACTTAAGAAACGTGATATTAAGTTTAGATGGGAGATTCCAGTTGGATTGGCGGCGACGCACGAAGGTAAAAGACATCGTTTGGTTACTGTGGCTCAGGCACGTGATTTTTATAGTAATGTGTTAAAAGCAACCCCTCTATCATTTTTGGAAGCTGCAAAAGGATACGGTGTGGGAAAGCTTCAAGATGTTGCAGACAGACAGACAGAGGACAATGGTGTTGGAGGGGATCAAGTCACAGTCTCATCGGTTGCTGCAGGAGGCCAGAAGATGACGCGTGCCGCCCTAAGAAGAGCGAGACGAGAGCAAGAGCAAGACCAGCAGAAAGTTATGGAATCTTCAAAGTGTGCTTACAGTGAAGATGTGGGAGGAGAGCGGTCTAAAGAAGTTTTGGGGGTCATGACAGAGGTGCTCCAAAAGTTTTGGGGCGTTAAGATTGCTGATTAAATTTTTAGATTAGAATGTTAATGGAGTAAAATTATTATAGAGGAGAAATAAAGTTTTTTTTTAATATTTTACACAATTTAAGATTGATGTTATTTGCTTGCTAGAAAAGTATATTAGGGTTATGGACTTAAAGTATGTGTTGAACTAAGAATGGGTATGTAAGCTCCTAATTAACAACAAGTTGTCTTAGAGATTGCCTAATTTTTTTTATATACTCTTTTTATTTGAACTTTTATTTGAACTTAAGGATGATTTGGAACTGCGAGACATTTGGCGTGATACATGCAAGAACTATTTTTGATTATAGTTTAGTTTGGTCGGAGATTATTAAGATTAACAGAGATAGGCGCTTTTGACGCGTAACTGAGAATTTGTTTGGAAATTAGAGAAAGGTGGGAGAATGCAAATAGCAGGTGAAAGTTTTTTTTTCTCTTTTCCTCTTTTTTTTTGAAATTAATATGAATAAGGACTGGGATTAAGAAAATTTATTTTGAGTAAAGCTCTTTTTCTGTTTTCCTCTTTTTCTTTTCTACTTTATTTGTAATATTAATATTGTTTGTATTTATTTTATATGAGCTAGAGAGAGATAGAATTTATAGTTTATTGTTGATAACATAGGGGTGTTTATGTTTGTTTTTTGATTTTATGCCCTGTATTTAGCTCTGGGAAGTCGGGGGGGGGGAGGAGGGAGTGGGGGAGAGGGATAGGGAGGGTTGGATAGGGGTGGGGGAGGGGGGATTAAAGTTAAAATGTATTGTAAAACTTTTTAAATAAAAAAAAGAAAGCTGTAGCTTTCATTCTCTTCCTCCTTTCTCCCTCTACTACCATGAGCATAAAAATGATCCTATAATAAAATAATGATGAAGAAGAGATCAAAGCAATTTCAGAAAGCTCCCCTCTGAGCCTGTTTACCAATGCAGCTCCAGCTTCTTCCTTTCTCATGTCAGAGTTTTTTGCCTGGAAAAAAGAGAATTTCAGTAAGGTTAGTAGAGTCCTTCTCTCCAGGAAGATTAAGCAGCATGCCTAAGTACTTAACTTGTTAGGATTAAAGTAAACATGAGATAAACACATTGTAATTCAGTCCAGAGTTGCACCCTTTGTTGTCATTGTCATCACAAGGGACCTTTGCTTTGGCAGCCATTTGTTAGTTGATCCTTGCCTGATTTGCAACTTGGAAGAATGATCCCTTAGGAGGTTACTTTCGGGCTTTCAGCAACTGGAAACATTAAAAAGGAAGATGCAGAAAAACCTGTCCATCTCATTTGGCTATCCTTCAAAATTTAAGGATATTTTTATACAATGCTAATAGGCTTCCTTTGTGTTGCTTGGCACACAGTGATTTGTTAAGAGCAAGCAAAATATGTATTTAACATTAGTGCACTTTTGATATGTATGACTACAGTTCCTGTTATCCCCAGTTGGTCTAATATATTGGAATGGCTGATAATTTGAATTTAGGAATTCAGTAGCAATAGCACTTAGATTTATATATTGCTTCATAGTGCTTTACAGCATTCTAACCAGTTTATAAACTGGCATATTGCTCCCCACGAGCTGGGTCCTCATTTTACTGACTTTGGAAGGATGGAAGGCTGAGTCAAACTTTAGCCAGTCAGGATCGAAGTCCTGGAAGTGGGCAGTTAACCTGCAATACTGCATTCTAACCATTGTGCCACCATGGCTTCACTATGGATTCCGCTTTTGAATAAACTTTATTTATCATTGATTGATTGGTCAAATTTTTATACCATCACTAAGTGACTCAAAACTAATTTAGTTTTCAGTAGGTACCCAATCATTAACCAGTCCTCCTTTTTATCCTTATCAGACTATATGCTACAGAGAACTCATTTAAGTATTAATTTAATTATGTCTAAATGCAATATGTTCAGACCTTCTGTCTCATTAGCATTGTGTCTCCACACACTAGGTCAGGGGTGTCAAACTGCGGGCCAGTGGGCCGGATGCATCATAGTGAAACTGCACCCACCCCATTGCCAACAATGGCAAAAAGGTCATGATACGTCACATGACGTTGTGAGTTTGACACTCCTACAATAGGTTGTTAAAAAAGGAAGTTGTTGAACACAAGATATTAGCATACCAAAATCAAAGTTTTTCAATACTTAAAACAATTCAAGATAGATGTTATATGTTTGCAAGAAACGCATATTAGAGTCTTGGATCAAAAGTATTTATCGAACTCAAGGTTGGGTACGCAATTTATTGCCTCTGCAATGAATAAGAAAAATGGAGTGGTTGTTTATGTTAAAAGTGCCTTAACAGCAGACTTAATTGAAGCAGATAAGCATGGAAGATACGTTATGATAGAGCTGCTGTTAGAAGGTAAAAAGACGCTTTTAGTTGGATTATATGCACCTAATCAACAACAAGCTGACTTTTTTAGTTTACTTCATACAAAGCTTACCCAGTTGGATTATAAATCTTTTATTTTTATGGGGGACTGGAATGGTGTTCTGGATGTACAGATGGACAAGGCTGGAGCTTTCAAGCGCATTCCAAGTCATGCTAGACTGCCTAAATCTTTTTTTGAAATGAAGGATGACTTGGAATTGCGAGATATTTGGCGTGAGAGACATTTGCAGGAGAAGGATTACACTTTTTATTCTGATAGACATCAATCTTTTTCGAGGATTGATTTTATTTTGTTGACTAATGATTTTTTTTTTGAGGACTAAAAAGGTGAAGATTTGTGCAAGAACTATCTCTGATCACAGTCCAGTTTGGTTAGAGATTGATAAGGAGAAAAGAGATAGGTGCTCGTGGCGCGTAAATGAGAATTTGTTTAGAAATCAGAGAAATGTGGAAGAATGCAAACAGCGGATGAAGGATTTTTTTGAAATTAATATGAATAAGGGTACCTCTATGGATATGGTTTGGGATGCTAGCAAGGCCTACATGAGAGGGGTGTTGATATATATGAATAATAAACATAGACGTGCTGTGGAAGCTAGAAGGAAAGAACTGGAGAATGAAATAAAGGAAAAAGAAAAGGCTTTGATTTTGAACTCAGAGGATGTGAAGACTAAGGAGGCTATTAAACTGTTAAGAGGACAATTTGATAAATTAATGGCTGACCAAGTGGCAACCAATCTGCGGTTTGCTAGGCATAATACTTTTTGCAACGCTAATAAACCAGGCAGATGGTTAGCTTATAGATTGAGGAAAAAACAAAGGGCTTCTAATATAGATAAGATTGAGTATAAAGGAAGGGTTGTGTTTCAACAGGACCTTATTAAGGACGCTTTTGTGGATTTTTATTCTAAATTATATGCTAAAGAGAAAATTAATGAAAAAGACATTGATATATATTTGGAGAATGCTAGCATCCCGGTTCTTACGCAAGTACAAAAAGAGGGGATTAATCAATTGATTACAGAAGAAGAAATTTTTACAGCAATTAAGGAGTTGAAGGTGGATAAAGCACCAGGTACGGATGGCTTGACTGCGGCCTATTACAAAAATTTACAATTAGAGATGATAAAACCGTTAAAGGAACTGTTCCAGACAATCCAGAAGGGGGGAAAGGTGCCACCGTCTTGGAGAACAGCTTTTATTTCCTTGATTCCGAAGGAAGACCAAGATGCTACTCAAGTTAAAAATTATAGACCGATATCGCTTTTAAATACAGATTATAAGATATTTGCTAAGGTTTTGGCTAATAGACTGATGAGGGTTCTGCAACAGGTGATTCATGGGGATCAAACGGGGTTTATTAGTGGTAGGCAAATGAAAAATAATGTGAGGCATATAGTTGATGTGTTAGAGTTTTTGGAAAGGAACAACCAGATCTCTGCGGCGCTAATTTTTTTAGATGCTGAAAAAGCTTTTGATCAATTGAATTGGAAATTTTTGTTGAAAGTTTTAGACAAAATGGATTTTGGGGAAAATTTTTTACAACCGATTAGGGCATTATATCAAAAACAAACTGCCCGAATTATAGTTAATAATAGCCTGACAGAAGCATGTAACATTGAGAAGGGCACAAGGCAAGGGTGTCCATTATCGCCCTTGTTATTTGTGTTAACATTAGAGATATTATTGGTTAAAATTCGGAATTCGGAAAAAATTAAGGGGATACAAATTGGAGATCAGGATTATAGATTGAGAGCATTCGCAGATGATCTGGTTGTTACAGTGACCCAGCCAGAGAACTCTGTTGTGGACCTGATGGAGATAATAACACAATATGGGGAGGTTTCTGGATTTAAAGTTAATACACAGAAAACCAAAATTTTGGCCAGAAATATGACAGTTTCGCAAAAGGCTCTTTTAGAAGGATTAACTGGATTTGAGATTGTTAAAAGGGTTAAATATTTGGGGGTGATTTTGTCGCCCTCTAATACAAAGCTATATAAAAATAATTATGAAAAACTATGGGGGAAAATTCAAAAAGAATTGGAGAGTTTGGAAAAATTGCAATTGTCTTTGTTGGGACGGATTGCAGCAGTAAAAATGAATGTCCTGCCTAAATTTTTATTTTTATTTCAAATGATACCAATTCTTAAGAAAGATTCTAATTTGGAGGAATGGCAGCGAGGTATCAATAAATTTGTGTGGGCAGGGAAAAAGCCACGAGTTAAGCTTAAGATTATGCAGGATACTCGTGAGAGAGGTGGTCTTAAATTGCCCAATTTTAAACTATATTATGAAGCTGCTGCATTAGTAGGAATAAGTGATTGGATTAATTTGACACAAGGGAGGTTATTAAATCTTGAGGGCCATGATTTGTTGTTTGGCTGGCATGCATATTTGTTGTATGATAAGAAGGTAGACAATGTGTTTAGGGTGCATATTTTAAGACAGGCATTGCTGAGAGTTTGGAAGAAGTATAGACATAAGTTGGGTTGCAAGATACCACTGTGGGCAATTCCAAAACACGCAATAGAAAATATACATGCTGGCTTCAAACATGATGTGACTACGTACAAGGAGATCCTAAGTTTGGAAAGAAATGTCTGGTGTTTGAAATCATATAGCCTCTTGCGAGAAGAGAAGGTTGTTCATAACTGGTTTCAATATAGTACTCAGTTACGGGCCAGGTGGAAAGAAGACCAGAAAAATGGTTTTACAATGACTGATGAAAATTTGATAAAGCAAGTTAGAAATCAGGGTCCAGCACATATCAAACGGATATATCTTGCATTGATAGAGATTGACTCAGAAACAGAGCTTGTTAAGGATTGTATGATAAAATGGGCCCAAAATATCCAGGAAGTTATTACAATGGACACGTGGGAAAAGATTTGGGTGAGGAACGTAAAATTTACACAAGCTCAAAATCTAAGAGAGAATTTTTACAAAATGTTTTACAGATGGCATTTAGATCCTAAAAAGCTTGCAAGTATGTATCCGAATTATCAGCCTAAATGTTGGAGGTGCGGTGATGAAGATGCAACATATTTTCACATATGGTGGACATGTAAAAAGGTTAAGGCTTTTTGGATAAAAGTCTGGTGGAATATGCAGAAGATTTTTAAACAGAGGATAAAGTTTTGTCCGCAACTTTTTTTGTTGGGAATAATTGCAGACGCTACAGTTGTGGACACCAAGTTGATGTTGAATTTAATTACGGCAGCAAGACTTTTGATAGGTCAGTACTGGAAAAAAGAGGAACTGCCGACCATAGAAGAGTGGACTTTAAAGGTTTCCGACCTGGCAGAGATGGCGAAGATTTCGGCCTATTTGAAAGATCATTCGCAAGAACGCTATATTATGGAATGGAGAAAATGGATTGAGTTTATCCAGAACAAGTATAGGGTTAAGAAGTTTTATGTAGCATTTGAATAAGTCTTCTTTCGTTTTTTTTTTTCTTTTCTTATTTTAGTTTCTTTTTATACATATTTAATATTACTAAGGCTTGTTTTATCCTATATAAGCTAGAGAGTGATGGATTTTAGAGTCTATAGTTGTTAGTATATGATTGTTTATGATTGCTTTTTATATATATACCTTGTATTTAGCTCTGGGAAGTCGGGGGGGGGAGGGGGGGAGGGGGGAGAGGTAGGGGGGGTAGGAGGGAGTGGGAAGGGGGGATTTTTAAAGAAAAATTGTATGTTAAAACTTTTCAATAAAAAAAAATCAAAATATTCCAGTGATTTAGTTGAGAGAGCACATAAATTTCTCAAAGCAAATTCATTTTCTCATACAATTTTTTAGAATACTAAAAAATGTTTGGTATACATTGCCCTTATAAGAAATGAAGAGAGAGAAGGATGTAAATGAAGATGAGTTGGCTAGGATTTGAGTCTTCAAGGTATAGTTAAATAACCTTTGTTAGGATGGCCACAAATGAAACATGGCAAAGAAGAAAGCTGGTAATAATCACATTAGGGATGCTTCAAACATAGAATAACAGAGTTGGAAAAGATCTGGCGGTCTTCTACACCAACTCCCTTTTCAAGCAGGAGACCCTACACCCATTCTGGACAAATGGCTGTCCAATCTCTTCTTGAAAACCTCCATTGATGGAGTACCCACAACTGCTGGAGTTTTAAGATACAGTAGTTGTAAAAAAGAGCAAGAAGGAAGTTTCAAGTAAATATATATATATGACTATATATTGGATGGGAGATTTCAGATGCCCTTCTCCTATATGGAAACCTGGCTAAAAGAAAAAAAAGGACAAAAGTTACAGTTGCAGAGCAATGAAAACATTTGACAGTAGGAGTTTTTAACAATTCCATCATGAATCCTGATGGGGTTGGTTATTTTGCTTCAGTGAAACCAAGGTACACACATGATATGAATGAACAAACTTGCACTTCTTTTCCAAATTTCACTACTTGTTTACAGTAGTGAAAAGAAAAAAAAAACTTTTTCTCCCTCCAA